>NC_081354.1:38905993-39219326 GCF_030684315.1 Stegostoma tigrinum | reverse complement strand
CATGAAATGACTTGCTATGTGCATTATAATGCATATAGGTATTGTGTTTCTTCTTAGTTTAAGTATTTGATATAATCCAATCAGTTCTTTCTGCAGAGGGAAATTACTCATATTTATGATATTTTTGAAGAAGTACATCCATAAACAGAACTCATTGTAACATTTCTTTTAAAACAATGGCAAGTAACTTAAAATACTTTTCATAGTCTTTAATAATTCCTATTGAGCACAACCCATAAAATAGATTCTAGTGCAGATGCTCAAACATTTCAAAATGAATATTATTTTATTTATTAATAACCACTTAAAAAGCATGCCAACTGAGAGCTCCCCATCCCTCGTGCCCTTGTTAATGACTCCTGCATTCATCTTCACAAAAATCCAAATAAAATAGGGTCAAAACGTTCAAAGATCAATTACAAGTGAAGTTCAACATCACAATTCACCATTTGGAAATCATTTCTTTCAGGCCAATGGAGTCTTCTGACCAAGTCGTAAAAAGATGTAATGAAGAACATCACTAAACTCATGCTGCCAGACCTGGCTGACAGAAAACTCATGCTGCCAGACCTGGCTGACAAAATACTCAGGACAGCCACTTCCCCAATGTAAACATTCCAAAAAGACAGCTTGGATCAGCTCAGCCCAAAGGTTAGCCCTGAAAGCATTACTTCAAAGTTTCTACAAGTAACAGGTCATGCATTTTTCAAGCTTCATTGGCTCAATTGCAAATATATTGCAAGCCGAGTAAGCAACGTGGTTGGTTTGATCCCATATATACACTTAGAAATTGCCCAGCCTTTAGTATTACATGCAAGGTATGGGGCGCTAGAAATACCAATGCGAAAAACAAAAACCAAAAGATGAGAATTTATAAACAGAACACTTCCAAGTACAGCAATCCAATCTAACAAGAACCTCTAGCAAAGCGTCAAGAGAAGATCCACAAAATGTCTAGCCAAGCCCTACAGCCAGTTGATGAGAATGGCCAGAGCATGAATACTCAGAGTTAGCTGACATTTAGTAAGGTGCACTTTTGTGGTTTGATTGGCACATCCTGTAGGAACAGTAAGCAGCAGTAATGCGATCTCCTGTCTGTGAGGTTTTCTTAAAAGAGAAATACCTCTAGAAAGTCTATCTTATTTCTGTTCCTGTGTAAACTTCACAGCAGCTAGATGCATACACATTAAGCTCTCCCAGATTTGAACTATCTTACTTGCACATGGTACCTACTGGCTGTAACAATGTGTGACAATATCCAATTATAAAGGTAGAATAAGAGTATGTTTCCTACAGAGCAGCACAATGACAAACACATGATAAGGCTTGATAGTTATTTGACTTTTACACTAATTCTTCTATCGCATGTGAAAGATTGAGACTATATATTAATATTATTGTTCTCTTAGTACCAACAGAACATTTACCACCATCCAGATTATACCTGCATAGATAACTGATAATGCAGAACTGGATGTTGGTGCAGGTGTGAAATTCCTTCCAGTTCATACACAAATGAAATAACAAACTGATTCAATCAACCATTACCAAATGCACCACATCAATGATTTTGGAGATTTCATCAAGTGTAACTACAAAAACCCAGGTTGATCATCCCAGATATTTTATGTTGAACACACAACAGGTTTAATGATTGCATGAGGAGCATCACTGAAAATCCTGTGTTCACAGTGGGAGGAGACCTCATAACCCTGCAAAGGAGATCATCAGCCTACAGACTCAGTGCCACAATTTATACCTAGAATGTATACGCACATAAGTTTCATCACGTGGAATGATTATGCATTTACTGTTCAGCAGACAACTTTGCACAACATTCTCCAGTCAATACTTGTCAGTACTCCCAGGTGTATGTGATGCATTACTCAATAATCAGGGTAAGGTGACACATGGTTAATGAATTATCCAACCTAAATACTGGACAGAAAGTTTTTGTGTAACATCCACAGTTGACACATGGAATTCAAAAGAAATCATCAAAAATGCCCAAAATCAAGATCGTAGTAAGTGTAAAGAGAATGACAATGCGATGAAACAGTTGTCAAATCATAACAACCACAGCCAGAAACATTGAGTAATCCTATTGTGAACAGATCTGTGTCTAAGACAGGCAGTGGTGAGCTGTCTATTTGAACACTGCAGTGCACTTGGTGTAGGTACATCCACAAGACTGTTAGAGAGAGATTTTTAGCCTGGTGATTAAACAGCGACTAGGGTGGGGAAATGACATTGTATGTAAGAAGGAGTGTGCCAGCTATTTTCCATGTGGATTACACTTTTGTGATTACTAGTGCTTGACCAGTACGTAGTGGTCTTTCAAAGATGGTGTGGTGCAGGTCTTTTGGCAGATATCTGCTGAGTGGCAAGTTGTTCTAGGAATGGTAACATTGGGCAAGTTTTGTAAGATACAAGAAACCTTGTGGGCCTTACAACTGAATACCCTCAAAAAATCTCCATGTAACTCAGAGTTGGACAAAAGAAAAGATTGCGCCCATGCATCAAATCTGTATTACACCTTAATTAGACCACATCTAAAATACAGCAAACAGTTCTGATTTTCATATTCTAAAAAGCATATAGCGGGACCAGAGAATTTACAAAATTGATTTGCCTCAAATAGCCGAACAGAATCTATAAGGAAACATTGAACAGATTGGGACTCATTTTTCTAAAGAGTCATACAGACATACAGCACAGAAACAGAAGCTTCAGTCCAATTCATCCATACTGACCAGATATCCTAAGTAAATCTAGTCCCATTTGCCAGCATTTGGCCCATATCCCTCTAAACCATTCCTCTACATCTAAACATTCAGAAGCCTTTTAAAATGTTGTAATTGTACCAACCTCAACCACTTCCTCTGGCAGCTCATTCCATACACGCACCACCCTCTGGATGAAGAATTTAACCCTTAGGTCTCTTTTAAATCTTTTCCATCTCAACTTAAACCTATGCCCTCTAGTTTTGGACTCCCCCGCCCAGGGAAAAGATCATACCTGTTGACCCAATCCATGCCCCTCATCATTTTATATGCCTCTAAGTTCACCCCTCAGCCTCTGATGCTTCAGGGAAAATAGCATCAGTCTATTCAGCCTCTTCCTATAGCTCAAACCCTCCAACACTGTAATTCTTTTCTGACCCCTTTCTAGGTTCACAACATCTTCCTGTAGGAGGGGGACCAGAGCTGCATGCAATACTGCAAAAGTGGCCAAAACAATGTCCTGCACAGCCGCAACATGACCTCCCAACTGTTCTACTCATTGCACTAACTAATAAAGGCAAGCAAATACCAAACACCTTCTTCACTATCCAATCTACCTGTGACTCCACTTTCATGGAACAACAAACCTGCACTCCAAGTTATCTTTGTCCAGCAACACTCCCCAGGACCTCAATATAAACGGTATAATTCCTGCCATGACTTGCCTTTCCAAAATATAGCTCATCACATTTATCTAAATTAAACTCTATCTGCCACTTCTCAGCCAATTGGCCCATCTGATCAAGATCCCATTGTACTCTGAAGTAATCTTCTTCTCTGCCATCTGCAAACTTATTAACCGTCCCTCCTATGTTCACATCATATCATTTATGTAAATGATGAAAAGCAGGGAACAACTGGTCACAAGCTTCCAGTCTGTAAAGCAACCATCCACCCACCCCTTCTATATTCTGCCTTCATCTGAGTTCTGTGTTCAAGCAGCTGGTTCTCCCTATATTCCATTGGGGTGGCAAGGTGGTACAGTTGTTCGCACTGCTGCCTTACGGCACCAGGGACCTGAGTTCAATTCCATCCTCAGACAACTGTCTCTGTGGAGTTTGCACATTCCCTCCAGGTGCTCTGGTTTCCTCCCACAGTCCAAAGATGTGCAGATTAGGTGGATTGGCTGTGCTAACCAGCCCGTAGTGTCTAGGGTGGGAAATGCAATGTTAGGGTCAACATTGGGTCTGGGTCTTCAGAAGGTCAGGTAGACTTGATGGCCCAAATGGCGTGCTTCCACAATCTAGGGGTTCAAATGTGATCTAAATTTGCCAACTAGCCTACTAAGAGAAACTTTGTCAAATTCCTTACTGAAGTCCATATAAATCATGTCCACCTCATCAATCCTCTTTGATACTTCTTCAAAAAAACATGAATCAAATTCATGAGACACAATTTCCCACAAACAAAACCATGTTAAATATCCCTAATCAGTCCTTGTTTTTCCAAATACATGTAAATGCTGTCCTTCTGGATTCCCTCCGCCAACTTGCCAGCCACCAATGTCAGGCTCACTAGTATAGAGTTCTCTAGTTTTTCCTTACTTCTTAAATAGTGGCACCACGTTAAACAAGAGAAACCTGACAAGAGAGCATTAAGATATGAAATGTTTTGATAAAGTAGGCAAATATGAAATGTTTCCTCATGAGGGGAATCCAGAAGTAGGATTAAAGGTACAGGATAGTAACTAAAAATAAAACAAGAAATTCAGAATAGTTACAAGGTGAAACCTGCTGCTTCAAGGGATGGTGGTAGTGGAAAAGTTAAGGGAAAATTAAGTAAAAGTATTAGTGAAAAAGGAGTGAAAGGTTATCTTAAAGGATCAGAGTATAGACGGTGTTTCATAAGCAGCATAAACACTAGCATGAACATGTCGGGTTGAATGGTCTGATTCTACATTATAAATATTATGTGATGTTATAATTTTAATCTTATTAGTTGAATCAGTGGCAGTTCTGCAATTAGTAACCACTATATGTTAGACTCCCAGGCACTTCCTTAGAATATTGCATTCAGAAGTATATTAATTGAATGAGTCTTTTTGAGGATGTGGCCAAAAAGATATAGGAGGGCAGAGCGGTAGTTGTTGTCCACAATGGGAGAGTGATTAGTAAAGTTAGATCACTTGCGATTCAGGGAGACCTTGCTAATTGGAAATAAAATTAGCTTGACAGTAGGAGACAGTGTGGTGGGGAAGTGTCGTTTTTCAGACTGGATGCCTGTGGACAGCAGTGTTCCACAGGGACTGGTACTGTGTCAACTGTTGCTTGTCATTCTTATAAATGATTTTGATGAGAATTTGGGAGGCATGGTTAGTAAGTTTACAGATGATACCAAAATTAGTGGTTTACTGGACAGTGAAGGTTATCTAAGATTACAAAGGGATTTTAATCAATTGGGCCAATGGGTTGAGGAGTGGCAGGTGGATAAATGCGAGGTATTGCATTTTGGTAAAACAACAAGGGCAGGACCTATACTGTTACTGGTAGATAGAGCCCAGGGGAATGTTGTAGAACAGACACCTAGGGCTTCAAGTACATAGTTCTTTGAAGGTTGCATCACAGGTTGACAGGGTGGTTAAGAATACATTTAGGACTTTTGCCTTCATTACTGAGACCATCGACTATAGAAGTTGGGATGCCATGTTGAGGTTGTACAGGACATTGGTGAGGTCACTTTTGGAGTACTATGTACAGTTCTGGTTGTTCCGCAAGAGGAAGAATGTTATTAAATTGCAAAGTGTGCAGAAAAGATTTATGAGGCTGTTGCCAGGTATGGCTGTTTTGAGTTATAAGAAGAGTCTGAATAGCCTGGGACGTTTTGCACTGGAGTGTAGGAGGTTGAGAGGTGACCTTATTAAGGTTTATAAAATCATGGGGAGCATAGTTAAAGGGAATAGCAAATGTCCTTTCCCAAGGTTGGAGTAATATAAAACTCAAGGGCATATATTTGAGGTGAGAGAGAAAAATACTTAAAAGGGACCTGAGGGGCAAGTTCATCACACAGAACATGGTTCAAATGTGGAATGAATTGTCAGAGGAAGTGGTACATGCAGGTTCAGTTACAACATTTAAAAGATATTTGGACAGGTACGTGAATAGAAAAGGTTTAGAGGGATATGGGCAAAATGCAAGTCAGTGGGACTAGTTCAATTTGGGAAATTTAGTTGGCATGGACGAGTTGGACCAAAGGGTCTCATTCAGTGTTGCAGACTCTATGACTCAATGACTCTTGAAAAGGTGTTTCAGCACATTAAGTAGTGCTCCTGCCTCTAAGCCTGTAAGTCAGAGTTCAAATCCTTTTATTTGTCATGGATAGAAAATTCCTGATGCAGTTCAAATGGTTGATAATTAGTCCAGTAATTCTTCCAATAGTTCCCTAAAAGGGAAATAAGGTGTAGATACAAAATAATTGTGCCCTATTTATGTCTCTACCTCACAGTTTTACTATGAAGGTTATAATTCACAATATAAATTCTGCAGAATATTTAATTCTAATTGGAGATTCAGTCTTAATGCCTTTGCTGTTAGTTATATCTGGTTTTCCTTAGAGCTAGAAAATACTGCCTCTACATTTGTAACAAGCTACCTTAAAACATTATTAACTTTATACTCTGAATACTTTTTATTTCTGGATACATATGAATGACAGTATATAAATACAAAGACACAGTTGGCCCTGACTTCCATTGAACGTCTCCCATTGTTTTGTATAATTCCAAGATATGTGGAATGAATACCAGCAATTTATTTGCAGATTATTTCTGAAAGGAGCCCCATTTTTAGCTTTTGACATAGCATGTGACACATGCACATCAACACTCAGTAAGACCATCCTTTCAAATTGCACTCCCACGTGCTAGCTTTATGGAGATAACTTTCCAAGTTCATGCTGCTGACAGAGTCTCAGTTATACAGTCATACAGCACAGAAACAGACCCATCAATCCAACCATTCCATGCTGAACATATTCCCAAAATAAACTACTCCCATCTGTCCGCACTTGGCCTGCATTCCTCCAAACATTTCTTAATTGCGTACTTACATAAATGTCTTTTAAATGTCATAACTGTACCCATATCCACCACTTCCTCTGGAAGTTCATTCCATACAGTTACTAGCATACAGCTCATAATTATCTAATGTCCGTCACAAGAAAGTAAGATCCCTTACTGAATATTACCCTTTTATATGTCAGTTATTTTTGCTGCATTATTTTTGGAATAAAATGTCCAGAGCAGGCCTTCATGATCTCCCAGTAGTCTGCTTGGATAGGTCATTGAATTTAAGGTGGGTGAGCATAGAACTGTACAGCACAGTACAGGCCCTTCAGCCCACAATGTTGTGCTGAACTATTACCCTACTAAGATCAATCTACCCTGCATACTCCACATTTTACTATCCTCCATGTGCCTATCCAGGAGTTGCTTAATAGTCTCTAAAGTATCTGACCCCACTATCCACTGCCGGCAGCGCATTCCACTTGCCCACCACTCTGTGTGTAAAGAACGTACCTCTGACATCTCCCCTATACCTTCTTCCAATCACTTTAAAATTATGTCCCCTTGTAATAGTCATTTCCACCCTGGGAAAAAGTCTCTGAATATCCATTCTATCTCTACCTCTAATCATCTTGTATACCACTATCAATTCACCTCTCATCCTTCTTCTCTCCTATGAAAAAAGTCCTAGCTCCCTCAAAATTTCTTCATAAGACCTGTCCTCCAGCCCAGGAAGCAAGCCAGTAAATCTCCTCTGCACCTTCTCTCAAGCTTCCATATCTTTCCAATAATGAGGTGACCAGAACTAAGCACAATATTCTAAGTGTGGTCCAGCCAGAGTTTTATAGAGCTGCAGCATAACTTCACGGCTCTTAAACTCAATTGCCCTGCCAATGAAAGCCAACACACCATACGCCTTCTTTACAATCCTATCAACTTGGTAGCAACTTTGAGGGATCTATGGGCGTGGACTCCAAGATCCCTCTGTTTCTCCATACTGCTGAGAATCCTACCATTAACCCTGTATTCTGCATTCAATGTTGACCTTCCAAAATGAATTACTTCATACTTTTCTGGGTTGAATTCCAACTGCCACTTCTTTGCCCAGCTCTGCATCCTTTCAATGTCCCATTGCAACCAACAACAGCCCTCCACACTGTCCACAACTCCACCAACATTTATGTCATCAGCAAACTTACTAACCCACCTTTCCATTTCCTCATCCAAGTCATTTATAAAGATCACAAAGAGCAGAGGTCCCAGAACAGATCCCTGCAGAACACCACTAGTCACCAAGCTCAAGGCTGAATACTTTACATCTACTACTACCCTCTGTCTTCTATTGGACAGCCAATTTTATATCCAGACAGCCAAATTTCCCTGAATCCCATGCCTCCCTACTTTCTGGATGAGCTTACTATGAGGAACCTTATCCAATGCTTTTGCCAAAATCCATATACACACATTCACTGCGCTACCATCATCAATATGTTTTGTCACATCCTCAAAGAATTCAATAAGGCTTGTGAGGCACGACTGCCCCTCACAAAGCCATGCTGACTATTTCTAATCAAACTGTGCTTTTCCAAATAATCATAAATACTAATACTCAGAATCCTCTCCAATAATTTGGCCACCACAGAAGTAAGACTGACCAGCCTGTAATTTCCAGGGTTATCCCTATTCCCTTTCTTGAACAAGGGAATGACATCTGCCACCTTCCAATTATCTGGTGCTAATCCAGTGGACAATGAGGGCACAAAGATCATTGCCAAAGGGGAAGCAATCTCTTCCCTCGCTTCCTGTGGCAACCTTAGGTATATTCTGTCTGGCCCAAGAGACTTATCTATCCTCATGTTTTTCAAAATTTCTGGCCCATCCTCCCTTCTAACACCAACAAGTTCATGCATATCTGCCTGTTGCATGCTGTTCTCACAAATGTCAATGTCCCTCACACTGGTGAATACTAAAGCAAAGTATTCATTAAGGACCTCCTCTGACTCCACGCACAAGTTCCCTCCACTTTTCATGATTGGCCCTACCCCTCATGCTGGCCATCCTCTTGTTCCTCACATAAGCATAAAAAGCCTTGGGGTTTTCCTTGATCATACCCACCAAGGTTTTCTCATACTCCCTTCGAGCTCTCCCAAGTCCATTCTTCAGTTCCTTCATGGCTACCCTGTAGACCTCTAGAGCCCTGTCTAATCCTTGCTTCCTAACTAAGCTTCCTTCTTCCTCTTGACGAGGTGTTCCACATGTCTTGTCATCCAATGTTCCTTTACCTTTCCATCTTTTCCTGGCCTCAGTGGGACAACCCTATCCAGTACTTGTAGCATTGCTCCCTCAAAAACCTTCAATTTCTGTCATGCAAACAAAATGCTGATACGTTTCTTGAAGTGCTTTCATATTTCGTTCATTTTTGAAAATTAGCCATCACTAGCATCATGGGCCTTCACACATTCAAACAAATGGTGGTATAGGGATAAATCTTTTGGCTCCTTGTGCCTGTTCCACCAATAAATGGAATCATGACCAATATGAATGAGGTCTCAGGTCTGTATTCCCAACTGCTACCAATAATTTTCAATACACAATGATACTGCTTTCATCACTTTCTGGAAAAGAAATTTCAAAAACTCAAACATTCTGATAAAGAAAAAGAAAATCTCATCTCTATCTTAAATGCAAGACTCAGCATCCACACTATAAAGCTCCTCAGGATCTTCTGTATTTCATTAATATCATCGCTTACTCGTCTAAACTCCCACTGGATCCAAACCCAGATTGTCCAGTGTCTCCTTGTAAGATAACATTATACTCGGTGTCAATCAAGTGAAACTTCTCTGCATTGCTTCTAACTCATTTAAGGAAGTTAATAAGCATAAGACCAAATCTTCATACAGTGTCTAGATGTGATCTCACCCCTATGCAACTGGAGGTAAACGTTCCTACTTTTATACTCCAGTCCTCTTGCAATAGATAACATATAATGCATTTTCTTAATTATTCAGACTGAGTGTGTCACTGGATTGGCTAGCATTTATTGCTCATCCCTAACTGTTCTTGACTAGGTTGTGATAAGTGTAAGGTGGGGCAAAAATCCCCATCAGTTTATGGACACACCCTGGACTTAAAACCTCTTGAAGACAGAAGTTGTGCAAGTTACATTGGATTAATTGCACTGACCTTTTGGGACTCCAGAAACCATTCGCAGCAACTGAACCAGGAAAAGTCTGGTTGGGTCAGATGGGTAACATGCAAGCCCGGGGCAGAAGAACCCATTCATGTCAAGCTTAAACAATGGAAGCCAGACTGCAGGAAACAAATAACTTCCAAAACTTCAGACCTTCTGGAGCCCACAGAGGCACAAAGCCATTCAATTTTCCAGCCAGTGCTCAGGTACAGAAATGCCAAAGATTCCACACCTTTGGATATAAAAACATTCACACCACTATTCAAACCTGAACAAATACTCATTTGAAGGAAACACTGGACATTCCAAAACCAATCACCTTAATCATAAAACCATTCACATCTACTCCAGTGATTGGAGGAACTACAGATGCTGGAGAATCTGAGATAACAAGGTGTTGAGCTGGATCAACACAGCAGGCCAAGAAGCATCAGAGGAGCAGGAAGGCTGATGTTTCGGACCTAGACCCTTCTTCAGAAATGGGGGAGGGGAAGGGGGTTCTGAAATAAATAGAGGGGGAGGCGGATAGAAAATGGATAGAGGAGAAGTTGGTGGAGAGGAGACAGACAGGTCAAAGAGGCAGGATGGAGTCAGTAAAGGTGAGTGTGGGTGGCGAGTTAGGAAGGCGATAGGTCAGTCCAGGGAGGACAGACAGGTCAAGGTGGCGGGATGAGGTAAGGAACGTAGGAGATGGGGTGGGGCTAGGTGGGGGAGGAAGGACAGGTTAGGGAGGCAAGGATAAGCTGGGCTGGTTTTGATATGCGGTAGTGGGAGGGGAGATTTTGAAGCTTGTGAAGTCCACATTGATACTATTGGGCTGCAGGGTTCCCAAGCAGAATATGAGTTGCTGTTTCTGCAACCTACAGGTGGCAGCATTATAGCTCTGCAGGAGGCCCAGGATGGACATGTCGTCTGAGGAATGGGAGGGGAAGTTGAAATGGTTTGCGACCGGCAGGTGCAGTTGGTTAGTGTGAACTGAGCGTAGATGTTCGGCAAAGCAGTCCGCAAGCCTCCGCTTGGTTTCCCCGAAGTAGAGGAGGCCACAACAGAAACAGCGGATGTAGTATACCACATTAGCAGATGTGCAGGTGAACATCTGCTTGATGTGGAAAGTCTTCTTGGGGCCTGGGATGGGGGTAAGGGGGGGCAGGTGTAGAGACAGGTGTAGCACTTCCTGCGGTTGCAGAGAAAAGCGCCGGGTGTGGTGGGACTTGAGGCGAGTGTGGAGCGGACAAGGGAGTCCTGGAGAGAGTGGTCCCTCCAGAAAGCAGATAAGGGTGGGGAGGGAAAAATGCCTTTGGTGGTGGGTTCGGATTGCAGATGGTGGAAGTGTCGGAGGATGCTGCGTTGGATCCGGAGGTTGGTGGGGTGGTACGTGAGGATGAGGGGGATTCTGTTTTGGTTGTTATTGCGGAGAGGGAGTGTAAGGGATGAGTTGCGGGAAATGTGGGAGACACAGTCGAGGGCGTTCTCGACCACTGAGGGAGGAAAGTTATGGTCCGTGAAAAACGAGGATATCTGAGGTGTACGGGAGTGGAATGCCTCATCATGGGAGCAGAAGTGGCAGAGGCAAAGGAATTGGGAATAGGGGATGGGATTTTTGCAGGAAGGTGGGTGGGAGGAAGTGTATTCTAGGTAGTTGTGGGAGTCGGTGGGCTTGAAATGGATATTGGTTTACAGGGCTAATGGTGATGGGCACCCCTCAGGAAGGGAAGTGGAATAGGACTTCAGATCACAGTTCTACTGAGCTTATTCCAATAGTGCTTATCTGATGTGGTTAGGAATTGAACATATAAGAAGGAATGTTATTCTTCAGTTACATAGGGCAGTGGTGAAATCAAGTCTTGAGTGCTGTGTTTAGTTCTGGCCTCCTTAATTTAAGAAGGAATGTGAATGCATTGGAGCCAGTTCAGAGGAGATTTGCTAGATTGATATCTGTAATGAGTAAGTTTTCTTATCAGAATACTTGGACAGGTTGGGTTTGTTTCCACTGGAGTTTAGAAGAGTGAGGAGAGAGTTGCTTGAAGTGTGTAAGATCGATAATGGTCTTGGCATGATGAACATGGAATGGTATTTTTCCTTTGTAATTCAGGCCAGAACTAGAGAGAACATTGTTTTAAACTCAAGGTTACCTTTCAGGTCACAAATGAGATTCTTTTTCACTCAGGGTTGTGAAACTTTGGAATTGCCTGCTTCAGAAGACAGTGGAGACAGGATCATTGAATATTTTTAAAACAGGGGTGGATAAACTGATGTTAAGCAGGGGAATCAAGACTTATGAAGGCACTTGGGAATGTGAAATTTGGAACACAAACAGATCAACCATAATTTTGTTAAATGGCAGAGCAGGCTCAAGGGGCTGAATGGTCTACCTCGATTCCTATTTCATATATTTGTATGTTCATTTGTTCTTGTCTTTTTGTGTGAGAAACTTGTTTTGTTAAAGCTGCATAGGCAGTCTCTTGCAAATACATTCACAGACTGCTCACCATGTAAATAAAAGAAAGATGAAATATATTTTTTCAGCAAGCAACATTTCATTCAGGGTGTGATTTGCATAGTATTACCTTCACGTGGAATCATGCAGGTGCAGCAGGCAGTAAAGAAGGCAAAAGGTTTTGCGAACAGGAGCAGGGATGTGTTGTTGCGGTTGTACAGGATCTTGTGTGTAGTTTTGGTTTTCTTTTCTGAAAAATGAGCTCTTGCTCAAGGGAGTACAGCAAGTCACTAGGCTGAATCCGGGGATGGCATTTCTGATATATGAGGAGAGATTGACTAGGTTGGGATTGTTTTTGCTGGAGTCCAGACAAATGAGGGGAGATCTTATAGAGACTTCTAAAATTCTAACAGGACTAGACAGGGGAGATGCAGGGAAGATCTTCCCAGTGGTGAGTGTGTCCAGAACTAGGGGTCACAGTATGAGAATTTGGGGTAGACAATTTAGGGTGGAGATGAAGAGACATTTCTTCACCCAAAGAGTGGCAAGCCTGTGAAATTCATTACCACAAGAAGTAGTTGGTGCCAAAACATTGAATGTGTTCAAGAGGTGGCTAAATATAGCACTTTGGGCAAATGGGAAAGCATGAAGAGAAAGCAGGATTAGACTACTGAGTTGGACAATTGGCCATGTTTGTGATGGATAGCAGAACAGGCTCAAAGGGCCAAATGGCCTCCTCCTCCTCTTAACTTCTATGTTACTATAACACAATCCTTACTTAGCTTAAATAGACATGAATGGGTTGACTTACCCTGAGAGTCCTTCTTTCGGAATTATACCATTTTTATTGAGTCAGAAATCATAGAACTTCCACGATGTGGACGCAGGCCACTCAGCCTATCAAGTCCACACTGACCCCCCAAACAGCATCCCTCCCAGAAGGACCCTTCCACCATATCCCTGTAACCCTACATTTGCCATGGTTAATCCACCTAGCCTGTGCATCTTTGGACTGTGGGAGGAAACTGGAGCACATAGAGGAAACCCACACAGGCACAGGGGGAATATGCAAACTCCATACAGCCACCTAAGGATCGAATCAAGCCTGGTTGAGGGACCAGTGCTAATCACTACGTCACCATGCAGCCCTTCCAGCCCCAAAATATCCCCATAAATGTGCCACTGCATCTCTACTGATCTGACCCTTAACCTAACTTCCCACTTCATTTTCAGCAGCTTTGTCATCATGCCCTCATAATGGTCCTTATCTAAATTCACTCCCCTCTCCCACAAACAGGATGTGAAATTCAATCATGTTTATCAAGCTACCCAGGGGTACCTTCACTGTGAAGTCATTCATTAATCTTGTTTCATTGCTCATTTACATGTTTATTATAGCCTGTTATCTGGCTAGCTCTAGAATCTGCTACTCCGGGAAACTGTCTCAAAAATGCTCTGAGTTCATCACGCATTCAGATACAGAGCCTTTAGTTCTGTCTTCAATATTTATGTAACATCTAGCCTTATCTACTAGTATATTCTTAGGTTGCACACTCTACCCCTTACTTACAGCCTCTGATAATCAATTCCCCTGTTGCTACTTTGCTGTCTTGTTGTGACTTATTTAATTTAGCCCCTACTACTTAATTTAAAGCTTTCTTCATTGCCCAAGTTGTGCAGCTCACTAGATGCCTATTCCCAGCATGGTGCAAGTGAAAACTTTCCTTATGATACAGCTTCCACTTTCTCCAATAATAGGGCCAGGCCATGTAAATCAAAACTCATTTCTCCCACACCAATCTTTGAGTTAAGCACTTAACTTCCTAGAGTCTTGGTCAACCTGTAACAATTTTATTAAAGTCAGGTATTAATCCAGAGATTGTAACCTTGGAGATTCTGTTTGTGATTTAGCTCCTTGCTGCTTATTCTCTCTCAGCAAATCTTGTTTGTTAGTTTTACAATGTTTGTAACTATGTGGATGATCGGCTCCCCAACTCCCACAGCAAGCACCTCTCTAACCCAGAGCAGAAGTCCCAAATCCTGACACCAGACAACCAACTCTTGTTCTGTTTGCACAGTAAAAATGATGAAGGGCATCTTATGATTATTTTGCTTTAGCAATAACATAGTATAATTGAATGGCTTGCTGCTTCATTTTAGAAGGTAACTAGAAGTCAAACATGTTTTGAGGATAGAAATCACATTTGGGACAATCCAGACAAGGGCAGCAACAACAGCTGTTTCCTTACCCAAAGTGCAATTACTTACAGATTACTTTAAATTGGACGCAAATTCATAAACTGCCATTCCTGGGTTGTAGCCATAATACACTGTCTTTGTCTAGTAAACTAAGATATTGAAACAGTGAGTACATTTCAGAAGGACTTCATTAACTTTAGCACAATTTTAGGCAGTCCCATTGTGAAAGGCACTGGTTAAATGCAAGTCCCTTTCTTTCTTCTTTTTAGTCTATATTTGAAAGCAACAAAGTTGCCTGGCTAACTGGGAATGTGAGGCTAGATGAGACATTACAATCTAATAACTGATCAATCTTCATTGCTTTTAATGGGAGTTGTTCATCACAATAATCATTCTCACAGCTGACTTCCTATTCATTCATTTATAAGATTTAAAAGAATGACAGGAGCTCATGGGTGTTTCTTAATATTTTACTAAAAGTGATTTACGAAAGAAACTGCCGGCAAATGACAGAAACTTGGAGCTCTATCTTGTACGCTGCCCTAGGCTAGCTTGGTTGTGGGGTACGAGGTGTTTAATTAACATTTGAGATCAACTTGAATATCCTCTCTCCACTCAGGAGGCCCATGGACAAAGAACAAAGAACAAAGAAACCTACAGCACAGGAACAGGCCCTTCGGCCCTCCAAGCCTGCGCCGATCAAGATCCTCTGTCTAACCTGTCATCTAATTTCTAACGGTCTGTGTCAATTTGCTCCCTGCCCATCCATGTACCTGTCCAAATATATCTTAAAAGACGCTAACGCGTCTGCATCTACCACCTCCGCTGGCAACGCGTTCCAGGCACCCACACCCTCTGTGTAAAGAACTTTCCATGCATATCTCCCTTAAACTTTCCTCCTCTCACTTTGAACTCATGACCCCTAGTAATTGAGTTGCCCACTCTGGGAAAAAGCTTTTTGCTAACCACCCTGTCTTGGAGGGCCGAAGAGCCTGTTCCTGTGCTGTAGGTTTCTTTGTTCTTTGTTCTTTGTTCATGGGCATCCTGAGTGGAGAGAGGATGGTCAAGTTGATCTCAAATGTTAATTAAACTCCTCCTCCCCCACAACAAAGCTAGCCACAGGGCAGCATACAAGATAGAGCAGCACGGTGGCTCAGTGGTTAGCACTGCAGCCTCACAGTGCCAGGGACCCGGGTTCGATTCCAGCCTCGGGCGACTGTCTGTGTGGAGTTTGCACATTCTCCCCGTGTCTGCGTGGGTTTCCTCCCACAGTCCAAAGATGTGCAGGCTAGGTGGATTGGCCATGCTAAATTGCCCGTAGTGTTCAGGGGTGTGTGGGTTACCGGGAGATGGGTCGGGGTGGGATGCTTCAAGGTCGATGTGGACTTGTTGGGCCAAAGGGCCTGTTTCCACACTGTAGGGAATCTATACCCATCATGATTTTGTAGACCTCAATCAGGTCCCCCCTCAATCTCCGTCTTTCTAATGAAAATAATCCTAATCTACTCAAGCTCTCTTCATAGCTAGCGCCCTCCATACCAGGCAACATCCTGGTGAACCTCCTCTGCACCCTCTCCAAAGCATCCACATCCTTTTGGTAATGTGGCGACCAGAACTGCACACAGTACTCCAAATGTGGCCAAACCAAAGTCCTATACAACTGCAACATGACCTTCCAACTCTTGTACTCAATACCCCACCCAATGAAGGAAAGCATGCCATATGCCTTCTTGACCACCCTATTAACGTGCATTGTCACCTTCAGGGAACAATGGACCTGAACACCCAGATCTCTCTGTTCATCAATTTTCCCTAGGACTTTTCCATTTACTGTATAGTTCGCCCTTGAATTTGATCTTCTAAAATGCATCACCTCACATTTGGCCGGATTGAACTCCATCTGCCATTTATCTGCTCAACTCTCCAGTCTATCTATATCTGCTGTAATCTCTGACAGTCCCCTTCACTATCAGCTACTCCACCAATCTTAGTGTCATCAGCAAACTTGCTGATCAGACCACCTACACCTTCCTCCAGATCATTTACATATATCAACTTTACCACCTTGTCAATCAATTAATGGGAGAAAGTAATGCCCTCTTACAGGCCTCATTCTACCTGTCCTGGTATTAACCCAGCAACAGGCATGGGACTCACAATGCAAGGATTGTGACAACCAATTTTGTTTTTTTTTGAGGGTTCCCAGAGGAACTCTATTTCAAAGGTACTTAATGTCTGAATGACAGATTTAGCTTTTGGAAAGAAATTGCCCCCTGAGAGGTGACCCTATCCTTACTGCTGACCATCTCTCCTCAGCAATAATGAACCTTCCTACCAACTCCTTTGTGCTATCACTCACCTGTACCTGGGTTCCACCTCAGTCCAAAGCCTCAGGTGGGTATGGCACCAGCAGCATTCATCACTTCCCTTGTTATACTATTTAGTAAAGAAGACATTTAATTGTTGGGCATTTCATGGCTGGCAGAATTTCTGTCTTATGGGTCCTTGACCCTGAGGAGAGACCCTCCTTAGACATGTTAGGTTTCTGAGTGCTGCAAGGTATAGTGGATCTTCTGAAAAGAGGCAACATGGGAGTCCAGCCTGCATTCATTGTGGTGGTCAAGACCCCTGTTGTGCCTACAAGATTCCATCTTTCATTACTTTGACAACAGTGCAATTTGTATCATCAAATTTTCAAAAATAAATTGACTATTCTGATACGTTATGTAGTTGTTAACATGCAAAAGATGTTGAGAAATTGAAAAAAAAACTTGAGTAAACAAGTCCTGAATTCATAAATCACTAGTCACATCCACTCAATATTGTCATATTTAGTATAATGTTATCATTGCAGTGGTGGAATTCTATAAAGACAACACCACTCAGGCCTTTACTTCATTGCTGCCTTGGTCCAAAAATAGACAAAGGAGATTAACTCTAGCAGTGAGGTGAGAGTGACTGTCCTTGATACCAAGGCAGTATTTAAATGAATGTAGCATAAAGGTGCCGTAAAGAAATAAATTGAAGTCAGTGGGAACCAGGAGGAAAGCTCTCAACTGGTTCAGGTCATATCCAACTCAAAGAAAGAACTTATGGTTAATGATGGTCAATCAGCTCAGACCCAGGATGTTGCTGCAGTCATTCCTCATGAATGAGACTAAAGTACAGCTGCTTTATCATTTACCTTCCCTCCAATACAAAAGCAAGTACTGGGATGGTCATTAATGGTTACACATTGTTCACTACCATTTGTGGCTACTCCATTGCTGAAACTGTTCTTGTCCAAATATTACAAGCTAGAGTCAATATTCCAGCTTCATGCCATAGAACTGCTAGGCACTGACCATCTTCAATAAGAGTCTAATATCTTGCCCTGATATTCAACCATTCAACTATCTCCGAATTGAAATGTCCCAGGAGGGCAAGAAAGCAAAGCTGACTAAAGTGAATTGGAAGGATTGCTTAATAGAGATGCACTGGAACACATTTAAAGTGTGGTTTCAGAATATTCATATTTATTTCAAAGAGCAAGTAATGTTCCAAGAAATTAACCATCTAGAAAGGTTAAAAGGTAAAGTTCCAATGGGATGGAGGAAATCAATTGTAACTCTTTTATTCAAAACATACAAAGCAAGAGACTATAGGTTAGTTCAATAGTTGTCACGGGGAAAATGTTTGATGGCACTTAAATAACTTCAATGTAATCCCTTTAGTGAAAGGGAAATCATGCCTTAACTAATCTATTCAAGTACTTTGAGAACTTAACATGTGCTTTGAATAAAGTAGAACCCCTGTGCATAAATTTACAGAAGGCATTTTGATACCCTGCCATATCAAAGGATGTTAAAGAAAATAAAAAATGTAGGGTTAACAAATTGGCATGATTAGAAGGTAATCTGGCGAAGAGGAAACAGAAAGTAGGCATAAAGGGTCCTTCTCAGATTGGTAAGATGTGATGAGTAGCATGCCACAGGGATCAGTGCTGGGACATCAACTTTGCATAATGTATATAAAATGGGTAAAGGCAGAATTGCCAAAATTGCTCATAACACAATGAAAGATTGGAAAGTAAGACGGGAAATGAAATTAGAGATTACAAAAAGATTTAAATTAAAACAAGGAAAAGCAGATGCTGGAGAATTGAAACTCAAAAAAATAGAAACTCTATTCAGAAGCGTAACAGGTGACTTGAAACTTAAAATCCTGAGGGATAGGAGAGAATGCTTCTTCTCATGGGAGAATTTGGAACAGGAGGTCACTGTTAAAAATAAGAGCTTGTCCATTTCAAGCAGTCAGGAGGCAAAAAAAATTCCCCTAAAAGGTCTTTGGAATGCTAAATGATCATAAGATGTAAGAGCAGAAGTAAACCATTCAGCTCATCGGGCCTGGTTGCACCATTGAATGAGATCATGGTTGATCTGGTAATCTTCAATTCCATTTTCCTACCTTATCCCCATAACCCTTGATTCTAAAACTGATTAAGACTCTGATAATGGGAACTGCAGATGCTGGAGAATCCAAGATAACAAAGCGTGGAGCTGGATGAACACAGCAGGCCAAGCAGCATCTCAGGAGCACAAAAGCTGATGTTTCGGGCCTAGACCCTTCATCAGACCCTCTCTGATGAAGGGCCTAGGCCTGAAACAACAGCTTTTGTGCTCCTGAGATGCTGCTTGGCCTGCTGTGTTCATCCAGCTCCAAACTTCGTTATCATGATTAAGACTCTGTTTTTCCCCCACCGCCACTCCCCGAATATACCTAATAACCCAGCCTCTACAGCCCTCTAGTAAAGGATTCTACAAATTTACTATCCTCAGAGACAAAATTCATCATCTGTCTTTAATGTGAAATTCCTTTTTCAGGATAATGCTCTCTGGTTCAAAATTCTCCCGCAAGGGAAAATAACTTCTCAGTTTATACATTGTCAAAAACACTGAGCATCTCATATAAATTTCAATGAGTGCAGGTACAACCTACTCCTCATAAAGTAATCTCTTCATGCCTGTGATCAGCTTAGTGAACCATCTCTGGGCTGCATCCAATGCCAATATATTCTTCGGTAGACTAGGAGGCCAAACTTTCACAGTATTTTAGGTGTAGTCTAACTAGTGCCTTGTACAGTGAGCAAGAGTTCTGCTTTTATATTCCATTTCCTTTGGAATGAAGGTCAATATTCTACTTCCCTTCCCTACTATCTGCTGAGCTTTCAATGCTAGCTTATTGTAATTTAAGCACAAGGATTCTGCTTGATCATATTATGTATTCTAAATGTTCTGCTATCATATTCTTTATAATAGACTAATGTTTTCCCAATGTCAGACATTAAGCTAATTCACCTTTATTACCTGTGTTTTGTCTCCTTCCCTTTTTAAATTAAGTTGTGATGTTCCGAGTTTTCCAGAAGCTGTGACTTTAGCAGAGCCTAAGAATTCTTGGAAAATTGCTACCATTGTGTCCACTCTCTTTTCTTATCCTAGGATGAGTCCCATCAGGTGCAGCAGACATACTGATTCTTAGCTCTATCAGTTTCTCTAGCACCTTTTGTCCAGTAATAGTTATGGTATTTATCTTGTCTTCGGTTTTTGCTCCTTGATTATTTAGGATTCCAAAATTACTATCAGTGTTTCCTAATATGAAGGCTTGTGTAAAGTCTTCCGTCCAAAATGCAGTTCTAATACCATGAAGCTATAAAGTTTGTCAACCTGACAACCAAGAAATAAGCAATTATAATCAATCTGTGCATTATATCTCATGCCAACCTGAACTGAATTCTTCCTGGCAAGAAGGCAATGTAGGCACATGGCATGCCAACATTCTTTGTATAACCATGATTCTTAGCTACAGAAATTATTAGACCCCATAGGAATATTGGCAAGTCCTGACAAAAGTGACGTGGAAAATGTTAGAAACTTACCTTTAAAACACTGCAATTGGTATAAAGTTCCTGCTTCATGGCAGCATAATACAATTGTTTTACATTGTAATCTTTAGAGGTTGGATTCATTATACATTTGACTTCTTTCAAAATTACCTAAGTTCATGTCAGCTTTCTCACCACTTCCTTTTGTAATACTGCTACTAAAGCTGGTGCTCCTCTTTCCTCTTTTGTTACATCTACATTCCAAATATACCATCTAAATCATCATCTTGCCCCTTCTAGTTTCAATGCATATTCTTTTCTCATTCATTTTTTACCTGTGTCTTAAAGTTATGGGCCTCTGGGAAGTTTTCCACTTTCATACACTTTTTTCTATATCTTCTTTTAAATCGAGAAACTAAGAACTAAGTCAGGTTCCTAGAGTACGACACCAGAGAAGTTAAATAGCATAAAAGGTCAGACAGGGTAAAGGATGATGAATTGAATGGGGATAGGGAGAGAGACTGAAAAGGAGGAAGGTGCAAAATGTGAAGGATAGCAATCAACCTGGGGAAGGGGTTTCAAACAGATGCTGGAGACTGGAGATGAAGAAGCCAATGAGGTCAATTACAGTTCATTTGGGAATGGGGGTTATAATGATGGGATTGATTCCAATCAGATGTAGGATAAAGTGGGAGGAGTGGATTCAAGTGGACGAAGGAGGATCGTCTAAGGAAGGGTTTGATTTGTGTGGAATAAGAAGGTGATTGATCAGGGGAGAGGTGCTCAATCAGTGTGTTGATGGTATTCAGTCAGTGGACGGCTGGTGGTCCAATTGTGAAGTCAATTGGAGGAAGGAAGGTAGGGAGATGGGGAAAGCTGATGGCGTAGACTGCTAATCACAGGGTGGAGTATGAGGGCCTGAGGAGCATAAACAATACAAAATCCTTGTAATCGAGCAAAATACCAACAGGTTGCTTAAAAATGGTTGTATTTAAGATATATCTTAAAGGAGAAAAGCAAGGTACAGAAATGGAGAGGTTAGGCAAGAAAGTAACTATTAAAATTTAAAAAACTATTAAATTTTATCTCAAGACGTTGGAATATAAAAGCAGCGATGTGCTTCTGAGGCTTTATAAAGCTCCAGTTAGGCCCCATGTAGAATACTATGTCCAATTTTGGGCCCCACACCTCAGGAAAGACCTACTGGCACTGGAGCGTGTCCAGAGGAGATTCACACGGATGATCCCTGGAATGGTAGGTTTAACGTATAATGAATGGCTAAGGATCCTGAGATTGTACTCATTAGAGTTTAGAAGGTTGAGGGGAGATCTAATAGAAACTTACAAGATAATGTATGGCTTAGAAGGGATGGACGCTAGGAAGTTGTTTTCGTTAGGCGGAGAGACTAGGACCGGTGGGCACAGTCTTAAAATTAGAGGTGATAAATTTAAAACTGAAATGAGATGACATTTCTTCAGCCAGAGAGTGGTAGGCTTGTGGAATTCATTGCCACGGAGTGCAGTGGAGGCCAGGACGTTGGATGCCTTCAAGGCAGAGATCGACACATTCTTGATCTCAGAAGGAATCAAGGGCTACGGGGAGAGTGCAGGGAAGTGGGGTTGAAATGCCCATCAGCCATGATTGAAATGGCGGAGTGGACTTGATGGGCCGAATGGCCTTACTTCCACTCCTATGTCTTATGGTCTTATGGTCTAAAATCAGGGATGCTTTAAATAAAAGCCAGTGTTAGAGGAACACGGTTACCTTAGCATGTTGTATAGCTGGGAGAGGTTCCCAAGATAGACAAAGCCAAGGCTTAGAAGAGTTCTAAAGCAAGGAAGAGAAATATAGATTTGAGGCATTTATTATTTGGAAACAAGTGTTGAACAGCAAATACAGTAGTGATGGGTTGAACAGGTTTGGTACAAGCTAGAGCATTCGTATCAGTGTTTTAAATATTCTGAGAGAGTATACAGAGGGTAGAACATAGGCCAGAAGTGCATTACAGTAATCGGGCTTGGAGGTAACATAGCTTGGATAAGGTTTCAACAGAGATGAGGCAGGGAAGAACATGAACAATTTTTCAGAGTTTTTTCAAAATTCATTCGCATCATTGACTGGCCAGCTTTTTTTGCCCTCCCATCTTTGCACAGAAGGCAGTTGAGTTAACCAGATTGCTGGATTCATGTATAGGCCAGACCAGGTAAAGACAGCAGATGTCTTTCCCTAAAAGGAGTTAGTGAAGCAGGTTTTTCCCAACAATCAACAATGGCTATATAGTGATCATTAGAGTTTATCAGTCTTTTTTTATACATCGGGTTCAAGTTCCACAATGCTGGGATTCGAACCCAGGTCCCCAGGACATTGTACCAGAGCTAATAGGAACTGCAGGTGCTGGCGAATCCAAGAATACAAGGTGTAGAGCTGTATGAACACAGCAGGCCAAGCCACATCTTAGCAGCAGGAAAGCTGACGTTTCAGGCCTAGACCCTTCTTCAGAAAATTTTCCCTAGAAATAGCATTACTCCCTAGAAATAGTGATTTTAGTAATGATGTGGATATGTGATTGAAAGTTCACATCAAGGTCAAATGTGACTTCGATGTTGTGAACAGTTTGTTCAGCTTCAGACCTTTGCAGGGAAACGAACGAATTAAACGGCTAGACAGCTGGATTTTGGCAGAGTTCAAAAGCAATCACACTAGTCTTCCCAAAATTTAGTTGAAGAAAGTTTCTCATCATCCAATACCAGATATGACTAGTGTAACTACTGAGAAGCACTGGACAGATTGAGAGAGATGGTGGTGAGGTAAATCTTGGTGCTGTTAACAGATACATCCTTGAGGGACATTAAATATAACTGTGTAGGAGCAGGAAGAGAAGTTGTTGATAGAGATTTTCTGGCTAAAGATTAAATGTGTGAGAATGAAACCAGGCAAGTGTGATCCCATCCAGTTGGACATTGGAACAGAGACATTGGATGGAGTTGGTATGATCGTTTGTGTCACAACTGTAGATAGGTCAACAAGCATGACAAGGGATAGTTCACAGTCACACACAATGTCCCTTGTGACTTTGGTAAGAGCCATTTTTTTGCTGAGGCAGGGCAGTCAATCTGATTGTGAAGGGAGTCAAATGTGGAGTTATGAAAATGATAGTCATAAAGAGAGAGGTAACAAAATGTTCCAAAGAAAGTGGAAGTCCCTGGCAAGTTCAGCATTTGTTGCTTATTCTTAACTGCCTTTGATCAATTGATTATAAGCTAACCGCTTCACTGCATGTTCCGAAAGTATTCCAACAGTGTTGTTAGATAGGGACCAATGAAGGAGCTGCAAAATGTCCAAGATAAAAGGTTGTGGAACTTGGAAGGCAACTTAGAGGTGTTGATGTTCTCATGCACTTGCTATCCTTGGCCAAGGTGATAGGGTCACGTGTATGAGATGTGAAAAACTGGAACGAATTCCTACAGTGCAACTTACAGCAAATTACACAGTGATGCAGAGAATTCAGGTGATGGATGGGGCAACAATCACGTGAATTGACCAGATAAATGAAAAGGATTTCAACAAATGTGTGATTTCTTATTTGTGCCTTGTAGAAGGTGGACAGTCTTTGGGAGTCAGAAGGTGAGTCACTCATGACAAAGCATAAACCCAGAAGGACATGTAGCTACAGATGGTACGTGGTTGTGTCAGTTAAGATTCTGGCCAAAGGTAGCTTACAGGATATTCATGTTTGGGGGGTTGGCAATAACTGTGACGCTGTTGCTTACCAAACCTCTTAGGAACCAATTACATTTGTAAGATTGTGTAGTTATGCACAAGCCAAATTTGCGACTGCTAATGTGGGATATGAATGCATTTCCAAGCATCATTAATTTAGATTTCTAGTCCAATAACATGATCACATTGCTACTACCTGCAGATAGCTACAATCCCTTTATTTTTACATTAACTGTTCAAGTCAACATCGACTTACCAAACACATTCTAACTGAGTGGTTAAAGAGCTTTCACTTGTCATGTTCAAAGCAATAATTTAAAAACCATTTTGCAGCTGTACTTTGGAATATTTTAAAAAATGACAGTAGTTAATAGCAACTCAGAGATAGTAAGAACTGCTGGTGCTGGAGGCAGAGATAACACAGTGTGGAACTGGAGAAACACAGCAGGCCAGGCAGCATCAGAGGAGCAGGAAAGCTGACATTTTGGATCAGGGTCCTTCTTTAGAAATGGGGGAGAGGAAGGGAGCTCTGAAATGGAGAGGGGTTGGGTTAGGTAGGGGATTGGTCAGTTAGGTGGGAGGAGCGGATAGGTGGGAGCAATGATAGACAGGTTGTGGCAGGGCTGAGAGGGAGGGTTGGTCTTGGGATGAGGCCGGGGGTGGGAATGCTTTGCAACTAATAAAGTCCACATTGAGACCATTGGGTTGTAGGCTCCCAAGGCAGAATATGAGGAGCTGCTCCTCCAGATTCCGGGTGGTGTCGTTGTGACGCTGGAGAGGTCCAAGGATGGACCTATCATCCAGGGAGTGGGAGGGGAGTTGAAGCGGTTCGCAACCGGAAGGTGTTGTCATTTGTTATGAACAGAGTACAGGTGCTCAACAAAGCAGTCTCTGAGCCTCCACTTTGTCTTACCGATGTAGAGGAGGCCACATCAGGAGCAGCAGATGCAGGAGACCACATAGGCACATGTGCAGTTAACATCTGTCTGATGTGGAAGGTTTTTTGGTTCCTTGGATAGAAGTGAGGTGAGGTGACAGGTGTAGGGACAGGTTAGCACTTGCTGTGGTTGCAGGGAAAGTGCCAGGGGTGATGAGGCTAGTGGGGAGTGTGGAGCGGACAGACAGTCGCAGAGAGAACGGTCCCTACAGAAGGCAGATAAGGGTGGGGAAGGAAACACATCCTTGGTTGTGGAGTCAGATTACAAGTGGCGGAGAATGACATGTTGAATCCAGAGGTTAATGGGGTGATACGTGAGAACAAGGGGAATTCTGTCTTTGTTTTTGTTGCGGGGAGGGGGGGTCTGAGGGCAGAGGTGCAGGAAATGCGAGAGATGCAGTCGAGAGCATTTTCGATCACTGAAGGGGGGATGTTGCAGTCCTTGAATCTGGGATGTTCAGGACTGGAACACCCTATCTTGGGAGCAGGCACGGCAAAGGCGGAAGAATTGGGAGTAGGGGATTGCATTCTTGCAGGAAGGTAGGTGAGAGGAGGTGTAGTTCAGGTAGCTGTGGGAGTCTATCAGCTTGAAATAAACATCAGTTTTTTGAGTTGGTCACCAAAGATGGAGACAGAGAGGTCCAGGAAGGAGAGAGAGGTATCAGAGATGGTCCAGGTGAACTGGCATTTGGGGTGAGAGGTGTTAGTAAAGTTGATGAACTGTTCAAGCTCTTCGTGGGAGCATGAGGTGGCTCTGATACAGTCATTGATGTAATGGAGGGATAGGTGGATGGAGCGAAAGATGGACTGTTCTGCATATCCTGTGAAGAGGCAAGCATGGCTTGGGCCCATGTGGGCTCCCATGGCCACCCCCTTAGTCGGTAGGAAGTGGGAGAAGTTAAGGGTAAGGACGAGTTCAGTTAAGTAGACGAGGGTGTCAGTGGAGGGGGGCTGGTTCATGGCAATATTCTTCTCTGAACAGTTTTATTCTTTGAGGGCGAATCTTGAAGAGAAATAAGTTATGAAAATGTAAATGAAAATTTCTCCCCTTCCCCCACTGCACCCCAAAACCAGCCCAGTTCTTCCCCTCCCCCCACTGC
The DNA here is from genome assembly GCF_030684315.1 of Stegostoma tigrinum. Classification (NCBI taxonomy): domain Eukaryota; kingdom Metazoa; phylum Chordata; class Chondrichthyes; order Orectolobiformes; family Stegostomatidae; genus Stegostoma; species Stegostoma tigrinum. Next base: position 39,193,097 of record NC_081354.1, on the reverse strand, counting down.
ATCCCAAAACCAGCCCAGCCTGTCTCTGCTTTCCTAAGCTGTTCTTCCTCTCACACATCTCTTCCTCCCACCTCAAGCTGCACCTCCATTTCCTACCTACCACCTCATCCCGCCTCCTTGACCTGTCCATCTTCCCTGGACTTACCTATCCCCTCCCTACCTCCTCACCTATACTCTCCTCTCTACCTATCTTGTTTTCTCTCCATCTTCGGTCCGCCTCCCCCTCTCTCCCTATTTATTCCAGTTCCCTCTCCCCATCCCCCTCTCTGACGAAGGGTCTAGGCCCGAAACGTCAGCTTTTGTGCTCCTGAGATGCTGCTTGGCCTGCTGTGTTCATCCAGCTCCACACTTTGTTATCTATGAAAATGTAACTTCATGTTTAGAAATGAAAATTTCTTCTTTACCGACAGCAGCAATTGCTGACTTACAAAGGATTTCCTGGCTATTGATGAGGTTTAATTTTTAAAATATATCAATCCCATCAACTTCTGCATTACCTAAACACCACTGTAATTTTGATTTTAATGTTCTGATGTGCTGGACTCCTTGACCTTCTGGAGAGGCATTGTTGCACAAGCTTTGATGAGTCACTGCAATGTATTTTGTAGGTGCTTCACTCTATTACTACAGTACGTGAGGAAAAAGTGAAGTGAATGTTTAAATTCTTGGATAGGATGCCAATTAAATGGATGCCAGGTGACCTCATCACCTCAGGTGACCTCCCACCCACAGCCTCCAACCTCATTGTTCCCCAACCCCGCACGGCCCGTTTCTATCTCCTTCCCAAAATCCACAAATATGCCTGCCCTGGTCGACCTATTGTCTCAGCCTGTTCCTGCCCCACCGAACTCATCTCCACCTATCTGGACTCCATCTTCTCCCCTTTGGTCCAGGAACTCCCTAACTGCGTCCGTGACACCACTCACGCCCTCCACCTCCTCCAGGACTTCCAATTCCCTGGCCCCCGACACCTCATTTTCACCATGGACGTCCAGTCCCTATACACCTGTATTCCTCATGCAGATGGCCTCAAGGCCCTCCACTTCTTCCTGTCCCGCAGGCCCGACCAATCCCCCTCCACCGACACCCTCATCCGCCTAGCCGAACTCGTCCTTACCCTCAACAATTCTCTTTCGATTCCTCCCACTTTCTACAGACAAAGACCATAAGACCATAAGATATAGGAGTGGAAGTAAGGGCATTCAGCCCATCAAGTCCACTCCGCCATTTAAATCATGGCTGATGGGCATTTCAACTCCACTTCCCTGCATTCTCACCGTAGCCCCTTGATTCCTTCTGAGATCAAGAATTTGTCGATCTCTGCCTCAAAGGCATCCAATGTCCCGGCCTCCACTGCACTCCGTGGCAATGAATTCCACAAGCACACCACTCTCTGGCTGAAGAAATGTCATCTCATTTCAGTTTTAAATTTACCCCCTCTAATTTTAAGGCTGTGCCCACAGGTCCTAGTCTCCCCACCTAACGGAAACAACTTCCTAGCATCCACCTCTTGTAAACCATACATTATCTTGTAAATTTCTATTAGATCTCCCCTCAACCTTCTAAACTCTAATGAGTACAATCTTGTAACGGGATGGCCATGGGCACCCGCATGGGCCCAAGCTATGCCACCGCTTTGTAGGTTACGTGGAACAGTCCCTCTTCCGCACCTACACAGGCCCCAAACCCCACCTCTTCCTCCATTACATTGATGACTGTATCGGCACCACCTCTTGCTCCCCAGAGGAGCTCGAACAGTTCATCCACTTCACCAACACCTTCCACCCCAACCTCAAGTTCACCTGGGCCATCTCCAACACATGCCTCACCTTCCTGGACCTCTCAGTCTCCATCTCAGGTAACCAGCTAGAAACCGATGTCCATTTCAAGCCCACTGACTCCCACAGCTACGTAAAATACACCTCCTCCCACCCACCCTCCTGCAAAAATTCCATCCCCTATTCCCAATTCCTCCGCCTCCACCGCATCTGCTCCCAGGATGAGGCATTCCACTCCCACGCATCCCAGATGTCTATGTTCTTCAAGGACCGCAACTTTCCCCCCGCAGTATTCGAGAACGCCCTTGACCATGTCTCCCACACTTCCCGCAACACATCCCTCACACCCCACCCCTGCCACAACCGCCGCCAGAGGATCCCCCTCGTTGTCACGTACCACCCCACCAACCTCTGGATACAACGTATCATCCTCCGACACTTCCACCATCTACAATCCAAAACCATCGCCCAAGCTATTTTTCCATCCCCACCCTTGTCTGCCTTCCGGAGAGACCACTCTCTCCGCGACTCCCTTGTCCGCTCCGCACTCCCCTCCAACCCCACCACACCTGGCACCTTCCCCTGCAACCACAGGAAGTGCTACACTTGCCCCCACACCTCCTCCCTCACCCCTATCCCGGGCGCCAAGATGACCTTCCATATCAAGCAGATGTTCACCTGCACATCTGCCAATGTGGTATACTGTATCCATTGTACCCGGTGTGGCTTCCTCTACATTGGGGAAACCAAGCAGAGGCTTGGGGACTGCTTTGCAGAACACCTCCGCTCAGTTCGTAACAAACAACTGCACCTCCCAGCCGCGAACCATTTTAACTCCACCTCCCATTCCTCAGACGCCATGTCCATCATGGGCCTCCTGCAGTGCCACAATGATGCCACCCGAAGGTTGCAAGAACAACAACTCATATTCAGCTTGGGAAGCCTGCAGCCCAATGGTATCATTGTGGACTTCACAAGCTTCAAAATCTCCCCTTCCCCCACTGCATCACAAAACAAGCCCAGCTCATCCCCTCCCCCACTGCATCCCAAAACCAGCCCAGCCTGTCTCCGCTTCCCTAACCTGTTCTTCCTCTCACCCATCCGTTGCTCCCACCTCAAGCCGCATCTCCATTTCCTACCTACCACCTCATCCCGCCTCCTTGACCTGTCCATCTTCCCTGGACTGACCTATCCCCTCCCTACCTCCTCACCTACACTCTCCTTTCTACCTATCTTCTTTTCTCTCCATCTTCGGTCCGCCTCTCCCTATTTATTCTAGTTCTCTCTCCCCATCCCCCTCTCTGATAAAGGGTCCAGGCCCGAAACGTCCGCTTTTGTGCTCCTGAGATGCTGCTTGGCCTGTTGTGTTCATCCAGCTCCACACTTTGTTATCTCTGCCAATTAAACAGACAACTTTCTTGTGAATGTAATTTGTATTGAATTGAAAATTACAATGTGTACCTAGTCCTCTTAAAGCATACACTTGAGCCAGCAGATGGAATATAGAGGAAAAATAAAGGAAATCCACGTTATAACTTCACATGCAGTTTTGCTTCTTTCTGAATCCTACTGATTTTATTTAACCCAAGTTATTCACAGTTATGAAAAATGATAGGAATAGGAAATATTGCTTTCAGGTGTGAAAGATTTGAAGATCTTGGTCTACTTTCTACAGACAGCATTTTAGTTGGATATTTAGGAGGAAACTTGTTGAGGATAAAGCCTGCTGCTAAACATACAAGAACCACTCCAGCTCAGGCTTCAGCAAGTAGGAAGTGTGTACTCTGGACACACAAACTGACATTGCAGGAAATCTAGCATACAGACATGAAAAATTATTTATAGGGAAAATTTTCTTTCAAAGAAATGTCAGATCCTTCGTCAAACACTATTCCCGCATTATTGAATGAGAATGCATTGCCAATAACCAATGTACCACATTTTGATGTGCATTTGGTGTCAACATCTATATTCCTAGATTGGAGAATAATTACAATGTTTCAAAGGATGCAATGGCAAGTTACATTATAACAAATGACAATGAATAAAGACTATCTTTCTCCAATATACAGGTGGAGAATTGGAAGATATTTTTGAGGCAGTTACGTCTAAGCAAGATGAAATCAACCAGCAAACACAATTCTCCAAAAATCTATTCTGTGCCCAAGCGAAATACAACAGATGAAACAATTTTCTTCTAATCATTGAGACAACCAGTATTTTTCTCATTTTTAAAAAATTTGCACTGTGAATTAAAGTTAAGAATTGAACAGCAGCTTGTTTAAAAAGAGATGAAAAACAGTCCGATCTTTACTGTTGGAAACTGGCCTGGAAAATAACTTATTTACTGATCTAAGAACGATCTAGGTGATCCAGCTGTTGGTATGCTCAAGGCTGGCAAGCTGATTGCATGGTCATTCAAGGGAGGACTGGTGATATGAGCCAATAACAGAGCTTGTTCTGACTGGATTTTGTGGAACAGAAACAGCAGAAAATATTGAAGTCTGCCTTTCTTTTGTTTTGCTCTCTAGTTTACCTCCAGTTATTGAATTATTGGGAATGTTCTGAGAAACCAATCCTAGTCTGTAAGAAAGAAGTAACTATTCCTAGAAGTCTGCTGAAACTGTCTGCATTAACCAGTAACTTTGCAGTTCAAACAAGATATACAGTTCTACTTGCCTGTGAACAACCCATTGTCCAAGGGTTTCTGAACAGCTGGTATCTATTGTTTGAAATTATTTATTGAACTTGCAGAGTACAATTCTTTTATTTTCATTTTAACACTTAACTGTGTTTGAAATTTCTTTTGGTGTTATTTCTAATTAACCATGCTGTTTGCATCTTTGATTTATTTGCCTTTGAGTTGAAGCTTCCAACATCCTCACAATCAACAAAATCTAATAGTTTCATCTTCATGACATTGACCATCCTGCCACTGTCTCAGCACAACCTGTTGCTAAAGTTTTCACCTATGTCTTTGTTAGCTCTGAACGTGACTATTTCAATGCTCTCCGAGTCAATCTTTGTATTCTTACAGAATAATAGCTTGATTCAAACTTATGAAGTCATTCAGCATATCATGTCTGTGCCACCACTTTGCAAGATGTAACTCCTCTGTCATTCCCATGAAATTCTGCATGTTTTCTTCCTCAGATAATGACCTACTTTTAAAAGTAATGAGTGTGGCTGGGGCAGATTCAATTGCAGGTAGCACATTCTTGATTCTAATCAATCATGGTATATAAAAAAATTCCTCATATTGAGTCAGAGTGTCATAGAGTCATGGAGCTGTGCAGCATGGAAACAGACCCTTCAGTCTAACTCTTCCATACCAATCAGATATCCTAAATTAGTCTTGTCCCATTTGCCAGCATTTGTCCCATTTTCCCCCAAACCCTTCCCATTCATATACCCTTCTAGATGCCTTTTAATTGTTGTAATTGTAATAACGTTGACACTTCATCTGATAGTTCATTCCATACATGCAACACATACTGCATGAAAAGGTTGCCTCTGAGGCCCCTTTTAAATCTTTCCCCCCCTAACTTAAACCTATGCCTACTAATTTTGGCCTCACCTACCCGGAGAAAAGATCTTGGTTATTGACCCTAACTGTGCCCCTCATGATTTCATAAACCTCAATAAGGACACTCCAAGGAAAATAGCCTCAGCCTATTTAGCCTCTCCCTATAACTCAAAACCTTCAATCCTGGCAACATCCTCATAAATATTTTCTGAAACCTTTCAAGTTTCACAACCTCCTTCCTTTGGTAGGCAGACCAGAATTGAATACAGTATTCCAAAAGTGGCCTAACCAATCTGCTGTACAGATGCAATGTGACATCCCAACTCCTATAGTTAATGTACTGATGAATAAAGATAAATGCCTTCTTCACCACCCTATGACCTGTGATTCTACTTTTAAGGAGCTATGCAACTGCACCCCTAGGTCTCATTGTTCAGCAAGACTCCCCAGGGCCCTACCATTAACTGTGTAGGTCCTGCCTGATTTGTCTTTCCAAAATGCAGCACATAACATTTGCCCATGGGCCACTTCTTACACCATTGGCCCATCTGATCAAATTCCAAATGTACTCTGAGATAACTTTCTTGGCAGTCCACCACACCTCCAATTTTGGTGTCAGTTGCAAACTTATTAACTGTAACTCCTGCGTTCACATCCGAATCATTTTTATAAATGACAAAAAGCAGTGGATCCAGTACTGATCCTCTTAGCACAATGCCTCGAGCCTGAAAAGCAACCTTCCATCATTACCCTCTGCCTTCTATTTTGGAGCCAGTTCTGTATCCAAATGACTAGTTCTCCCTGTATTCCATGGGATCCAACATAGCTAACCAGTCTACTATGCAGAATCTTGTTGAATACCTTACTGAAGTCCATATAGATCACGTCTATCGCTCTGCCTCCATCAATCCTCTTCGTTACTTCTTCAAAAATCTTAATTAAGTTAGTGATACACAATTTCCCACACACAGACCCATGTTGACTATCCCTAATCAGCCCTTGCCTTTCCAAATACATGTAAATCCTGTCCCTCGGGTACAACAATTTGCCCACCACTGATGTCAGGCTCACCAGTCTATAGCTCCCTGGCTTTTTCTTACCGCCTTTCTTAAATAGTGGCACCACATTAACCAACTTTCAGTCTTATAGGACCTCACTTGTGGCTATCGATGATGTAAATATCTCAGTAAGGTGCCCAGTAATCCCTTCCCTAGCTTCTCACAAAGTTCTAGGGTACACCCGATCAGGTTCTGGGGATTTATCCACCTTTATGTGTCTTAAGACATCCAGAACCACCTCCAGTGTAGTATGGACATTTTTCAAGATATCACTACTTATTTCCACAAGTTCTCTAACTTCCGTATCTTTTTCCACAGTAAACACTATTGCAAAATATTCATTTAGTATCTCCTCCATCTCCTGCAGTTTCATACGTAGATAGCCTTGCTGATCTTTAAGGGGCCCTTTTGACCTTAATGTATTTGTAGAATCCCTTTGGATTCCAGTGGTTCACTCTATCCCTACTGTCTATACTTGACATAACTTCTTTCTTCTTTTGGACAAACTTCAATTTCTCTAGTCATCCAGTATTCCCCACACTTACCAGCCTTGCACTTCACCCTTTCTGAACGTACTTGTCCGGACTTTCAGTGTCTCATTTTTGAAGGCTTCCCACTTCCCAACCATCCCTTTACCTGTGAATATCCGCCCCAATCAACTTTTGAAAGTTATTGCCCAACACCATCAAAATCAGCCTTCCTCCAATTTAGAGCTTTAACTTTTAAAACTGGTCTGTCCTTTTCCATCACTGTTCTGAAACTAATAGAATTATGATCACCCATGTCCTCCCCCACTGGCACCTCAGTCACCTGCCCTGCCTTACTTTCTAAGAGTAGGTCAGGTTTTGCTTACTCTCTCGTAGGTACATCCACATACTGAATCAGAAAATTTTCTTGTACATGCTTAAAAAATTCCTCTCCTTCCAAGCCCATAACACTATGACAGTCCCAGGCTATGTTTGGAAAGTTAAAATCCCCTGCCATAACCACCCTATTATTCTTAGAGATAACTGAGATCTCTTAAAAATTTGCTTCTCAGTTTCCCGCTGACTACTGGGGGCTCTATAGCACAAACTCAATAAGGTGATCATCTCTTTTTTATTTCTCAGTTTCACGCAAATAACTTGCCTGGGCGTATTCCCAGGAATACTCTCCCTGAGTACATTCATAATGTTATCCCTAGTCAATAACACTATTCCCCCATCCTGTCTTGCCCCACTTTCTATCCTTCTGATGGCTTCTACACTCTGAAATGTTAAGCTGTCTGTCCTGTTCATCTCCGAGTAACATTTCTGTAATCCCTTGGATATCCCAGTCCCACGTTCCCAACCATGTCCTGAGTTCATCTGCCTTACCTGTCAGGCCTCTTGCAATTTAAATAAATGCAGTTTAATTTACCAGTCCTACCTCATTCTCTGCTTTGTTCCTGCCTGCTCTGACTGTTTGACTCGCTCTTTCTCCCAACTGCATCAGTCTCAGACGGATCTCTTTTCTCACTATCTCCCCGGGTGCCACCCCTCCTTATTAGTTTAAATCCTACCAAACAGCTCTAACAGGTTTCCCACCAATGTGTTAGTATGCTTCCAATTCAGGTGCAATTCCTCCTTCTCATACAGGTCACATCTACCCCAGAAGAGATTCCAATGGTCCAAAAACATGAATCCTTCTCCCTTGCACCAGCTTCTCAGCCATGCATTCATCTGCTCTATCCTCCTATTCCCATTCTCACTAGCTCATGGTACCAGGAGTAATCCAGATATTACTACTCTCAAGGACCTACTTTTTAGCTTCCTGTCTAATTTCCTATATTCTCTCCTCAGAACCTTGTCCTTTTCTCATCCTACTTCGTTAGTTCTAGCATGTACAACAAAATTCTGCTGCTTCCTCTCCCCTTTGAGAATATTGTGTACTCTCTCCAAGATATCCTTGCTCCTGGCACCAGGTAGACAACACGCCACTCTGATGTCTCGATGTCAGCTACAGAAATGTCTGTCTGTGCCTCTGACTAAAGAGTCCCCTATCATAATCGATCACTTGGAACATGACCTATCTGTCATTGCAGCAGAGCCAATCTGAGTACGAGAAACTTGACTATTGATACTACATTGCCCTGAGAGTCCATCGTCCCCTACATTTCCAAAACAGCATACTTGTTTGAGGTGAACATAGCCACAGGAGGCTCATGCACTGCCTGCCTAGCCCTCCTATATATCCTGGAGGTAACCAATCTATCTGACTGTGCATCTGTGTTTTTTTTCTACTTTCTAGAAACTACCGCCTGTCACACGCCCAGCTCCTATAAATTCTCCAATGCCTCGAACTGCCACTTCAGCCGACCCATGCAATCCAATACAATTTCCAACCAAACACACTTCCTGCAGACATAACAGATAATAAAATGTGAGGCTGGATGAACACAGCAGGCCAAGCAGCATCTCAGGAGCACAAAAGCTGACGTTTCGGGCCTACACCCTTCATCAGAGAGGGGGATGGGGTGAGGGTTCTGGAATAAATAGGGAGAGAGGGGGAGGCGGACCGAAGATGGAGAGAAAAGAAGATGGGTGGAGAGAGTATAGGTGGGGAGGTAGGGAGGGGATAGGTCAGTCCAGGGAAGACGGACAGGTCAAGGAGGTGGGATGAGGTTGGTAGGTAGGAGATGGGGGTGCGGCTTGGGGTGGAAGGAAGGGATGGGTGGGAGGAAGAACAGGTTAGGGAGGCAGAGACAGGTTGGACTGGTTTGGGGATGCAGTGGGTGGAGGGGAAGAGCTGGGCTGGTTTAGGGATGCGGTGGGGGAAGGGGAGATTTTGAAGCTCGAGAAGTCCACATTGATACCATTAGGCTGCAGGGTTCCCAAGCGGAATATGAGTTGCTGTTCCTGCAACCTTCGGGTGGCATCATTGTGGCACTGCAGGAGGCCCATGATGGACATGTCATCTAAAGAATGGGAGGGGGAGTGGAAATGATTTGCGACTGGGAGGTGCAGTTGTTTGTTGCGAACCGAGCGGAGGTGTTCTGCAAAGCGGTCCCCAAGCCCCCGCTTGGTTTCCCCAATGTAGAGGAAGCCACACCGGGTACAATGGATACAGTATACCACATTGGCAGCTGTGCAGGTGAACATCTGCTTAAAATGGAAAGTCATCTTGGGGCCTGCGATAGAGGTGAGGGAGGAGGTGTGGGGGCAAGTGTAGCATTTCCTGCAGTTGTAGGGGAAGGTGCCGGGTGTGGTGGGGTTGGAGGGCAGTGTGGAGCGAACAAGGGAGTCACGGAGAGAGTGGTCTCTCCGGAAAGCAGACAAGGGTGGGGATGGAAAAATGTCTTGGGTGGTGGGGTCGGATTGTAAATGGCGTAAGTGTCGGAGGATGATGTGTTGTATCCGGAGGTTGGTGGGGTGGTGTGTGAGAACGAGGGGGATCCTCTTTGGGCAGTTGTGGCGGGGGTGGGGAGTGAGGGATGTGTTGCGGGAAATGTGGGAGACGCGGTCAAGGGTGTTCTCGACCACTGTGTGTCCATTTCAAACCCACCGACTCCCACAGCTACCCAGAAGACACCTCCTCCCACCCACCTTCCTGCAAAAATTCCATCCCCATTCCCAATTCCTTCACCTCCGCCGCATCTGCTCTCAAGATGAGGCATTCCACAGCCGCACATCCCAGATATCCAAGTTCTTCAAGGACCGCAACTTTCCCCCCACAGTGGTTGAGAACACCCTTGACCGCGTCTCCCGCATTTACCGCAACACATTGTACCCGGTGTGGCTTCCTCTACATTGGGGAAACCAAGCGGAGGCTTGGGGACCGCTTTGCAGAACACCTCCGCTCGGTTCGCAACAAACAACTGCACCTCCCAGTCGCAAACCATTTCCACTCCCCCTCCCATTCTTTAGATGACATGTCCATCATGGGCCTCCTGCACTGCCACAATGATGCCACCCGGAGGTTGCAGGAACAGCAACTCATTTTCCGCTTGGGAAACCTGCAGCCTAATGGTATCAATGTGGACTTCTCGAGCTTCAAAATCTCCCGTTCCCCCACCGCATCCCTAAACCAGCCCAGTTCGTCCCCTCCCCCCACTGTACCACACAACCAGCCCAGCTCTTCCCCTCCACCCACTGCATCCCCAAACCAGTCCAACCTGTCTCTGCCTCCCTAACCTGTTCTTCCTCCCACCCATCCCTTCCTCCCACCCCAAGCCGCACCTCCATCTCCCACCTACTAACCTCATCCCACCTCCTTGATCTGTCCGTCTTCCCTGGACTGACCTATCCCCTCCCTACCTCCCCACCTATACTCTCCTCTCCACCTATCTTCTTTTCTCTCCATCTTCGGTCCGCCTCCCCCTCTCTCCCTATTTATTCCAGAACCCTCACCCCATCCCCCTCTCTGATGAAGGGTGTAGGCCCGAAACATCAGCTTTTGTGCTCCTGAGATGCTGCTTGGCCTGCTGTGTTCATCCAGCCTCACATTTTATTATCTTGGATTCTCCAGCATCTGCAGTTCCCATTATCTCTCCTGCAGACATAACCATGAGTAACATGGAAACTCTCCCTAATACCCTACATCTGACAGGAAGAGCAAATCACTCTACTAAATGTTACCTTTGTACCTTAACAATTTACAGACGCAGAAAATAGCACAGCCTTGCTGCTCTAAAAACACTACTCCAGGATAACTTAGTATCTATGTTTTATATTTTAAAAATTTAATGATGAGACAGATCTCAATAAAATGTATAATTTTAAAAAAACCCACTCCACTCACTTCTGTAGATTTACAAAAAAGAACAGCAAGTTTATACATTAAAAGAATAAGCCACTTAGCTGCTCCTTAATGTGATCTCCCCCACACAGGTTTCTCAAAGGTCAGCTGTGAATTTAACTGTTTGTTGATTTTTCTTGGAATAAACTCTGATGTCCAGAGATACTTGAAACAGAAGGTTCACTGCTGGGTCTCATAGCTGTGCAGGCTTACTTCTCTGTTTATTTACCTTCCCACATGGTATCTGGTTTTTCTCTTTTCCTCATTTTTTAAAGTGTTGTCATTTTGCTCATTTTATTTAAAGTTCCAAAACAAAGCAACAGCTTAAAAATAGTAATTACTGCTCCACAAATTTGAAGAAATCAGCTCCAACACTGAAAATAACTCAAAAGGGGCAGCTCTTGAGCCACAACTTTCTCCCATACTCCATTTTAGTTTACCCAAAATCTTTCTGTTGCTTCTTCTGTCAATTTTCTTAAATTATAATCGTCTGGCTCTTGATCCTTCCACCAATAGAAATTGTTTCGCTTCCTCTGCTCTGTTCACACTCCTCAATATTTGAACACCTCCCTTCAGTCTCACCGTTCTCCTCCAGGAACACTTTGCTTCTCTAACCTATTCATACACCTAAAGTTCTTATCAATAAAACCGTTATCAGGAATTTTCTCTGCATCCTGTCAAATGCCTTGATATCTTTTTGGAAGTATGGTGGTCAGAGCTATACACAATAGTCAATTTGAGGCCAACCAGTGCTTTATACGGATTTATCATAACTTTTTGGATTACTTATTCAGTGTTTCTGTTTATAAAGCCAAGGATCCTGAAAGCTTTGTTAACTGTTTTCTCAACATGCCCTGCATTCTTCAATGATCTGTGCACAAAAATCACCAGGACCCAATGCTCCTGTATCCCCTTCTGAAATGTATTATTTATTTTACATTGTTATATATTTTATAGTGCTGCCCCTTTTGAGTTATTTTCAGTGTTGGAGCTGATTTCTTCAAATTTGTGGAGCAGTAATTACTATTTTTGCTTTGTTTTTCCAACTAAAATGAATCACTTCACACTTGGAGTCATAGAGTGATGGTAATGTACAGCATGGAAGCAGACTCTTCAGTCCAACTCGTCCATGCTGGTCAGATAGCATAATCTATTTGCCAGCATTTGGCCCATATCCCCCTAAAGCTTTCCTATTCATATACCCATCCAGATGCCTTTTTAATATGGTAGTTGTATCAGCCTCCACCACTTCCTCTGGCAGCTCATTTTATACACAAGCCACTCTCTGCATGAAACTGTTGCCCCTTAGCACCTTTTAAATCTTTCCATTCTCTTAAACCGATGCTCTCCTGCTTTGGACTCACCTGGCCTGGGGAAAAGACCTGGGCTGTTGACCCTATCCACGCCCCTCATGATTTTGTAAACTTCTTGACCAGGCTGCATTTGAGGGCTGCTCACTTGCTCTTTAATTGTGAACAGTCAGGCTGCTCATTATTCTTGTCAGTATTGCAATGGCTGAAGGGGATGTATTGTGAGTGCACAATCAGGTGTCAATCTAACATCAACTTTTTTTTTGTTACTCACTCATGGGACATGGACTTTGCTAGCTGGCCAGCATTTATTGCCTGCTCCTCGTTGCCCTTGAGAAGGTCTTGGTGAGCTGCCTTCTTGAACTCCTTCAGTCCACAATGCTCTTATTGAGGGAATTCCAGGATTTTGACTCAGAGACAGTGAAGGAATGTTAATATATTTCCAAGCCAGGTTGGCGAGTTGTTTGGAGGGGAGCATGCAGATGGTAGTATTCTCATGAACCTGCTGCTGTTGTCCTTCTAGACTGAAGTGGCCATGGGTTTCCAAGGTGCTGGCTAAGAATCATTGCTTAATTTCTGTAATGCATCTTGTAGATAGTTCACATTGATGCTACTGAGCGTCAATGGTGGAGGGGGTGGATGCTTGTGGATGTGATGCCAATCCAGCATGCTGCTTTATCCTGGATGATGTCAAGCTTCTTGAGTGTTGTTGGGCTGCACTCATCCAGGCAAATTGGGATTATTCAGTCACACTCCTGAGTTGTGCCTTATATATTGTGGAGAGGTTTTGGGCCGTCAAGAGGTGAGTTACTCACTGCAGTATTCCTCAGCTTTTACTTACTTTTTTTAGCCACTGTGTTTATATGGTGAGCCCAGTTGAGTTTTTGGTCAATGATAACCCTCAGGATGTTGATAGTGTGGGATTCAGTGATGGTAACACTGTTGAATGTCAAGGGGTAGGGATTGGATTGTCTTTCATTGGAGATGGTCATTGCTTGGCATTTGTGCTGCACAAATGTTACTTGCCACTTGTCAGCCCAAGCCTGGATATTGTCCAGATCGTGTTGCATTAGGACATGGACTGTTTCAGTATCAGAGGAGTCACAGCTGCTCGCCTAACAAACATACTGCAATTCATTCAGCCAAATGGACATGTTTAAAACTGTTGGAGGTAGCCATTAGTCCAGATAAGAGGAAAGATGATTCTGCCTGTCATGATGGGTACCATCAGTCAGGGGCACAGTCTGCCCACAGAGTCCAGGGATGCCATCATGTTCAGTCATCTGTTTGGAACACTCACAGTTAGGGTATCTGTCACAGTGCAGTCCAAGGAGTGTCCTGTAGTCAGTCCTATAGGGACAACATGAACAATCAGGCAAATGGCATATTCATTAGTCAGGGAGTCGCTAATACAGCAGTGAGAGGTCTGGTTAGTAATGACTAGAGAATGATTATCAGAGTCAGGGCGAATGCAGTTTTAGATGTTTGCCATTAATAGTTCAAGTGAATTAGTGGGGCTGCTGTAGGATCACTGAGAGTTCATGGATAGAAAGGATGAGGGAGTTAAGGCTGGTGTTGGTCTGCAAGCACAACCTTTTCATTGTCACAGCCGGTGTGGCACCTTCACCAAGTAGCTGCACATTGTGAGGTGGAATGTGGATGTCCAACATCTCCCCTGTAATCTACATCCAATATATCTCACTGTGGTAAACTGTACTTATTTCTCTTTTGGCGAATATACTTCCCGATAAATGATCTTTGAGTTTTAAGAAACTCTTTCATTCCTTCTGAGAGTGAAGAGCCTTGCTTCTGATGGCATGTTGGTCACTGTAGCTACCTACACAGGAAAGTGAAGGTGGATGCAGAAGGAACAGTGTTAACAGCAAGCCCAGGAGCAGCAACAAGCTGCATAAAAGGCAACAAACATTCAGCTGAGAGAGAGCTCATTGCCATAGGCCACTCAGGATGTGGGCATGAATAGGAGCCCCAGAGTTTTCCAGTGCAAACTCCACTTCTTGGCCATGAATGAGGCATGGTGTCAACTCAGGCTCTGTCCCATGATACTGTGCTGGAACTGTACCAGGTGCTGAAGCAGGAACTGGGAGCTCAGGGCTGGGAGGCCATGCGAAGGCTGTTCATTCCAGAGGGAGCTGGGTGACCTGTGTTGGATCACTCAGTAGTGCGCCCACAAGTTCATCAGGACAGGAGAGAAGGTCACGGCGGTTCCTTTTGTTCCTTCAAGACAAGCTCAGTGCTCCAGCCTGAACAGTAGGATTTGGGAGCCTAGCTGAGTAACCTCAGGTGCAGGGTGCCATTGATTGCTCACACACGGCACTGAGAAGATCATGTCACACCATTGCATAATTCCATTCAATTAATGTTCAGGTCATCTGTATTCACCATTATCACTTTCTGGATGTGTATGGCCACTGCCGTGGCATCTACCATGATTCTTACATCCTGGAACAGTCTCAAGTACCTGGTGCATTTGGTTGGTCCAGGGGCTTCTGGGGACAATGTCTACCCACTGTGATTACAGCTCATGACACCATTGTGGAACTCGCCAACCGCCAGAATACTGATTAATTGCCACCCATTCCCCAGCCTGGGCCATGGTGGAGCAGAATAGGCGGCTATTGAAGATGTGATTCTGCCACTTGGTCTTGTTGAGGGGGAAGGAGCTCCAATCTATTTGGACATAGTAGACCATAAGACCATAATACGAGCATAATTAGGCCATTCTGCCCATTACATCTGCTCCATGTTTCAGTCCTGGCTGATATGAATATCAACCTCACTCTCCTGCCTTCTCCACAACATTTTATCTCCTTACTAGTCAAGACCGATCTATCTGTGTCTAAAATACACTCAAGGACTTGGCCTCCACAGTCCTCTTCCAGCTGAAGAAATTCCTCCTCCTCCTCCTGTCAGCTCCAAAGAGTTATTCCTTCCCTGAGACTGTGCCCTTGAGTCCTAGTTTCTCTGACTAATTGAAATACCTACAAGTTTTGAGAAGATTTGTAGCTCGGGTTGTGCTTGAGGTTGTAGATTTGCTCACCAAGCCGGTGTGTTTGATTGCAGACATTTCGTCGCCGTGCTAGGTAATGTCATCAGTGCAGCTCTGATGAAGTGTTGGTGTTCTGTCCCACTTGTTTATATGCCTTGGTTTGCTGGGGTTGTTGGCATTACTTGCAGTTCTGTTTTTCAGTGGTTTTTTATTGGGTCCAGTTCAATGTGTTTGTTGATGGAGTTCTGGTTCGAATGCCAGAACTCCAAGAATTCCCTGTTAGGTCGTTGTTTGGCTTATGTTATTATGGATGTGTTGTCCCAGTCAAATTTGTGTCCCTCCATTTCTGTGTGTATTGATATCAGTGAGAATTGGTTTTGTCTCTTGGTGGCTAGTTGGTGTTTGTGTATTTTTATTGTCAGTTATCTTCCAGTTTGGCCTATGTGATGATTTTCACTGTCCTTGCATGGTATTTAGTATATTAAGTTAATTTTATTGTTATGTACCAATACCCACTTTATCCAGGCCACTCAGTATTTTGTGAATTTCAATGAAATTCCCCCCTCATCCGACTAAACTCCATCAAGTACAGACCCAGACCGCTCAATCGCTCCTCATATGGCAAGACCTTTATCCCAGGATCATTCTTGTAAACCCACTCTGGACTACGTCTGTGCCACCTCATCCTGGTGCAGCGTTTGAGGCAAGGTGCTGGATGCTAAGGAACCAAGAGAATGGTAACAGTCTTCCTAGTGAGAGAGTGAGAACAGTAGAAGCTGACGTTATTCATAATGGAGCTCAGCTGCTTTGGCACTATAAACCAGACAAAACCTCACTGATACCAGGTTCCAGTAGAAGAGAACTGAGCAGGAAATCATTGAGTCGTACACTTTGGTTTATGTTGTTGAAGTCTGGTCAGCACTGTGGGAGCAAAGTTAAGACTCTGGTGTTGTTTCTGTTCCTTTTTGTGTTCTGTAAATAACAGCTTCTTTTGTTTCAGAGATAATGGGAACTGCAGATGCTGGAGATTCCAAGATAATAAAATGTGAGGCTGGATGAACACAGCAGGCCAAGCAGCATCTCAGGAGCACAAAAGCTGACGTTTCGGGCCTAGACCCTTCATCCAAGGATGAAGGGTCTAGGCCCGAAACGTCAGCTTTTGTGCTCCTGAGATGCTGCTTGGCCTGCTGTGTTCATCCAGCCTCACATTTTATTAGCTTCTTTTGTTTGTTGCTTTCTTTTCAACAGCAACTACAAAGCATGTAGGCATAGAAAAATTGTAAAGAGAATTATTTTATTCTCAATGCTTACTTTTTTGGCTAATACTTAGCTGAGCCCCTAGTTCCTCCCTTGTGGATCACCTGACCAACTCTCTTAAAGGGGCAGACATAATGGGAGCTGCAGATGCTGGAGAATCCAAGATAACAAAATGTGTAGCTGGATGAACACAGCAGGCCAAACAGCATCTCAGGAGCACAAAAGCTGACGTTTTGGGCCTAGGCCCTTCATCAGAGAGGGGGATTGGGAGAGGGTTCTGAAATAAATAGGGAGAGGGGGGAGGCGGACAGAAGATGGATAGAGGAGAAGATAGGCGGAGAGGAGAGTATAGGTGGGGAGGGGATAGGTCGGTCTGGGGAGGACGTCAGGTCAAGGAGGCGGGATGAGGTTAGTAGGTGGGAAATGGAGGTGTGGCTTGAGGTGGGAGGAGGGGATACGTGAGAGGAAGAACAGGTTAGGGAGGTGGGGACAAGCTGGGCTGGTTTTGTGATGCAGTGAGGAGAGGGTATGAGCTGGGCTGGTTTTGGGATGCAGTGGGGGAGGGGGAGATTTTGAAACTTGTGAAGTCCACATTGATACCATTGGGTATACTGTAGCCACTGTACCCGGAGTGGCTTCCTCTACATAGGGGAAACCAAGCGGAGGCTTGGGGACCGCTTTGCAGAACACCTCCGCTCGGTTCGCAATAAACAACTACACCTCCCAGTCGCGAACCATTTTAACTCCCCCTCTCATTCCTTAGACAATATGTCCATCATGGGCTTCCTACAGTACCACAATGAAGTCACCCGAAGGTTGCAGGAACAGCAACTCATGTTCCACTTGGGGACCCTGCAGCCCAAAGGTATCAATGTGGACTTCACAAGCTTCAAAATCTCCCCCTCCCCCACTGCATCCCAAAACCAGCCTAGCTCGTCCCTGCCTCCTTAACCTGTTCTTCCTCTCACCTATCACCTCCTCCCACCTCAAGCCGCATCCCCATTTCCCACCCACCAACCTCATCCCCCCCCCCTTGACCTGTCTGTCCTCCCCAGACTGACCTATCCCCTCCCACATCCCCACCTATACTCTCCTCTCCACCTATCTTCTCCTCTATCCATCTTCAGTCCACCTCCCCCTCTCTCCCTATTTATTTCAGAACCCTCTCCCCATCCCCCTCTCTAATGAAGTGTCTAGGCCTGAAACGTCGGCTTTTGTGCTCCTGAGATGCTGCTTGGCCTGCTGTGTTCATCCAGCTACACCAATGTGGTATACTGCATCCGCTGTACACGGTGTGGCCTCCTCTATGTTGAGGAAACCAAGCGGAGGCTTGAGGACTACTTTGCAGAACACCTACGCTTGGTTCACAGTAAACAACTGCACCTCCCAGCCGTGAACCATTTCAACTCCCCCTCCAATTCCTTCGACGACATGTCCATCCTGGGCCTCCTGCAGTGCCATAATGATGTCACCCATAGATTGCAGGAACAGCTTGGGAACCCTGCAGCCCAATGGTATCAATGTGGATTTCACCAGCTTCAAAATCTCCCCTCCTCCCAATGCATCCCAAAACCAGTCCAGCTCGTCCCCATCTCCCTAACCTGTTCTTCTTCTCACCTATCCCCTTCTCCCACCTCAAGCCGCGCATCCATTTCCTACCTACTAACCTCATCCCACCCCCTTGACCTGTCTGTCCTCCCCGGACTGACCTATCCCCTCCCCGCCTCCCCACCCATACTCTCCTCTCCACCTACCTTCTCCTCTATCCATCTTCAGTCCACCTCCCCCTCTCCCCCTATTTATTTCAGAATTCTCTCCCCATCTGATGAAGGGTCTAGGCCGGAAACATCAGCTTTTGTGCTCCTAAGATGCAGCTCAGCCTGCTGTGTTCATCCAGCATCACACTTTGTTATCTTGGATTCTCTAGCATCTGCAGTTCCCATTATCTCTAAACATAATGTGGCTCATATTTGTTTGTCTTTGTATTTATCCAACTCCCAGCTTACCTGTGATGTTCCCAAAGTGACCAATGGCAAGCTGCATGTCTACAGTGGGAAACAGGATAATGGTGACTTAGAGCATGTACAAACAGGATGCACTTATGCACACATAAAAGTGTGCAGTGGTGGTTAAACAGCTGTTAGGGTGAATGGGGTTATGTGTGGAAGGGAGCTTCAACATAGGCAGCATGCCTATATGGCTGTTATGTCAGGGCAGTGCCAGTGAAGATTAATGCTGCAATGCTGACACTTGTCTAGGTTCACAGTGAACTTTCAAATTTAGCGTGAATGCAAGGGGTGTCAGTCTTTAGGTATTATCCATAGAATGGTGAGTTGCTCTGGGAATAGTTTGTGGTAAGATGGGATGGAAATTGGATGTGTGATACACCATAGAGCATGGTAGGTGATTAATGATAAGAGTTTGGTAAAATAGAAATCTTGCTCGACCTAATCGTGAAAAACCTTCAAAAAATCTGGACATAACTCAGGCTTAGATGAAAAATTAAAATTCAGCCCAACATTTATTCTGTCTGAGAAGACAGTGCCAACTGGTTGGGGTGTGGAATCTGATTAATGGAGTGTGGGATGAAGGTAACTGACAAGTTTTGTTTGAACTTTAAAGCAAGAAGTTTGATTCTGATTGTTCGAAGCATTGTCATGAGTAATGAGCAGGAAATCATCGTCACCAATTTTGCTGAATTGAAACAGATGCATTTTGCACATGTTCTGAGTCGTTAGAGCTGCTGCCTACAGCACCAGGCATCTGGGTTCAATTCCACTCATGGGTGACTGTCTGTGCAGAGTTGCATGATTTTGTTGTTTCTGTGTGATTGTCTTCCCACAGTCCAAAGACGTTTAGATTCGGTGGATTGGCCATGCTAAATTGCCCACAGTATCTAGGGATGTAAAGGCTGGATGGATTGACCACGAGAAATTCAGGGTTATAGGAATAGGGTAGGCAGGTAG
This sequence comes from Stegostoma tigrinum, assembly GCF_030684315.1. Taxonomy (NCBI): domain Eukaryota; kingdom Metazoa; phylum Chordata; class Chondrichthyes; order Orectolobiformes; family Stegostomatidae; genus Stegostoma; species Stegostoma tigrinum. Next base: position 39,173,440 of record NC_081354.1, on the reverse strand, counting down.
GTCCAGGTGGGAAGGTTGGAAGGTTGATTCAGATTTGATGGGCTGAGTGGCCTACTTCCACATGGGATGGATTGTGGATTTCTTTGTGCACTTGGGATTGTTTAGTAAATGTTGTCCAACCATGGAATCACATCCAATATTGGACTCTATTTTGAGTTTTGTCAGCCATGCCCAATCAGCCTGAGCTTACATCTTGGTTATTCATAAAAGATGAAGGACATGCTGTTTGATACATCACCAATCTTCGCGAAGCCCCAAAACCTATATACCTAGCATCACACAAGTCATCCAAGGTGGAAAAGCAGATCTGACCTCTCATGCTATCAATAGGTTTAGAATATGGATATCAATAAAGTATCAAGAACACACAAACATTGCCTATTTGAAATGAGAGCAGATCAGTCAGTATATGTGGAGAGAACAAGGAATTTTGTGCAGTAGGGCCTTACAGTTATCTGTGCTGTCTACAGCAAGAAAGCACAATGTTGAGGAATGAACCTATGTTATAACTGATATGTGATATTAATTATTGTAATTGATAGTTGATATTAACCAATAGTGCAAACAGTTTTGCTGGCAAGTAATTTTTGTTTGCCTCCACTCATCCTGTCTCTTAAACATCTTAAACATACCTTTTGATGATTGTAAGTGCTTCTGCAGTATAAAGTTTACATATGAAGAAATTAATAGAGAAAAGTCATAACAGCAAGACTTGTGCTTTCTTTAAAGGAAGTGTAATCTTAGAGCACCCTGCAAGCAATCACTAGTCACATAGCTCTCCGGTAAACTAACTGATTGAGATGTTGTTGTGAGAAAAACCCAATTAATATAGGCCTCAACATTACATCACTGCAACAGCCAAGAAAACCAACTTCATAAAAATTAAGGAAAACTTTGATAAATTTATTTCTTCAGTATTCAGCATGTAAAGATGCTTCCCTTGAACTACCTTCCATCTTAAGTAGTTTTGCTGGCAAGTAATTTTTGTTTGCCTCCACTCATCCTGTCTCTTAAACATCAGTCATACCTTTTGATGATTGTAAGTGCTTCTGCAGTATAAAGTTTACATATGAAGAAATTAATAGAGAAAAGTCATAACAGCAAGAAAGCACAATGTTGAGGAATGAACCTATGTTATAACTGATATGTGATATTAATTATTGTAATTGATAGTTGATATTAACCAATAGTGCAAACAGTTACTCATTCATCGGGAGAACCTTGTATCCATGTGCATTAATATAAGTAAGAAAAATCATTGCTCTCTTTTCAATCACATCAATCAGTTTCTCAATTCCTCTGCGACCTCCTTGACTTTCCCAATAAAGTTTGTCAATGAACAAAGACTGAAGAAGCCTTTCTCGAAGATGTCCGTTTTTTAGGACCGATACAGCAGATTCTGGAAATCTATGGAAATGAACAAAATCTGTTTTATATATTGCGCATAATTGTTTTGTTTAGCATACATAATAGAAACTTAAGCAATATTATACACTATGTTTTCAATGTTCAACAAAATTGTGTTTTATTAATAATGTTGCTGGAATTAATGTTCATGTTACAATGGGTTCCATCCAGCTTGGTGAAGTCATAGAAAGGAGCCAGTGAATTCTTCAGCTTTTGAGACTCCTAGTAATTATGCCTCACTAGCAATCTAACTGTTCTTGTTGCTATCATGCCATGAACCATCTTGAAAAGTGCCACTGTGTAAAGACTCCCCTACAATGGATCATTAGGTAGGCTCTAGACAAAGTACAGTCCAGGAAACTGATGGCAGTGAATACTTCAAACAATCCTTTCTCTGAACCAAATACTGGCAGAGATGCAGTTACCATGAGGCACCAGTAGCATCAGTCAGGTTATACTACAACTGAATTGTGATTATACTGTGCACTTGGTTTCAGTTAAGGACTGATTATGACTTTTCTCACTTTGCTTCCATTTATCAATGTATTTCATGCATTCTTCATAAATCTGTCCCTGTTGTGAACCCTAACACATGCCTTAAACTAAAATGGCCTATTAAAACTTTCCAAAATGTTTAGGAAAATAATTAACATTGCACATTTTTAATTGTCTTTTGAAATATCTGTAACATTTTAGCTTTAGAGCTTTCATGGACAGTGGACATCTACTGATCACAAAATAACCCAGATTTAGAAATGAAAACATAATTAGCTTTTCCAAAAGGGACATCACTGCAGTCTGCGAAGTTATTTTCAGTGCTTTTTTGAATAAGCTGACATACTGAATGTTCAAGATGTACCTTTGCTACTCAGAAAACCAGATGTTTGATCATCTTTAACCTAGATTACGTGACATCAGATTACTATAACTGAAGTCTCGCTGGAAATATTTTAGGACACACTAATGTTTGGATGCTACAGCACGCATTTTGTGGCATAGCGGGGGAGACAGTAGAGACAGGGACTTCAGTATGGCTTTCCACGCCCACTGGCCCTGACTGTTACCTAATCTTACCTCATTCATATACAGGCTCCAATTTCCCTACCTACTGGATAGAAACCAGACACTGAGGCTCACTCACGAGAATGTTGTCCTCCTGTCCAGGATTTAGTTAGAAATTGTAACTTTTGGTCTTGACAGTGAGTCTGGCCTCACTTGACATCTCACTGCATCTCAACTCACAACTTCCCCAAATTCTTTAACACAGTCCACATTGTTCAGCACCTAGGAAGATTCTGCCCTCAGAATACATCAACAATATTTATCGAATATGATTTAAAAATCGTTATTTATTTTAAAATATTTTTAAAATGGTTCCAAAATTAATTAATGAGAGATTATGATTAGAAAGAATTGCTTTTATCAAAGGAAAATACTTTGTTTCTCTTTTCCTTATACCAGTATTAACATTTTTGTGTTATTCATTGCATCCAAATCCGGTCCAGAAGAGATTAATTGTATTTGTCATTGTTGAGATTTCATTTGTGGTTTATATGATTGGAAAATTCATAGGTTCTGGCATATCAATCACCCACTTGATTGATATCACGTGATACTTGTTGAAATCTGAGTGTGAGGATATGCATCAGGCAATCATGGCAGCAAGGTCACTTATGGATAGAAAGCCTGCCAGCAATTTCAGTTAAGGTTCTCACATGACAAAGAAAAACAACTAAATTCTCTCCTCCACAAATGCTCAGTACCAGCAGTTGTATTATTTACGAGACGTACCGCAGAAATTCAATAAAGATTCTTAGGCAGCACTTTCCGAATCCACTTTCATCTAGAAGACAAGGGCAGCAGATATATGGGAACACCACCACCTGCAAGTTCCCCTCCAAGCCACTCACCATTCTGCCTTGGAAATATATTGCCATTCCTTCACAATCACTGGGTCAAAATCTTGGAATTCCCTCCCTCAGGGCAGTGTGGGTCAACTAAAGCACATAGATTGCAGCAGTTCAAGAAGGCACTTCACCAACACCTCCTCAAGGTCAACTAGGGATGGGCAACAAATGTTGAACCAGCCAGTGACATCCACATCCCACGCATGAATAAAAAAAGTGTGGAGAGTGTTGGGTGGTATGTATAACTTCAAGTTCAACTTCTGTGTTGTATATTGTTTCAGTTTCATCTGTGACCTTGGTACTTTTGGTGACAAGGAGTCTGGAAGCCTGTTTTGTTTACTTGCATTCAACGAGGCTTTGCAATATCAAAGTGAAGAGCTGGGGTTTTAGCAAATTACAAAAGGATAGAGGAAAAATAACTGCACTATAACAGGTGTCCATTGACATACAGAGGAACAGAACAATCCAGAAAGCCAGAGGCCAACTAACTCTTCAAGCCTGGTTCACCACCTGACAAGATCACACTGATATTAATTAAAGCTTTAATTCCACTTTACTGTCTGCCATCCATATTGTTCCTTGTAAACCAAAAGTCAGTTTAATTCAGCCCAGAATATATTCAAGGACCAAGCCTTCAGTGCTCTCTGTGGTAGGAAATATTATACTCACTCAGTTATTCCTTCTAGCACTTTAAAATTTAAATTATCTTCATTTCTGTCAAAGTAGCCTTTATTGTCTATGAATACTAAATGTCGATGATCATCTTCTCTATATATGATATGAACTAAACTGATGTTATCCTGATTGTCACAGTTCATTTTCCAGCCATTTCGAGCACAAGTATCTTCTTTTCTGGGTCTGAATCCACAGCAACTTCTGTCAAGGCGATTATAAATCTGAAAAAACAAAGTCTCTATAATGATACTGAAATTACAATGAATTAATTATTCAGATTCCAATATCATTTTACAAATACAGAACAATGATTAGAATATTATAAGTCTGCTCATAATTAGACCCCACAGTAATCATTCTAAATAGTTAAGTTGACCTTGACTTTGAAATTGTACTCGAGAAGAAATTTGGTTGCCATTTGAATGTCTCAATACTGTGCATATCTAACCGTATTCATTCTATATCTGACAAATAAAATCTCTAAATAAATGCAACAAACATAGAAAATAGTGTAGAAACTCGGCAAGTCTGTTGAGTCTTTGGAGAGAGAATGGTAGGACTTTTCTTCATGAAACGCAAAACATTAACTATGTTTCCCTCTACACAGATGTTGCCAGGCCTGCTAAGTTTCTCCACCATTTTCTGTGTTTGTTTCAGATTCCCAGCATCTGCAGTATTTTGCTTTTATCTAATCTTTTCTCTATGCTAAATCAAAGATTCTTAAACATGGCTATGGTTTTGTGGGCTTACAAGCCACTGAGCAGCCTAAAAATAATGTATTTCTTCTCCATTATTTCTGACAGTTAATATGCTGAATTCTGTTGTTTCTTTGTACTCTTCTTCCTCCAATTTATTACCTGCTTATTTGTCAACAGTTCCTATCAGTAAAGCACATTTGAAAGTAATTTAAAGATTGACATAGACTTTGGGTAGTTATTTTGCCATCCAAACGATTAAGAGTTGACCTAATTTTTCTTCAATTAATTTTGTAATACCAAATTTGAGATATTTTCCAAATATTCAAATTAAAATTTCTGCTGAAAACTGGAATATTATTTTTCTTATAATCAGAATTATTTTGCAATTTACAAACATTCACTTGATGCCACATGCACTGACAGAGATTGGCACTCTGTCTTACTTTTGACACAGAAGGAAAAATTATAGGTACTTTGATGGACACTCTTGAGTAGATAATGTACATTGAAACAGGCTTTCTTGTTGATACCTTAGACCAGACTCTTCAAGAAGTTGTAATCTCATGCGGATTGCTATTCATTCCTTTTTTTAAAAAACAAAAGCAGAGGCATTTATGAGAGTGGATTCTGATCAGATCTCCCTGAGGGCATTACAGTAAGGCAAATCATGCCTCCTTTTCACAGCAGTCAGTTGCCATACTCTGAAGTTAATAAGTCCTAGCAACCAATTTGACATCTGTTGTCAAATGATAAGTATATAAAGTAAGTGTAATGTTAGTAGACCTGAGAGGGTAGGGTTCCAGATGGGTAAGGGGGTGGGGCGCCAGGTTACGGGTGACACAATGGCTCAGTGGTTAGCACTGCTGCCTCACAGTAGCAGGGACCCAGGTTTGATTCCACCTTTGGGCAACTGGCTGTGTGGAGTTTGCATGTTCTCCCTGTGTCTGTGTGGGTTTCCTCCGGATGCTCCAGTCCACTCCCCCCCGCCATGGTCCAAAGATGTGCAGGCTGGGTGGATTGGACATACTAAATTGCCCATAGTGTTTAGGGATGTGTCAATTAGGTGAGTTATGGGGGCATGCATCTGGGTGGGATGTTCTGAAAGTCGCATGGATTTGTTGGGCCAAAAGGCCTGTTTCCACACTTTCGGGATTCTATGGTAAGCAGGGAGCTGGAGATAGCAAGCCAGATGTCAAATGGGTAGGGGGCCAGGATGCAGGGAGGTAAGGTAAGTGATGCAATAATTGTAGTACAGAGGAGGTGGGGAGGCTGCAGAAAGATTTACAGTTTAGGAGGGTGGTCCAGGAAATGGCTGATGAAATTCAACATGAGTAAATCCGAGGTCTTGCATTCTGGAAAAAAGAATACAGGCATGGACTATTTTCTAAACAGTAAGAAAATTCATAAAGCCGAAGTACAAAGGGATCTGGGCGTGTTAGTCCAGAACTCTCTAAAGGTTAAGTTGCAGGTAGAATCCATGATTAAGAAAGCGAAGGTAATGTTGTCATTTATCTCAAGAGGGTTGGAATATAAAAGCAGCGATGTGCTTCTGAGACTTTATAAAACTCTAGTTCGGACCCATTTAGAATACTGTGTCCAATTTTGGGGCCCACACCTCGGGAAGGACATACTGCCACTGGAGCGTGTCCAGCGGAGATTCACACGGATGATCCCTGGAATGGTAGGTTTAACGTACGATGAACGGCTGAGGACCCTGAGATTGTATTCATTAGAGTTTAGAAGGTTGAGGGGAGATCTAATAGAAACTTACAAGATAATGCATGGTTTAGAAAGGACGGACATTGGGAAGTTGTTTCCGTTAGGCGGGGAGACTAGGTCCCGTGGGGTTTGATTCCACCTTTGGGCAACTGGCTGTGTGCAGTTTGCATGTTAGAGGGGGTAAATTTAGAATGGAAATTAGGAAACATTTCTTCAGCCAGAGTGTGGTGGGCCTGTGGAATTCATTGCCACAGAGCGCAGTGGAGGCCGGGACGTTATATGTCTTCAAGACAGAGATTGGCAAATTCTTGATCTTGCAAGGAATTAAAGGTGACAGGGAGAGTGCAGGGAAGTGGAGTTGAAATGCCCATCAGCCATGATTAAATGGCGGAGTGGACTTGATGGGCTGAATGGCCTTACTTCCACTCCTATGTCTTATGGTCTTAATTAGGTAGAGATGAGGAGGAGTTTACTTTTGGATCAGATTTGGCGGTTGGGGTTTCAGGTCAGTGTCTGGTGGGGCTATTAGGTCAGGTCTGGCAAGGGCAAGTTGGTATTAATCAACTCCAGCGGAAAGATAGAGGTGTGATTGAGTCCAGTGGGGGTGAAAGAGGGCTCAGGTCCCAGAAAGAGTGGTGCCAGTTTAGGTCCGGGGGCTGTAAAGAGTCTGGGGGAGGTTTTGTTGTGTTTCATTTAATAGTTTTATTTTTCCTGAGAAACTGATTCATTTAATTTCATCATTATCAAAGTCTCTGATTTAAATGGACACATTGGAAGGGTCCAGACATAGTGAACTTGCCAAGTGGAATCTTCAATTTCCCAGGCAATTCTTGTGAAGTGTGCTGTCGCAAGGTTGTCATGCAGAGGATCATCTTTGCTGGAATAATAATTCTCTGGCCAGCTGAAAATCCAGACCATAATAAATTCATGAGTGAAATCAGTGCCAAAACCTATATTTCTGGCTTTGGTGTCAAATGGAGCTCATAATCTCAGTTTGACCTTGGCTTGAATTTCGATTTTTAAGTAAATGCTTCCTTGATATGACTTCAAGTAAAATAAGAAATGATTTTATCAATTTTTGGAAAGCATGAATGATCAGAATGTTCTCTAAAAATAAACTTTAAAAACACTGGAAATACATTGGTAAGAGATTTGAAGATCTCTGTAAATGGTTAAAAGCTTTATATTTCTTGAGTTCTCTCGATTCTTTTGAAAATCAACAGCTTGAAATATTAGCTGTACTTATCCTTGCACTGAAGCTGCCAGACCTGATGAGTTGTGATGATCGTTAAGGTAACTGTCACCTGATGACTCCCATAGTCTCAAATCAGAAACTACTGCACAGGCATCACCATCAGAGGCCCAGCATAGAATAGAATCCTTACAGTATAGAAGTAGGCCATTTGGCCTATGAAGTCAACATCAACCCTCCAAACAGGATCCCACTCAGACCCACCCTTTACCTCCTAGCTTATCCTTGTAACCCTGCATTTCCCATGGCTAATCCATCTCCTGCACATCCCTGGACTCTATGAACAATTTAGCATGATCAATCCACCTAACCTGAAGATCTATGGACTGTGGGAGGAAACTGGAGCACCCAGAGGCAACCCACATAGACACAGGGAGAATGTCGCAGACAGGTGCATGAAGGTGGAATTGAACCTGGGTTCCTGGTGTTGTGAGACAGCAGTACTAAGCCTGAGCTGCAATGGTGCCCCTTATGCCAACAACTGACAAAAGGGGTAACTCTTGAAGCAACAGTTTCCACACTCATTACTTAGAGCTTACATGTAAGGAAACATGCTCATTTCAATGGTATGAGGGGTATACAGTTGTTGTGGAGCTTCCAGATTTCTAATAGGTCCAAACACTATTCACACGGTCTGGGACCTGTTCACATTGCAGTCAGGAAACAATGGTTCTTCTTTTATGTAACTGGCATTATAGGGCTACAAACTTGCAACAAAGTCACAGGTCTTAAGTTATGAGGGTGACATATTCCCATGATCACGCACTTGACAAATAACACACAAGTTGAATGCATTTTTCAGTAGCTTATGTTGAAGACTTAAAACATAAAGGTTTTCTGAGTTTGTTAGGCATCTATATGAACTAAAGTAATCTCTATTGTTTTGGACTCTAAGTCTTTTGATTTCAGCTGTTTTTACGTATTCTTCTTCCTATCATTCCCACTGTCGTATTTCCTATCCAGGAACATTTTTTTTTCCAATGTTAATCATCCAGAGCATGTATATGTCAGAAGCTGGCTGGTATACCAGCACTACTGGCACTGCCACAAAATCTTGTTCCATTCGATGTTTACTTAAACCTTGGGGAATTAAATAATTTCTACTCCAAAAAAAACAGAAGGAGGTGCAAATCTAGTTACTTCATACATTTATGCACAGAGAAGAACTGGGAAAGGAAATGACTAACTAACTGTTATCTAACCAAAAAATCATAAATATTTAACTAAAAAATGTGCACAAAGGAGTACCACCACTCTACTTTACACTTAATTTAATTTCAGATTGAAATTGTCCCCACAGAAAATAGTTTTGTAAGAGCATAGAGAAAAGGCTTAAAAGCAAATACAAAAAGACTGTTTAGATTCTTGGCCTTGAATAGAAAAAAGAGAATGCTGAGTCTTGAAAAGTTGGAAGTGCTGCTTAACTACAGCTTTTGCACGGACATTCCAGTCTAGGTATTCTTCAAATAGTCATGAATCCATATTTTCTTAAGTGCAACATGTCAAATAATTCATGTTCCTCCGTTACAGGGAATTACTAGTTAACCCAGAAAGGACCAAGGAGTAGTAGATGGATGTGAGATAAATGTGATGTGTTGTGGATGTAAGTTTGCTCGCTGAGCTGGAAGGTTCGTTTTCAGACATTTCGTCATCATTCTAGGTAACATCATCAGTGAGCCTCCGGTGAAGCGTTGGTGTTATGTCCCGCTTTCTATTTGTATGTTTAGGTTTCCTTGGTTTGGTGATGTCATTTCCCACATTGGTGATGTCATTTCTTGTTCTTTTTCTCAGAGGTTGGTAGATTGGCTCCAAATCAATGTGTTTGTTGATGGAGTTCCGGTTGGAATGCCATGCTTCTAGGAATTCTCGTGCGTGTCTCTGTTTGGCTTGTCCTATGCATCCTAGGACAAGCCAAACAGAGACACGCACGAGAATTCCTAGAAGCATGGCATTCCAACCGGAACTCCATCAACAAACACATTGGCTCCAAATCAATCTACCATCCCCTGAGAAAAAGAACAGGAAATGACATCACCAACACAGGAGATGACATCACCAACCCAAGGCAACATAAACATACAAATAGAAAGCAGGACATAACACCAACGCTTCACCGGAGGCTCACTGATGATGTTACGTAGAATGGTGACGAAACGTCTGAAAATGAACCTTCTAGCTCAGCGAGCAAACTTACAGCCAGAACCTCAACCTGAGCTATAAATCTTCCCAAAACCCGCTAACGATGTGTTGTATTTTGGCAAGACAAACAAGGGCAGGACTTATACAGTTAATGGTAGGGCCTTGGAGACTGTTGTTAAACAGAGAGACTCAAGGATTCAGGTGCAGAGTTCCTTCAAAGTAGCACCACAGGTAGACAAAGTGGTAAAGAATGCATTTGGTACGTTTGTCTTCATTGGTCAGAGCACTGAGTGTAGGAGTTGGGATGTCATATTGTAGATGTACAGGACTTTGATAAGGCCACATTTGGAGTACTGTGTACAATTCTAGTCACCCTGTCGTAGGAAGGATACTATTAAATTGGAAAGGTGCAGAAAAAAATTGACAAAGATGTTGCTAGAACTGGAGGGCTTGAGTTATAAGGAGAGGCGGGATAGGCTGGGACATTCTTCCCTGGAGCGTAGGAGGTTGAGGGCTGATCTTATAGAATTATAAAGGGACATGGAAATGCTGAATTGCTTTTTTCCCCAGGATGGTGGAGTTCAAAACTGGAGGGCATAATTTTAAGGTGAGAGGGAAAAGATTTAAAAGGGACCCTGAGGGGCAACTTTTTCACACAGAGGGTGGTTCGTGTATGGAATGAACTGCCAAGGAAGTGACAACATTTAAAAGACATTCGAACAGGTATATTAATATGGAAGGTTTAGAGGGATTTAGGCTAAAGCAGTGAAATAGGACTAGTGCAGTTTAGGAAACCTGGTCGGCATGGACAAGTTGGGCTGAGGGGTCTGTTTCTGTGCTGTATAACTCTATGACTTGAAGTGGTTTATTTAAAGAATTCGCAGCACAGTTTTAATCATTTTGTCCTATTTTCCATTCCTCTTTAATCACTCTGTGCCATCTACCAACTGCGGGTCCAGAGGCTTCGATCTGTATTCACCACATTAATTTATGAACTTTTAAGTTTTTTGCTTCTGTTTTTATTCTTTTATGAGATGTGACATCTCTGGGTAGGTCAGCATTTGTTGTCCATCCCAATTGCTCTCGAAATGGATGGCTTGCTTTTCAAGTTGAATTTCATGTTCATTTAAGAGTTAATTGCATTGCTGGTGGGTCTGGAGTCACATACAGACCTGAACAGTGGAGGACAGCAGATTCCTTGCCCAAATGGACATAGGTGAAGCAAATGAGTTCTAGAATAATCAATCATAGTTGTCACAGCCACCATTATTGAGATTAGCTTTTCATTTCTGGTTTATTAATTAAATTTAAATTCTACCAGCTGCCACGGTGAAATTTGAACTCATGTCCCCAGAACAGAACAGCTTAGGACTTTGAAGTGAAACTTAATATCCAGGTAATTCTTGTAGGGTCTAAATCTATCGTATAAATGTTACCTATAATTAGTTGCTGCAATAAAATTCTTGTTCAATTCAGGAGTCTCCTTCTTGTTGGACCAGTAAGTGTCCCCAGAATATTAGCCTGCATTGTATGTGCAAATAATCCAAGTCTGCACCTCTCCATGGGGAAGATTTACTGGCACCAGTTCTTCCTGTATAAGGACTTACAGAATGTGCTTGATCTCATGTGATAGAGAAAACAAGCTGACTAGTCTAACAAGAAGTAGGCTCCTGTATTGAACAAGAATTTTATTTCAGCAACTGGTTATAGGTAACAGTAGAGTTTATGAGAATTACCTGGATGTCAAGTTCTACATCAAGGTCCTAAGCTGTTCTGTTGACAGGTGCCTTCATAATCGATGATGCTTCAAACGTCCTCAATGTTCACCCTTTCGGACCCTTACTCCTTTGGCCTCCAGGTTACTGGCCCAGTAACATAACCTGTCATGGGATAATAATCAGCTTTCCTGATGACATGCTGTGCCTGCATCTTAACCTTCCGCGCTTAATACACTAGGGCACCCAGGTTTCTCTGCACCTCAGAGCTCTGCAATCTCTCACTAGATTGCTAATGTACTTCAGTTGTATTTTTTCTGCCAAAGTGGACAATTTTACACTTTCCCACATTGTACTCCATTTGCCAGATCCTTGCTCACCCACTAAAACTATCTATATCCCTTTGTAGGCTCCTTACATCCTCTTCATTCTCACTTTCCTATCTATTTTGTGTCATCAACAAATTTAGTGAAGTAACCTTTGATGTCTTCATCTAAATTATTTATATGAACTCTAAAAAGAGTTGGTGTGCTACAGTATACTACATGAGATAATCGGCCAACCTGAAAAAGATCCATTTATTCCTACTGTCTCCTTCCTGTTAACAAGCCAATCTTCTATCCATGCCAACATGTTACCCCTATACCATGAGCATTTATTTTTCACAATAATCTTTGATGTAGTACATTATTAAATAGCTTCTGGAAATCTAAATACAATACGTCCACCAGTTCCCCTTTATCTACAGAACAAGTTACTTCTTCAATGAACTTCAACAAAATATGTAAACCATGATTTCCCCTTTGACCAAACCATGTTGGGTCTACCTGATTATCTCAACTATATCAAAGTGCCTTGTTATAATGTCTTTAATAATAGTTTCTAACATTTTCCCGATGACAGATGTTAAACCAACTGGCTTGCAATTTTCTGATTAATCCGCATTAATCCTGGGTCTCTGATGAGTTCATTGCTTGCAGCTGCTATGTCTTCCAGTAATGCTGATGGCAATAGAGAACTGCCAATTTCTGATTAGCCAGAAGAGGTTTAGGGCAATTTTCACAACCTACGATCCTGAATCCTGGGGAATATCTGATTCTGGCCACTTAAGTATTTAATGCCAGAGGCCTTCACAATGGAGGCTCGATGGAGCTCCTGCTAGTTTTCAAGCGGTGAGTGAGACTCTCCTTGAAAACAACATATTTTGTTACATTCAGTGGCCTAGTGAGTCAATCCACAGACATTTATGCCAACAGGACCAAATTTTGTATCCACCTAGATTAATGGTTTCAAGTTTTTCCCTCTGCATTGTAAAGATTCAAAATATTCTTAGAAACATTGATCCCTGTTCCTGGTGATTCTGGCTTACAATGGCAAAACATTTGCCATTTTGTTCAGGGAAACTGGAGAAAAGATATATTTAATTAAGAATTAAGTTGCCTTGAGAGAGTACTGTCATTGACGCTGCTATAAATGTGCACACAGGAATAGCTTTCCACAGTGGTTCCCCAATCATTTGCTATAACTTTTGCAAAACCCCAGAGAAACGGTCAATGCCTGTTTCTCTCAGCTTTATTTGCTCTCCCATTGAAGTTATAGTGAATTGTTGTTGAAGTTCATAGGACAACTCTTGCAGACTTTTATGATTTCATACATTTAGTGCAGAAGGAAATTTTCACTCAATTGCATTGGTCCAAAACACCTTACACAACTCCTAGAAAAGCATCATTACTGTTTAAAAATAACTTCTTTTCTTACAGACCAATTGATGTTCCATTACAGTTACAGCATAAGACAGGAAGAACCCACTGTAAAATCTAAGGACTCAAGAAACTAACCTCTTCAATTTTGTCATTAGTATTCTACATTTTGTACAGTAAAATATTTACAAGATGCAGATTTAACAAAGTTTCAATTCAAATGTACAAGAAATAGATGCCTCAGAGGAAGTATCACAAACAGATATGAACTTCTTAAAATTACTTTTTGTCTATTTTGGAAGAGGCATGCATGAAATTAGAAATATACAGCACTGTCAAATTATTTCTTACCTGCAGCAAAAAATCAAAAAGAGCTAGTTTGCACCATTCATAGTGATGAATATCAGTACAACTCCAGTCTGGTTTAGGTACTTTGCCATGAACCCAACACTTCCATTTTAGTGATTGTTGATAAGACGTCCAATTCAATTTGACTGTCGACTGGGTATCATTACTGGTGATTGACAAGGAATCATCCCAAAGAATAACAGGACGAGGCAGACCATCTTTGAAAGAAGAAACAGATTTTAGGTTTGTCTGATCTAGTTTACCAAATATGCATCATAAATCACAGGTAAAACATTATATCATCTCTGATATGGAAATAATCCAAGGTCTATTTGATAGAAATATGTGTGTGAACGTTTCATGAAGAAACAAGTTTCATTCGTAGAGCACCTTTGAGACTCAAGATCCCAAAGTACTTCATGACCACTTAAATATCTCTCTATTTGAAGGTATTTTTGTTATTCTGTTGTATTTACTGCAATATTCTATGTACATGAGTGTTATAACTCTGCTTTGGCGGCACTAGCTGTAGGGTTGAATGTTGGTCACGTCACAGGAAGATCTCCCTTCTCTTTCAACAGTGCCATGTGATGCTGTACATACACGGTAATCCATAAACTAAAAAGGTAATGCTTCTGACAAAGCAACACTCTCAATACCCTACTGAATCATAGAATCCCTTCAGTGTGGAAGCTGATCATTCAGGCCATCCAGTCCACACCATTCCTCCAAAGGGATCCCACCCACCGATCTTATTTCTGTAACCCTACATTTCCCAAAGCTAATCCACCTAGCCTGCATATCTTTGGATCGTAGGAGGAAACTCACAAAGACACAGGAAAAATGTGTAAACTCCATACAGGCAGTCACCCAAGCCTGGAAATAAACCCAGGTTCCTAGCACAGTGAGGTAGCAGTGCTATCCACTGAGCCACCACGCCACCAAAGTATCAGCCTAGATTATATGGTCAAGTTCTGCAACTAGATTTGGGCCTGATATTTCCCAGGAGATGTGCAATGTGTAGGGGAGCAAAGGAGCAGGATGCCATAGCCTTGGACACTTCTGGAAATCCTCAGAAATTGGGAGGATAGAAGCAACAGATCAAACTATTATGAGACAGAAAGATACAATCAACAGAGGAGGTCTCAGAATGTTTCTGCTAGTCCTAACTCATAAAGGGAACCAGAATAAAAACTTGCCTTCTTAAATTGGCATTTCCCACTTCATTTCAACTTTGGGGTTTCCCAGCCCTTGGAATCCCCATCAATAATTGTTAAACTCAAATTAAAACCTGATTCACATGCTGGGAGTCTGATTTAAATGTGCTTATGAAGTGCTGCTGAGCAAGCAGGGCACTGCTACAAATAGTACCGGTAAGTGTGGTAGGGGCTACATTCCCAACATTTACATTTCTAACCTGACCCTCTCCTGCCTCTTTTGGGGAGTGACGAATGTCAAAACCTTGAACTCATCACTTCCTCAAAGGTGAATGAGTTGTTAAATGACTGGGAATGGTAGTCAGAAGCATGCTACATCAGAGAAATTATACAGTTGAGTGCTATGCTACAATAGCACTGATTAAAACTTTCTCAGGACAATGTCAATACATTTGTAGTTCCAATAGCATTACCAATGGAAATGTATTCTGCATGAAAATATCCATGAAGAAAAATAACCTTTCAAAAACTACATAATAATCAAACAAAAAGTAAAATTGCAGTTTGGGAATGCACAGTCAGAGACTGAATGAGTGATCAGCAAGCAACGCAAGAGAACTGGGCAGGCAGTACAGAAATCCCCCAAATCGGTCTTGCTAATTGATTTTCCACTTTGAATGCTGGTGGAGGCAAAGTTTTTTCCAGGGAGTGCAGCAGAGCCAAGTCTATGGCATCATTGATGACTCAGCTGTTCAGGGAGTTGGAGATGAAGAGGAAAATGATCAATTCTAAAATGGTTGCAAAACCAAAGGGACCTGATGTGTATGCGCACAAGTCATTGAATGGGGCAGGAGATCTGGTTTGATCAAGCAAATAGCAATTTGGCACAGAAACAAGCAAGTCATGTTAAAACTGAATCAAACTCTAGTTCAGCCTCATTGCATTCAGTTCTCCGCACTGCATTTCAGCAAGAGTACAAAAATAATTCACAAGATTCCAGGCATGAGGAATTTCAGTTCCATAAATAGTTTGCCGAAGTTGTGCTCCTTGAAGCGAAGAACAAGACGAGATTTCAAAAGATATTCAAGAACATTAAAGGGCTCAACAAAGGGAGAAACTGTGCCCATTGGTGAAAGGGTCAAGACCAGAGGACATAGATTAAAAGGTAATTGGCAAAAGATGCAATAACATAAGGGAACTTTTATGCAGGGAACAGTTAGAATAGTTGGAATGCACTGTTGAGGGTGTGGTGGAGGCAGGGTCAACTGAGGCTTTCTAAAGCGATTATTATTCCAAAACAAAAGATTTACAGGATTTTGGTGAAAGACAGCAAAGTGGCACTAGATGAATTACACTTTCAAAGGACCAGCATAGCTACAGCAGACAAAAGCCCTGTCTTGTAACCAGTCTATAATTCATTCTACGAGTGTGTTTGATGCCACCCGAACGTTGCAGGAACAGCAACTCATATTCCGCTTGGGAACCCTGCAGCCCAATGGCATCAATGTGGACTTCACCAGCTTCAAAATCTCCCCTTCCCCATCGCATCCCTAAACCAGCCCAGTTCGTCCCTTCCCCCCACTGCACCACACAACCAGCCCAGCTCTTCCCCTCCACCCATTGCATCCCAAAACCAGTCTAACCTGTCTCTGCCTCCCTAACCTGTTCATCCTCTCACCCATCCCTTCCTCCCACCCCAAGCCGCACCTCCATTTCCTACCGACTAACCTCATCCCACCTCCTTGACCTGTCCATCTTCCCTGGACTGACCTATCTCCCCCTACCTCCCCACCTATACTCTCCTCTCCACCTATCTTCTTTTCTCTCCATCTTCGATCCGCCTCCCCCTCTCTCCCTATTTATTCCAGGACCCTCACCCCATCCCCCTCTCTGATGAAGGGTCTAGGCCCGAAACGTCAGCTTTTGTGCTCCTGAGATGCTGCTGGGCCTGCTGTGTTCATCCAGCCTCACATTTTATTATCTATAATTCATTCTACTTGCTTTAACAGATACGTGACATTTCTAAACTCTTAACAAAACACAGTAAGGATAGAAGGGCATATGCAGCTGTAGTGTGGGAGCTTGGTGATACTGATGATCCACAGTAACTACCATCTGTGGTAAGAACTTATAGCTTAAGGTTCTTTGGCTCAGAGTTGATGAGCGGAAACCCAAACTTTGCTTTAAGGAAGGGGAATGTTAACTAAATATTTTGCTTCAAAAGGTAGTCACAGCTCTTCAAGTAGATATTTCAGATTTGGTTTGTTGTCTAGAACAGGAGATTGTGGCAGTAAATGAGGTTGGTATGGGGCATCAGAAGATAGCTATAGTCCTCATAGTGTTGTCATGTGGGCCTTAAATAGCAAATAACATTAACATTGCCAGTAAGTGACCATCTCCAACAAGACAGAAGCTAATCATTACCCTGTGAAGTTCAATGACTACGATCCAAGACACTGTCCCTGGGTCAAAATCCTGAAGCTCCCTACCTAACAATACTGTGTGAGTGCATGTGTGTCACATAGGCAAAGGCAGTTCATGGAAGTGGCTCACCACAACCTTCTGAAGGGCAACAGGAGACAGGCAATAAATGCTGGCCCAGTCTGCATTGCCCACATCCTTTGAACAAGTAAAACAAACATGTGATATATATCAAACGTCCAGGCAACTACTCTCCAAAGGAGTTCTACTTGTTGTGGTAACATGTACTTTTATAAGCACAATCTGATCTATGGATTGTAATGGTAGATAGAGTCGTAGAGTTATACAGCACAAAAACAGAGCTTTGGTCTAACTCATCCACGCCAACCAGACATCCTAAATTAATCTAGACCCATTTGCCAGCATGTAGCACTCATATCCCCCTAAACCCAAACTGTTCATGTACCCATCCAGATGCCTTTGAAGTGTCACAATTGTATCTGCCTCCACCATGTGCTCTGACAGCTCATTCCATACATGCACCACCCTATGCATGAGAAAGATGCCCCTCAGGTCCCTTTTAGGTATTTTCACTTTCACCTTAAACTTATGGCCTCTAGTTTTGGTCTCTCCTATCCTGGGGAAAAGACCTTGACTATTCACCCTAACCATGCGCCTCATGATTTATAAACTTCTATTAAGGTCGCCCCTCAGCATCTGATGCTCTAGGAAAAAGAGACCCAGCCGATTCAAACTCTCCCTGCAGCTCAAAACCTCCACTCCTGGCAAGATCCTTGTAAATCTTCTCTGAACCATTTGAAGTTTAACTATATCTTTCCTCTAGCAGGGGGACCAGAATTGAACACATCAATCTAAAAGTGATTTCACCATTGTTGTGTACAGCCCCAACATGACATACAAACTCCTATACTCAATGCACTGACCAATGAAGGCAAGCATGCTAAACACTTTCTCCACCACCCTGTTTACCTGTGACTTCTCTTTCAAGGAACTAACCACCTCCACATAGAGGTCTCTTTGTTTAGCAACACTCCCCAGGGTCCGACCATTAACTGTATAAGTCCTGCCCTGATTTGCCTGACCAAAATGCAACACCTCTAAATTAAACACCATCTGGCATTCCTCAGCCCACTGGTCTACCCGATCAAGATCCTGTTGTACTCTGAGATAATTTTCTTCTCTGTCCACTATACCACCAATTTTGATGTCATCTGCAACTTACTAAACATTCCTCCTACAATTCACATCCAGATCATTTATCTTAATGACAAACAGCAGTGGACCCAGCGCTGATGCTCCAATTATTTTTTCCATAGGACGAATCTGAACAGGTATCTCACCTGCTCTGATTGTCTGTCACTAGTATTTGTTCAAAAGACTTGCAGATTGATAGTCAACCTATTTGGAATGTACCTTTCTTGACCACTAGTCTTGGAGTGAGACTTGGAAAGGTTCTAGCCCAGAAACAAGGTTGCTGTGTTCTATGCTACAAGGCTTCTTTCGGCATTAGATATAAATAATTATTTTTATATTCTAGATTTACTCCTACTTATGGCATGCTTACCCGAAGATCTGAATATTGTGGTGAAGTGAAACGTTGGCAGAACATATAACCATAAAATGACAAAAGCACAAATCAAGCCAATTAAAAAGGCATAACTGATTTAAATAACTTAAAGTATATTCTGCACATCTTTTTTGTGTGTTAAGTATATACTTAACCAGAGAACAATCAAATTAAGTATTACAAGTTATACAATTAGCGCTGATTTATTTTTATCATTTGGTTTCTCATATTCTGAAGACTTTTTCGTTGGAAGGATTCCAGGCATCCAAACGGTTCTCTCTCTCTAAAAGATGTTATATTTTATCCTGTCACTGATAACAATTTTATAGGATACTTTGCTTCTAAGATTTTATTTAGTGGATTAATGCTGACCATAAATCTGACTGTCAGGGCGAATTTCTGTGGGGCCTCTTGAACTCCCACTATAACTACAATGGACGATCAGTGAAATGGCATTAACAGTCATTCAGAATTTTTCTCAAAGATGACAGCCAAGGTTATATTAGATCAGGAGATTACATGTGTATTATCCTTAATAATGAACTGAAAAGATGGAAATGACTGAAGTTTTACATTTTTTACACAAGATAATTGGATTGATTGGAATTTGCCGAAATATTTTACTGCTGAAATTATTTGTTTAAATAGATCTGATTTGATTTATTATTGTCATATACACCTAGATACAATGAAAAGTTTTGTCTTCCATGCTGTACAGGCAGATCATACTATTCAAAGTGCACAGGATAATAGAACAGAGCAAAGAATACAATGTTACGGCTGCAGAGAAGTTGTGTAGGGAGCAAAATCGACACGAAGTTTAAAATTTGAGTGGTTTATTCAGAAGTCTAATACCAATGGCAAAGACTTTTTATTGGTTATTTTACTCTGCACAAAATAGATTACACGTTTTATGGGATTATCCTGATTCATACTGTTAGCATCTCCCCATTCTTCCTTGTGTCTGCACTATTTAGGACTCTTCCAATGATCAGTGGTAAAGGATACAGCAAAGACACTGTTCTTAATTAACAAGATGGTTTACGTCATAATAGCAATAAGCACAACTGCTATAAGCCAAGCATGATTACACGAACTCTGAAACTTTTTTCAATAGGCAGTGAATTAACAATTAATAGTTGGCCATGGACTACACAAATTAAGACATTCACTGACAGCTAGGAAAGGGTGCGGCCTGCCAAAGGGAGATCTGGTGAAACTGTTGACAGGGAAACAATGATTAGAAAAGTCTAACTGTAACAAAAACATTCTACTTCCCCTCTAACCGGAATGTTCTTCCTTACGCAAGTCTTTAATTAACATTGTTGCATATGAACTCTCAGATATATTGTAAAGGAAATGTCAAGATCCACAATAGAACAGTTTCACAAACTAACTTTGATGAATATTTTATATAATTTATTTTCAGGGATAGGAACTCATTTAATATAAAGAGCTATTGCACTGCATCGAACTGTATTCAATTATCTGATACAAGATAAGCGATTTCATAGATGGATTAGATAAAAACTGAGATGCAAGAAAATATGGTGCACACTGTCACCAAGCCTTGCATAAAATAATACGTACAAACCCAACATGCAAACTAGAGGTTACAATACAGCAGTTTAAAAATTGCAGTCTGTAAATCTGTGATCAAACAGATTGGAATGCTAATTTTCCTCTCAGACCAATATTTGACAAGTTTAACAGACGAATTTGAACCAGTCTCAGCTGAACAATGATCACAATTTATACTCTTAGTCAAAAATGAGCATTCTAAATGCTTTCAAAATATATTTACGAAACAAGAATTCTGCCGACAGTCCCAGAAAAAATAGATTAGAAAGGTGCATTATACTGATGAAATTCTCAGTGCAGTTGTGCAACAGGTAGTGTCAAGAGTACAATAATATTTAGGTCTGGCTTAAAGAAAATCCACAAAGAGAAAAACAAGTCTGGGAAAATGTCACAAGTTTGCAAAGCAACATGCCTATTATCCACATAAGGCAGCAATTGGTTAAAAAATGAGTAATTTACACCAAGAGGTAGGACAAATAAAAACTAACTTTCAATGAGAAATCCAAAATAACAGTTCTCAAGAAATGGGTAATTACATTGGGAAAGAAAGCATAAAGGGCATCACTCTAGGGTAAGTGCATGGGAAGAAGCAGCACATGGTCACATGGTCTAGATACGAGCAGAAGAAATAGTAGCAGAGCAGATCATTCAGCCCCTAAGCTATCTCCATCATTCATTAACAACATGGGTGATCTGATCCTGGACTCAACTACACTGCTTGCAAACCCCCTCCCCCAAATCCTCATCTTCCCTTTGGATGAAAAATGTATCTAACACATCATTGAAAATATTCATAGCCTCCACTGCTCTGTGTAGTCATGAATTGTAAAGATTAATGTGAGACAAAAAAATTCTTCCTCCTTCTGGTCTTAAGTGGAAAGATTCTTAGTCTGAAACTGTGCCCCTAAGTTCTAGCATCAGAGGAGCAGGAAAGTTTGATGTTTTGGGTCAAAACTTTTCTGCAGAAGGGGCTCAACCCAAAACATCAAACTTTCCTGCTCCTCTGATGCTGCCTGGCCTGCTGTGCTCATCCAGCTTCACACCATGTTTTCTCAGATTCTCCAGCATTGGCAGTTCCTAGTGTCTCCCTAAGTTCTAGATTTCCTTATGATAGGAAATATCCTCTCAGCATCTACCCTGACAAATGCCCATAGAAATCTTATAGGTTTCCATCTCTAATTCTTCTCAATTTAAATGCATTTGGACCAACATGATGAATCTTCCCTCAGAAGACAACGCCTTCTTTCCAGGAATCAACCAGTCCTTCCCTGACCTGTCTCCAATATAAATACTTCCTTTAAATAGACCCAAGACCATGTTAAGTTATCTTGATGTAATCTGATCAAAGTACTGTACTTTTGAGGAAGATCCCCACTCCATGACCCCTTATCTTCTTTATTAGCCATTTGTCTATCATCTTATTGAATGCATTTTAAAAATCTAAGTATACTGCAACTATTGGTTTCCACTTACCTACCCTAACAGTAACATCCAAACAAAGTTTTTAGAAATTTGTAATATTTAGTTTCCCATTTGTGAAACTTTGTTGAGTTTGTACATGATTTTCTAAGTACATTCTTAAGACTTCCTTAATAATGGATTCCAGCAATCTCATGATGAGTTATATCAGGTTAACTGGCCTGTTAGTTCCCTGTTTACTCTCCTCTTCCATTCTGGAATATCAGAGTTACATTCGCCACCTACCAATTTGCTAAGACCATCTGGAACCTAAGGATTTTTGTAGAAAATCATAATCAATACTTCAACTCCCATCTCTCGACACCTATATTAGAATCCCCTGCTTAGAAACAATCAGTTCCTGAGGATTTGTTGAATTTTAGATCTTTAAGTTTCTCCAATACTTTTGCTCTGCTTCATACTCATTACCTTAGCTTCCTCACTTTCTGGAGCCCCTTGGCTACCCTTTATTTCTAGCAATGTAACTTGCCTTTTTCACTGCACAGACAGACAAAATAGTTGTTAAATGATGAAGGGTCCCAACCCGAAGCATTAACTTTCCTGCTCTTCTGATACTGCCTGACCTGCTGTACTCCTCCAGCTCCATACTGTGTTGAATTTGTTAAATGTCTGTTGTTCTCTCGCCCTTCATGATAATTTCTCCTCTATCTGATTCTAAGGGAGTACAGTTACTTTAGCTACTCGTCATTTTTTTTGTAAAAGACTTAAATTTTATTATTCTACAACTATTATTTGCATCAAAATTATTCACTGGTGCACTATTATTGTTAAACTGTCTGTCTGTTCCTCTGCCACACTGCTACTCTTTTCCTAACTCATTACATTTTCTGCCTTGACTTTTCAGCTTCAATTTCTAAATTTCCCTTTCTCTGAATCGTCTCCTTGTTATTTTAATTCAAAGCTCTGTCCAGACCCTAATTATAAGATTTCCCAAGACAGTGATCCAGTGATTAATTGGAGTCCATCACATTGCAACAACTCCCTTTTATCCCAGCACTGCTGCTAATACCCTACAAACTAAAAGCCCATCTTTTAAATCACTTTTTTAAACTTGCATTAAATTCCTTGTTCTTCTTAACCAGGTGTTAATTGACCCAGGGCTTAGGTAACAATGCAGAGATTATTACTTTTGAGGTTAATTTGGATACACCTTCTGGAACTCTCTCAGCAGAATATCAACTTTCCACATATGCCATTCCTTCCTTCATGGACCATGACAATGGGATCATGCCCCGCCTACTCCACATTTGTCTCATGGCACTAGGCTGACATCTATGTCCCTGACTATTCTGTTCTCCACTTTTCACTACCTGACTTGAAAGGCATGATGTTATGGTTAACTTATTCATCCAACCTTCAAATTTTGTTCTCATCCATTCAGGCAGTAAATACCTTGTATCCATTGGTCAATGATGAAGACTTGAGACTCCACCATTGCTACATGTTTGATCTATGCAAATTCTGAACTTGCAATCATTTCTTCCTGTCCCTAACCATTCACCAGCTCCGAACTAATATTTAACTTAAGGAATGGGACTGTCTCCTGCAGCAAAAAGTATCCAGGTAATTTGTGCCCTTCCTGATGCCATGTATAGTTTGTATATACAATATCACCTATACTACAGAATGTAGGTACAACTTTGCCACTGCATATCACAAGCTCAGCTTCACTAGTCAATATGTGCTTCTGGATTCCTACAGTTCTCCCTGCTATAAAATTGGCTGTATTGCCAAGGCATACAAAGCTATTGGCCAAATGCTGGAAATGGAATTTGAATACTTAAGTGCTTGTTTGACTGGTGCAGACTTAATGGAGTGAAGGGCCTTTTTCCGAGCTGTAGGCCTTCATGAATCTATTGGCTATCTCATCATGGTCCTGACCATGCAAGCTTTACATCAAAATAAAATACATTAAAGCTATCTGACAGGATAATGGCACCCCAACATGGACATTTCTCACTGTGAATACTCAAGAATGAACCCAAGACTGCTAATTTCAAGCCTAAGAAGTCCCTAGTGTATCTTAAATTGCCCTGTAAATGTAAAGTATCTCAAAGGTTTGAGGAGTTGATGTAGGTATCATTATCACTGTTACTATGCACAAGCAACAGGAGTGATATGTTCCACAAAGTGGATGCTATCATCAAGCCAAAATATGTCTGCCGACCATATAAATGAGTATTGTGGTTTGTGAATTACAATGTTACATACCTGGCAATGCCAGGTATATAACTCATATTGTAAAGACTGGCAGATCACACCAAACAGCATGTGCCTTCAATTGCTTGTCAAATGTAGCGTGAAACCAACTTCAACCAGCTTGTGCTGCAACATTCAGAATATATTGGCTTAGATGTGATTTTGTGATCGAACAACACTTGCTGAACACTCTTGTGGTAGAAATTACACTAACAACCAATTTAAGATTATAAATTGGGCCCACAATATGTGCTGTAGGTTTACCCACAATTCCCTTAGGCAGCGAATTCTAGGATTTTGGCCTAGTGACATTGAAGGGGCAGTTATATATTTCCAAGTCAGGATGGTGAGTGACTTACAGGGGAACACGTAGGTGGTGAGGTTCCCAGGAATCTGTTGTCCTAGTCTTCTAGATGGCAGTTGTCATGGTTTTGGAAGTTGTTGTCTAAGGATCTTGGTGTACTTCTGTAGCGTATCTTTTACACACTACACGCTGCTGCCACTGAGCGTCAGTGGTGGAGGGTGTGGATAGCCATGGTTGTGGTACCATTCAAGCATGCTGCTTTGTCCTGGATGGTGTCAAATTTCCTGAGGGTTGTTGGGGTTGCATCCAACCAGACAAATGAGTATTCCATCACACTTCTGATTTGTCCCTTGTAGATGGTGGACAGGTTTTGGGGAGTCGGGAGATGTGTTAGTTGCTGCAGTATTCCTGGCCTCTGACCTGCTCTTGTAGCCACTGTGTTTATGTGGCAAGTCCACTTGAGTTTCTGATAAATGGCAACCCCAAGGATGTTGATAGCAGGGGATTCAGTGATAGTAAGACCATTTGTCAAGGGGCAATGGTTGGATTGTCTCTTATTAGAGATAATCATTGCCTGACATTTGTGTAGCACAAACATTTCTTGCCACTTGTCAACACAAAGCTGGATATTGCTAAAGTCTGATTTAATTTGAACATGCACTGCTTCTGTATCTGAGGAGTCGCAAATAGTGCTGAACTTTGTGCAATCATTGCCAAACATCCTCATGTATGATGTTATGATGGAAGGTAGGTCATTTATGAAGCAGCTAGGCCTAAGACACTACCCTGAGTAGCTCCTACAGAGATGTCCTGGAGCTGAGATGACTAATCACCAATAACCTTAGCCATCTTCCTTTCTGTCAGGTATGACTCCAATAAACATAAGCTTGTTAGAAGGCTCCATTATTTTTGAGGACGTGTGTTTTGAAAAATTATAGAAAACATTGATTAATTTCAAGTTTTGTAAAGAAACCTGGTTTTTTTTCAACAGGGTCAATGAAAGGACATATTTGACTCTTCTTTCAATCTTCTGGAAAATCAAATTACTTCATCTGATTGCTTGCATTCATTTCTTAGAAACCACCTACTGGCATATTATGGATATCTTGTTTTTTGGGTGTATATTGGTGTGTCTGTGTTTTGGGTTTTTTTAAAGGGATAAACATTTATATTTCATATTACAAATTGCGTGTATTAACTAATTTTGCGTCTTTGTTGAGTAAGTTTTGTTTTACAATAAAATAATAACTTTGTATTAATTAAAGAAACATTCTTGATGAATTTCTTTAGTTTAAGTCTAATATAAAGCAAGTATACAATTGGCTACATCAGGAATTAGATAAAACAATTACTTACTGTTCTGACCTGTGAAGTAGAGAGACAGAGAGACTCAGATAGAGAGTGCATTCATCCTCTGCCTGCTACAACAGCACAACGAAAAATATGAAAAGAGGCAGAACAAGACATGGAAAAGGAAGACACAGAACAGGTAGGGATGGGGCAATCTAGAAAGGCCCTTTGTGCCCAGGCTTTGTGCGAATTACTCAGGACAGTGCAATCCCAACTCCCCACTTACCAGCACTTTTTACCTTCTCTGTCACTGTCAGAAGTCACACAACACCAGGTTATTGTCCAACAGGTTTATCTGAAATCACAAACATTCAAAGCGATGCTCCTTCATCAGGTGAAGAGAAGTCACTTCAGCAGCAGTGCTCTGAAAGCTTGTGATTTCAAATAAACCTGTTGGACTATAACCTGGTGTTGTGTGACTGGTGATTTTGTCCATCCCATTACAATACCAGCACCTCCACATCATTGTCTGTCTCAGACATCATATTGTTCCTCTTGTCTTCAATCCAAATAAAAGCCACTACAAAATAAACATTCCATCCAAATTTATAAACTGAATCATTTCATATTGCTTAAACCTTAAAATAATAAGATTGGTGCTATCTCTTAGTGGAATCCTTCCCAAACATTATCACCCCATTTTCAGACTTCTCAGTGAGAACTTCAAGCTGAGATTGGTGATTGGAAAAGGACCTGTGAGAGCATGGAGCTGTTGGAGCAGAACAAAAGTTGCCATAACTCAGGCAGAGGCCCACAGTAGCCATACCTGCCCTGGAACTCACCACACCAAAATTTCAGCTTGTGACCCCAACACCCACTTTGGGAAACCCTACCTTTTTCGTATTCCTGCGTGGTGCTATAATTTTGGGTGATGTCGTTGCCACAGTGGATAGCTGCCAGTGTATGCAAGTTGTGAATGTGAAATTTGCAAAAATGCTAAGCACAGAAGGGTGCATTTAAAAGCATATATCTAATAAATGAATCTGATTTAGAGTTGGTTGGTAGGTTTATAAATGGGCTTATTAAATTATAAAATCATGAAGGGTTTGGATAAGGTAGGTATTTTTCCCTAGGGTGGGGGATTTCAAGACTATAGGGCATATTTTTAAGGTTAGAGGAAAAAAATTTTAAAAAGACATGAGGGGCAATCTTTTTACACAGAGAGTGGTTCCTGTGTGGAATGAACTCCCAGAAGAAGTGGTGGATGCAGACACAGTTACAACATTTAAAAGATATTTGAATAAGTACATGAATAAGAAATGTTTGGAGGGATATGGGCCAAGCACAAACAGAAAGGACAAGTTCAGTTTGGGATAGTGGTTGGCATGGACTGGTTGGACTGAAGGGTCTATTTCCATGCTGTATGATTCTATGACTCCAGGTGAGTGCTGGGGATGTGTGATTTGTGTGATCTTGTGCTACAGAAGCCAGATCATTGCTATCAAAGCTATCTGCTTCTATTGCCAATCCACTATATAATGGCAAGGACTTCCTGAACAGCTGTGAACACAGGAGTTCTCCTTTCCACCACTTCCAGCAACACCACCAAAGCAGCGCAAAAAAAATCACCATTTGCAGCAAATGTTCCCCTGCTCCATTTTCAATTAGAATTGGGCTGAATGAAATCATGATAATAAAATGAAAGATTATATTGTCTTCAATCAACGTCTGGAGCTTGCCCCAATCCCAGTTTTACTCTCATTTCCTAATCAAGTGTTCACTCACTGTCAATCCATGTCTTAATCTCAAAACCACAGCACATTCTGCACAGATACAAACTGATACTTAAATTGTTAAATGTAAGATGTTTAATGTGCCTGTCTTTGAACTTCACTCAAATGATTTACATTGCGGATAAATTGCACTTACTGATCTAAAACCAGTTAATCCTCAATTCACAAAGTTTGCACAGCCTGAACAGATTCTGCTTCTCATATTTCTTGAATAACTCAAGGATCAGTATACCTCAGAGTAGGATCATAATCTGAACAATAGTTTGATGATAAGGGCATGTTCTTACATACACCATATGAATAGAAAACACTGAAAGTAAAAACTTATAGCAAGTTTTCTTAAATGCTTGGGCCACAGAAAAGATTTCAATAATATATTCATGCTGTGTACTGAATTGCAATCAAGGACAGCAAGGCAATCAGAAACACTGATCCAGTAAAAGGATACCTGTGCAATAGCACTAACTGATTCCTTAGCATTATCTAACCTTCTCACTATCACATTTAATTGAAGTTTGAGAGTAAAAATGACTTTTTGTAACTTAAGGTAAATGATTAGACAATTATGGTATGCTATTTTACATAGGATTAAGAAAAATGAACAAAGCAGAAAATTTGCAGTTTCTCTCAAAGACTGGTAAATGTGAGTGAAGCACAATAACTTCCAACTTCAGTGTTTGCCTTCTCACCTATTCATTCCCACTCAATCATGACGGAAATCGGGGAAGGAGAAGTTGATGCCGAGTTTGAACAAAATGTAAATATCAACTGACTATTCACAATTTGCTGCAGCCAAAAATACAAGTAATTTTTCCTGGAATTGTCAGATGACTTAGACACTAAATTTAGTCAAAATTTTTTGTTATCTTTGATAAGTATGCCATTAAATGTTTGTGCACACATGCCAATGACACAATCATTAAGTAGATTTATTTTAGAATCACTATCCCTATGTAAATCGCAAATTGAACCTTTGCATTGGGCTCTACAAACCAAATATCACTGATTTTAATACAAGCATATTAAGTCACAGACCAACTTATTCTGATTTGTACAAATTTCTTTCTTCCATTTACTTCTTCTCATCCTCATTCCAAGACCCCAAGAATGAAAAAGAACATTGGTTTGAGAAATAAATTGTGATTCAGTGTTCAGATGTGTACATGTAACAACATAACTTGTGAATATGACCATCAATAGTCCATTTCTTGAAAGTAGTTGTTTTAAAAAGATAGTTAAAAATGAGTTGTGATATTGTTTATTATGCTCAGATATACTATTCATGTTCTATGATTACTAGTAAATTGAACCTATTAAACATTCAACCCATACAAACCTACCAATTAGGAGTAACAGTATTCCATTAAGCCAAAAATATTCAAATACCCAGCCTCCACTATTTTCTTGGGAAGAGAATTCCACAGGCTAACAATGTATGGCTTATTTGATTTGATTTGATTTATTTATTGTCACATGTGTCTTGTTACAAAATACAGTGAAAAAATGTTGCATAGTGTCGTCACTCTCTGGCGTCATCTTAAAACACAGAAAAATAACCAAAATATGGAATACAAAGGCTGAAAAATGAATAAGTAAAGGAAGTGTCCAACTTTACAGGCCTTCTAGTCAAATGCTCCATCATGGGCCATGGGCCATGGGCCATGGACCTGGTGGCCAGGCAGAAAGCCCCTTCTCTGCGCCAACTCCACTGGCACAAAAGTTGTCACTCTTCTGCAACTTCTTGTCTACACCAATGCCCTCGCCACTATAAGTCCTCAATGGACCTTGCCAATTCAATCATCACCAATGCACCCATCCACACCCGAATCCACCACAAGCGCACTTTGGGCCCACATCACCAACACAGCTGCTGCTAATGCCACCAGATCAAATACTGGGCCCAAACTCATCTTCACCATTGCCCGTGAATCTGCACTGATGCACCCACCCATACCCGAATTCACCACCACAAATGCACTTTGGGCTCACATCACCATTGGTGGTGCTGGCTCGAAGGGCCGAATGGCCTACTCCTGCGCCTATTGTCTATTGTCTATCACCAATACAGCCGCTGCTAATGTCACCGGATTTCATACAGGGCCCAAACTCACCTTCGCCACTGGCCCCACGAATCTGCACTGAAAGCAGCTTCCAGCGGGAAACCAATCTCATTTCCGCAGCAGAAGCCGTGAGTTGTCCCTCTAGGACCGCCTCATTCATGCAGAAGCTGCAGGGAAACCAAACTCACCTCCGATGCTGCCGTCACGAGTCCGTGCTGCTGGGCTCACTTTCCACTCCTGATGCCACCGCCACGGCTGACCTCACCTTGCCATGGGGATATATCACCGGTTCCCTCAGCATCGCTCGGCGAAAATCCGGGAATTCCCTCCCTAAAAACGTGGTGAGTCAACCTACAGCAAATGGACTGTAGCAGTTCAAGAAGGCAATTCACCACCCTAAGGATGGGCAATAAGTGCTGGCCCAGCCATCAATTCCATGTCCCACTAGAGAATTATTAAAATAAAACTCTGCTCCTCTCTCCACAAGTACTGTTCATCCAGTATTTCCATACTATTTTATTTCCTATTTCTACTGGCTAGGGGCATTTTGCTTTAATTGATTCATTTGTACTTTTTGAAGTTCAGTGACTGCTTCAATTTAAGTGTGTGCCAATATCTATTCACATAATATATAATTATAAAATGTCAACCAGAGAAGTGGTGAGATCCGCAAGTTTTAACAAAAAGGGGTACATAATGCACATCATTATGCGCATTATAATGTCTTAGCTGTGGCTCACTGGGTAAAACTTTCGGCACTACTTGATTAGGTGTTGCATTCATTATTGCTGTTTGTGGAATTTTGCTGGGCATGGCCACTACTTTCTAAATTAGAAAGTGATCGCTGTTCGTTGGCTATAAAGTGCTTGGTAAAGCCCTAAGATTTTGAAAGATGCTGGGTAATATTTTTTAGAATTTTCAGTCTCTGGTATCATCCTGACTAACTCATTCCATCCAGTTTATAATTCTGATACTCAAGGGGAAGCAGGAACAGTCTGGGTGTGACTTTTTAAGATATATTTCCTGCCCAAACTAGTAGCCAACTTGACAGTCTGTTTGGCAGATGGCATGAAAACCCTATGACAACAATCTGCAGCTATTGCCCATTGGAAACTACTCCCAGCAATTGGATGAACAGCAAGGTCAGTTGGGAGGGTGAAAGTCATGAGTAAGACAAGTGAGAATGAGAATGAGATATCACGACATGGCGCAGAAGTGAGAAATACTATAATCAGCAAAGATATGTGAAGAATCCATTGAGATGCCACTAGAACACCCATATGGATCACAAGGACTTCTGGAAAAGTCAATTGTCTGGTAGAGTTGCCAACTCTCTCTATCCATTTATTCTTGTGTTTCTGAAGGCTTAGTTGGGCTTTGCAGTGATAAGGGTTATGATAGAGGGTATAGAGACTTCTAAAAGTTCTTCGATCAAAAATGGCCCCGTAATAGGTTGAATCCCATGGAATAGAAAGGATATGTTAGTATGGATGTCAAGTTCTGTCATGATTCACTGAATAATGGGACAAAGTCCAAGGGCCAAATGATCTGCTCCTGTTCCCATGTTGGTACCAAAAGAAATATAATGTTTACATAACATCTATTGGTTGCTTAAAGGAGTTTCCACGGCTAAATATGTTGTGCGAGTCGGATAAGGGATCAGATTCAAAACGTGGAGTCAAAATCTGAGAGGGTCGCTTAACCTCAATATTCTGGGTGGTCTCACGATTGGGGTGGACACCACAGAGAACACTGTAAACCTTCTAGAACTGATGCAAACGTTGGGGCAAAAGAGCCAAGTGTTGGAAATGGTATAGCTGACTTGCGGAAGTATGGCATGGTGTATTGAATAGGAGATTGGATGCTGAAGTTACCTGGTTGATAGCCATGCTGGGAGGGGGTAGGGGTATCGGCGATGGTGATGAGAGGAAGTCAATGGGAGAAGCTGCTGTCTTTTTAAAGACAGCTTCAAATAGCTCACCTTGAACAGACTGAATCCTTCGAACCACAGCGGGCAGACTCCTATTGAGACCCAGAATCCTATCGAGATGGAAAGCGAAGACTTCGCTGGTATCCGCCGGGGTCTTTAAGAGCCCGCACGGTGCCCGGCAGCTCGACGTTCGGCCGGTTTTCCCTTCGTTCGCCTTTGGGGGACGCTGGTGGTTACCCGCACCTTGGAAGAGGAGGAGGGGCCGGCGGCCCGGGAGGATAAGCCTCTGGAGGCGGCCAATGCCGGAATCGGCCAGGAAGCGCATGGCGGCGATATCCCCCTGGCTGAACCAAAAGGGGGCACTGTCACTGTAAATCCGGATATTGCTGGAGGCGGCATCGCCGCTGCTTCTCACCCTCTCAGGGGCTGCCCCTCGAGAAGGTGAGGACGGGTTACCCCTCGGTTTGCCACCGGATGGGGCCAGATTGTCCCGGCTCACCATCAGAGCAGCAGCATTCTCCTGCACAGCCGAACGTTTCTTCCTGGTTTTTGGCCTCACGGTGCCTCTGATTTTAACCGGCTTCCTCCTTTTCGAGCGGAGGGTGATGTACACCACTTTGGGGTTGGAGGTGAAGTTGTACGGCTGTCTCCCCCGGGTTGGGAGAGTGCTGGTCATCAGCCGGCCGAGCTGGCTGTGCCTCTCTCCCGCAGTTCGGTCCAGCCTCTCCCGAGGTAAGACATCTCCCTGCAGTACCACAAAGCAGGCGTACAACAGAGCCCCCGTGGCGATCAACAAATTCCTCTTGCTCTTAGGGCATCTCCCGCTCGCTAGCCAGGCACACAGGGCGAGCAGACAGAACCACAGTTTGCAAGCTCTTCGGCAAGTCATCCTCGTGTTGATCCAACCCGGCTCTCCAGAGCCCAGAGACGGAGCATCACTCCCAAATCCTTTCCCATCCGTGCCGCACCTACCTGTCTCACACTGATCAATGTGAGCACACACTCTCTCTAACCGCTATCGGCAAGTTGCAGGGAATGAATGAAGGAAGCACATTGCGAACTGTTCTCACTCAGCTCTGTATGTATGTGTCTGAGAGACATATACTGGAGGCAAGCGGCAACTGCACAATCCTGGATTCAAAATAGTTGTCTTCGTGCACATTGGAGGGCGGGAGCATTGGGCGAAACTGTCAACTTTCTCCCACGTAACTGCTTGCTGTCTGGATTATAGACAGATATCGTGCCCACCCCCTTTCTGAATGAATTAGACATTTTCTAACTTGACTCTGATCTCCCAGTTGCGGTCTCCGGTGCTTGCTTATATATTGAACATTCACTTCACTGCGAACTGACACTGTGTCGCTTTTCTCCAAGTTACTGTTAACTGTATTAGAGATCATTCATTCCACCGGACAATGAAGCTTGGGCAATTGCAGTGACCCTGATATTTCTTCCGTATCTCACTTGTTAAATATCTGAAAACAATAAACAAGCCCACCACGACAAAACAGTTCACTGAACTTAAATGGCAAATCATCAAGACAAATTGACACTTGTTAACAACCCATGAACTGAAATTATACAATCCAGGGAAGTTATTTATCAATGGGACTTTCATATTATCTGTGTCAGGAGGGCAGTGGAATAGTTGCTGTGATTCAGGATCCGCTGAAATAATCCAATATTCAGGGACTCGCATTTTCATTAACTTGTCAGTTCGCAGCTGTTTGGCAACTTGGCTTTTGTTTGCAACAGTAGTTGGGAGGAGAAGCGTACGAGTCAATGTGAAATGACAGTTAGATCACTGACTTACATCGAGTTGTTGACATTACAGACTGTAATTGGGCAACATCACCAGGCCACTAAATATCCTTGATCCCTTGTGGATTGCTGGAAAATCATCAATAACACTACATAACATGCGCGCAATTGAAACAAAGGATTTTTAACGGTAAAATGTTTAATCCACCATTTACGCAGATCTTAAGGTATGCCTTGTTGCAATGCATTTGGAAAAAATGCCTATCGCAGTCCACTTCAAAAGCATTGATGACCATTCAAAAACGAATCAATCTCGGAACCGAAAGAGGTCGCCTTTATCTACCTACGCTGATTTTTAATAAATTAAGCAAAAAACCTTATGTACTTTAAAAAGTCAAAAATAAACTTTATATCCGCCACTGAATCCGCCACATGTTGGTACAAAGGCAGTACGGACATTCACCTTTCTGTTTATCATTCCAAAAGTAGTGTACAGTTTCACAGATCAACCATGTCCCAGCGCAGAAATTTAATCTTCTGAAGAAGGGTCGTTGGCCTTCGAAACGTTCATTCTATTTATCTCTCTACAAAGGTTGCCAGACCAACTGAGTTTCTCCAGCAATTTCTGTTTTTGTTTGTTTTAGATCTCCAGCATCAGTAGTGAGTTGTTTTATTTTAGTTCAGTATTTTGTTGTTCTTCAACAATTACCTTCCCTCTGTCATAAGGTCAACAATGTTCACATGGTTGCAGAATGCAAAGGGCAGTTCCACTTCTCAGATACTGAAGCAGTCCCTATCCAAATGCAGTAAGACCTGTTAATTTATTTACAGATGTGAGCATTACTGGCTTAAATCAGCATTTATTGCCTATCAATAATTGCCCTGGCTCAGGACAGGAAGTGTCGAACAGCCTTGGTGCTACCCAAGTACGAGACAATGGTTATTTCTTACAAGATCTCTTACAACATAATCCCCTTGATATTCAGTGGTATTGCAATTGCTCAATCCTCAGCTATTAACATCTTAGGGGTTCTATTGACCAGAAATTAAACAAGACCTGCCAAATAAATGCTATGGGTACAAGAGCAAGTCAATGGCTGTGTTATCAAAGCTCACCTAAGGCACAAGTCTTACAAGTCTTACGTGATGGAATACTCTCCACGTACTTGGATGAGGGCAGTTCCAAAAATGCTCTAGTTGTTTGCCAAAGTAGTTCACTTTACTGATATCCTATGTAATAACTTTGATATTCAATACCCTCATCGCCAACATTTCCCATCTACAAAGACGCACTACTACAACTCACCAGGGATTTTCCTACAGCATCTTCCGAACCTGTGACCTCTACCACCTAGAAGCAGAATGACAGTAGATGAAAGGGAATGCTACCACCCCTCCAAATCCCCTCAAGCTGCATACCTTTCTGACTAGGAAATATATCCCCACTTCTTTGCTATGGTTTAGTCAAAATCCTAGGATTTGCTCCCTCACAACACAAGGTGTACCTCGCTACATAGATTGTAAGAAAGACATCACCACTATGTTCTCCGGGACAATTATTGATAGGCAATAAATGCTGATTTGACCCAGTAATACTCACACCCATAAATAAATTAACAAAATTAGTTCATTTTTTTAGTACGATTTCTTTAGCGTAATATCTCGTCTTCACATTTTCTAGATAATTTAAACATATCTGACAATAGTTTCTGTAATCTAGAGGCCCCCTAAAGAATTGATCATGGAATCAATTCTACTGGGCTAATGGTAAGATTCTTGGTAGTGTGGATGAGCAGAGAGATCTTGGTGTCCATGTGCATAGATCCCTGAAAGTTGCCATCCAGGTTGATAGGGTTGTTAGGAAGGCGTACAGTGTGTTAGGTTTTATTGGTAGAGGAATTGAGTTTCGGAGCCATGAGGTCATGTTGCAGCTGTACAAAACACTGGTGCGGCTGCACCTGGAGTATTGCGTACAGTTCTGGTCGCCACATTATAGGAAGGATGTGGAAGCATCGGAAAGGGTGCAGAAGAGATTTACCAGGATGTTGCCTGGTATGGAAGGAAGGTCTTATGAGGAAAGGCTGATGGACTTGAGGCTGTTTTCGTTAGAGAGAAGAAGGTTAAGAGGTGACTTAATAGAGACATACAAGATGATCAGAGGATTAGATAGGGTGGATAGTGAGAGCCTTTTTCCTCGGATGGTGATGGCTAGCATGAGGCGACATAGCTTTAAACTGAGGGGTGATAGATATAGGACAGATGTCAGAGGTAGGTTCTTTATTCAGAGAGTCGTAAGAGCGTGGAGTGCCCTGCCTGCAGCAGTAGTAGACTCGCCAACTTTAAGGGCATTTAAATGGTCAAAATGGTCATTGGATAAACATATGGATGATAATGGAATAGTGTACTGTAGATGGGCTTCAGACTGGTTTCACAGGTCCGCGCAACATCGAGGGCCAAAGGACTTGAACTGCACTGTAATGTTCTATGTTCTGTGTTCCATGTTCTATGGTGACGGTAAAAGGAATTGTGAATACAAAGCCTTATGTGACGATAAACTAAGGAGATTATGGAAAATGTCAGTCGTAGCATTGCTTTAAAGTATTGTAAAAGCAACGGAGATAAATATTGGAAAATAAGTCCTATCATGTTTTAATTTGATGGACAGAGTGGCTTCAACCTATCGACATGGGACCGTATAATCTATCAAGCGCTTTTCTCTTGGTCTTCAGCCGCATCTCATCGCTTCAGATTAATTTATTTTCTCCGAATGTTGAACTCAGCTACCAGATTTGGAAAGAAGCTGTAGCGATTGAGAAAATCTGTATCCAGCGGCGAGGTATCTGGATACATAAATTGCTGTTATTCTCATCAGCTCCTCCCCTTCAAGCACAAACTCGCGTTGGCCATTGCAGGATTGAAAATGCCATTTCAAGGCACTGTTTTCTTATTAAAAACAAAATTTATTTGAGGCAGTATACATTGCTAAATTCAAGATATGTTGCTGTTTTAATTAATCTTGCAAAATGAATACCAAAAGCAGTATGCATACCCTTTAGTATGAGTAAAGAAAAACAATTCTCCCCGGCGGGGAATTGAACCCCGGTCTCCCGCGTGACAGGCGGGGATACTCACCACTATACTACCGAGGATGAGCGAACAGTTTCGCTACAGATACCCTTTTCAGAATTTCTGTGACCTGTGTCTTTGTAATTACGTTCTTCTTTTGGATTACTGGAAAATAACACGTCATCCCTGACTTTCAGCATCTACGGTATTTGCCCTTATATCATACTAGCGTTTTGAGTCGACTACCAAGTATAGACTATTGAACGTATCTTTCTCAAATAGCTCCATACAAACAAACTCATTCATCAGACAGACAACGCAGCTTGCGTTTAAGGCAAGAAATTAGCACCATATGTGCACTGTTGTGAGTTCAGCCAATCAAAATAAGAACATACATTTTCCATGCATTTTTTTCACATACAATTAGCATATTGGTTCATTAAAATAGTGGTTGATCTGTATCACACCGATTTATGCCGACTTTTTTACTTGACATTCAAATTTTAAAATATTTCAATTAATCTAACCTCAACAACCTATTGTAGTAGATAGATCCAGATTTCCACTGTCCCTTTCACCACTGCTTCACCGCTTCACCTCTCAATGGCCTGTAATTCCATTTTTAAAGTTGTGCTGTCCCTGCTTGGGTTCTCCAGTAGGAGAAATAGCTTCTCCATTAATTTATCATCGTAGACACTTCAATTAGATCACTGCCTAATATTCAATATGCAAGGGAACAAAAGTCTAATGATGCCCATAATTAAGCCATTTAGCCCAATATCATTCTGGAATATCTGCATCACCATCTCAAAGCCGATATATTCTATCTGAAGTGTGGAGCATGGTATTAAACATGCTCCAAAAACCGTGGACAGTAGAATGGATGCTTGCAAGATAGATAACAAGTGTGGAGCTGGATGAACACAGCAGGGCAAGCAGCATCTTAGGAGCACAAAAGCTGAGGTTTCAGGCCTAAAGGGTCTAGGCCCGAAACATCAGCTTTTGTGCTGCTAAGATGCTGCTTGGTCTGCTGTGTTCATTCAGCTCCACACTTTGTTATCTTGGATTCTCCAGCATCTGCAGTTCCCATTATCTCTCACGTACAAGATAGAAGTTGATAGATGTTTAAGCACTAATTTCTGCATCTTAAAAGCATCAATGAAAGCAGGAAAATTGCATCAAAGAGCAGAATGGTCTACTCCTACTTCTTTTAGCTAAGTTCTGGTTTACATATGCTTTAAGAGAATTAAATAACATATAGATGGGGCAGAGAGGAGGAATTGAGTTGGAGGATCAGCCATGTTGAATGACAGAGAAGTGTCGAAAGGCCTCTCAAAGGGTTTCCTAAGGTCCCCAGCATTATATGTGCCAGTCTTCAGGCAACTTGTTTCATACAATGATGGAATTGTTGCAACACAAAAGAATGCCATTCCACCCAACAAGTCTGCACTAGCCCTCTGAAGGAGCAATTCACATACTGCCATTCCTATAGCCTGCCTCTCCCTACATCCTGTCATATTCTTTCTCTTCAGATATATATATGTTGGAATTGTAGAAAAACTATGGCATAGGAGGCCATTCTGCCTATCGTCTTTGCATGACTAAGAATCATGCCACCCAGCCTAACCCCATTTTCCAGAATTGTTCCATATCTCTGTAGATTACAAGACTTCAGGTACACATCCAGGCACAACATTTTTTAAATGAGTTGAGATGTTCGGCTCTATTGCAGTTTCAGGCAGCAAGAACTATTTTCCCTTTTCCCTCTAATTCTCCTACTAATCACTTTAAATCTGTACCCTCCAGTCACTAGCAAACCTGGGTAGGCAAAATAGGTCCTTCCCATCTGCTTTATCCATGCCCTCAGCAATGTTGTACATCTCAACCAAATCTCCCTTCAGCCTTCCTTCTCTGCTCCAAGAAAACAACATAGCTTATCCAACTTTTTCTTCAGTTTTAATACTCCAGTCTTGGTGACATCCTGGTAAATCTCCATTGTACCCTCTCTACTGCAATTACATTATTTCTGCAATGAGTTGACCAAAGAGTCATGAAGAGTCATTCAGCACAGAAACAGACCCTTTGCTCCAATCAGTCCATGTCAACCATAATCACAAACTAAACTAATCCCATTTGTCTGTATTTAGCCCACATTCCTCCAAACATTTCATTTCCATATAAAGATTCGAATGTCTTTCAAACATTGGAACTAGACCCACATCCATCACTTCCTCTGGAATTTTATTCCACACACAAACTGCTCTGTGTAAGAAAAAGTTGCCCTGCCTGTTTTTTTATAAATCTTTCTACTTGCATCTTAAAAATATACCCCCTATTCTTGAAATTCCCCACTCTAGGGAGAAGACACCTGCCATTTGCCTTTTCTACTCGCCTCATGATTTTATAAACTTCTATAAGGTCTCCACTCAACCTCCCACACTCCAGTGAAAAAAGGTGCCATCCTATCCAGCCTCTCCTTATAACTCAAACCCTCTATTCCTGGCAACATCTGGTTAATCTTTTCTGAATCCTCACTTGCTTAGTAATATCTTTTCTGTCACAGGGCAACCAGAATTGGACACAGTACTACAGAGGAGGCCTCACAAACATCCAATACAACCTCAACACAATGTCCCAACTCCAATATTCAAAGGCCTGAGTAATAGAAACAGACTTGCTAAATGCCTTCTTAACCACCCTATATATATGTGATGCAAATTTCAAAGAATTATGTGCCTGAACCCCCAGGCCTTTCTGTTCTGCAACAGTTCCCAAGGCTGCACATTTTTTTTAAATTGTAGAAGTCATGCCCTTGTTTGTTCTACCAAAATGCAATACTTCACATCTATCCAAATTAAACTGCATATCCCACTCATCAGCCCATTGACCCAATTGATGAAGATCTTTTCGTCATCTTAGATATTCTTCTTCACTACTACAAATTTTGGTGTCTTCTGCCAACTTACTAATCATGCCTTCTGTATTTTCATCTAAATCATTTACATAAATGACAAACAAAAATGGACCTAGCACCAATCCCTGTGGAACACTGTTGGTAATAGGCCTCCAATTTGAAAAACACAACTACTCTCTGACTCCCATCTTTATGCCATTTTTTTTGTCTAACTGGTAAGCTCACCCTGAATCCCATTGTTGTCTTTGTCTCTCCTTAAAACCATTTAGACAACTCTGACAAGAATGTTATGAATGAATTTGCCCAAGGGTCCCACAAAACCAACGCGGTCAAGTCAATATGAACAGATGATGGTACCAATGCAAAACAGTCCCAAATTTATTAGGAACAAAGTTATAATAACCTTTAAAACTAAACATACTATCCTTTATCCTATTTGGCCCCTCAAGCTCACATTACTTCCCAAGTCTCTTGTAGATTTATGTAGTCACTCTCTCTCTCTCTGGCTCTCTCTCTCTTGGTCTGTGAAGTTGCTTTCTTCCTCTTTCTTTCTCTGGATGGTCAGCTGATCTCTGTCTTTTACCATGCTGGTCTCCTTGGAAGGCCTCCGATGATATTAAAAGTGAAGTCTGCAGGTGAAACCTGTTTTTATATCTTTCAGATGGTTTTCTGGAACTTTCTATTGTTCTGGCCAGTCAGGGAGATACACTTAATAGTTTGAAACAGAGTCAATCATTTGGATGGTATGATACTGTGAGTTTCTTTGTGTAGCAGGAGCCAGGGCCTTTCTGCCTGGGCTGTCCTTTGTTTAGTGGATAAGTTGTCGGGGTATGTCTGTCCAGAATAACTGTTGCCTTTTACATTATGTTAATGTCATTAAGCACATGACTGCTGCGTTTGCACTGCATCTGCTTTATGGATTTTCTGATTTCAGAGGTTTACTTGGTCAATGTACCCAGTATTGCCTACTGTATGGCTAAGTTAGCAGTCTACCTATGTTTTAGCAGCCAGGAGGCTGCAACACCATTTTGTCTAACTTCGTTAATTAGTCTACCATGTGGAAACTTGTCAAAAGTGTTACCAAAGTCCAAGTAAATAACATTTACTGCTCTGCCCTCATCAATCTTCTTGTTCTCAAAAAACACAACCAAGTTTGTGAGACATGATTTCCCTCGCACTAAACCATGTGGGCTATCTCTGTCATTCTTTCCATCTCCAAATGCATATAAATACTATCTTTCAGAATCACTTCCGACAACATACTCACCATCGAAGTCAGATTCCCAGATCTATGGTTCCAAGGTTTCTCCTTACATCACTCCTTAAACAAAAGCATTACAAAGGCAATTCAGAGGGCGGCTGAGAGTCATCACAGCAGAATTTTGGGAGACATCACCACAGTCATCACAACTGTACAGTCGACTGCTGAAGGACACCCACCATGAAACAGCAAAGAGGAGTTGCAAGTCAGAAGATAGCTGAGAGGCTTTGTAGTGCAATTCTGGGAGATAGTGCTGCACTCAGCATGCCTGTAAAGCAGGTCAGAAGTAAAACTGGGTCAAGATGTGGTTAAACCCAGAACACTATGTTGGTGTGAGTGAGAATGGGAACTGCAGATGCTGGAGAATCCAAGATAATAAAATGTGAGGCTGGATGAACACAGCAGGCCCAGCAGCATCTCAGGAGCACAAAAGCTGACGTTTCGGGCCTAGACCCTTCATCAGAGGGGGGGATGGGGTGAGGGTTCTGGAATAAATAGGGAGAGAGGGGGAGGCAGACCAAAGATGGAGAGAATAAAAGATAGGTGGAGAGGAGAGTATAGGTGGGGAAGTAGGGAGGGGATAGGTCAGTCCAGGGAAGACGGGCAGGTCAAGGAGGTGGGATGAGGTTAGTAGGTAGGAAATGGAGGTGCAGCTTGGGGTGGGAGGAAGGGATGGGTGAGAGGAAGAACGTGTTAGGGAGGCAGAGACAGGCTGGACTGGTTTTGGGATGCAGTGGGTAGAGGGGAAGAGCTGGGCTGGTTGTGTGGTGCAGTTGGGGGACGGGACAAACTGGGCTGGTTTTGGGATGCGGTGGGGGAAGGGGAGATTTTGAAGCTGGTGAAGTCCACATTGATACCATTGGGCTGCAGGGTACCCAAGCGTGATATGAGTTGCTGTTCCTGCAACCTTCGGGTGGCATCATTGAGGCACTGCAGGAGGCCCATGATGGACATGTCAACTGAAGAATGGGAGGGGGACTGGAGATGGTTTGCGACTGGGAGGTGCAGTTGTTTATTGCGAACTGAGTGGAGGTGTTCTGCAAAGCGGTCCCCAAGCCTCCGCTTGGTTTCCCCAATGTAGAGGAAGCCACACCGGGTACAATGTGTTGCAGTAAATGCGGGAGACGCGGTCAAGGGTGTTCTCGACCACTGTGGGGGGAAAGTTGCGGTCCTTGAAGAACTTGGATATCTGGGATGTGCGGCTGTGGAATGCCTCATCTTGGGAGCAGATGCGGCGGAGGTGGAGGAATTGGGAATGGGGATGGAATTTTTGCAGGAAGGTGGGTGGGAGGAGGTGTCTTCTGGGTAGCTGTGGGAGTCGGTGGGCTTGAAATGGACACACAGTGGTCGAGAACACCCTTGACCGCGTCTCCCACATTTCCCGCAACACATCCCTCACACCCCACCCCCGCCACAACCGCCCAAAGAGGATCCCCCTCGTTCTCACACACCACCCCACCAACCTCCGGATACAACACATCATCCTCCGACACTTACGCCATTTACAATCCGACCCCACCACCCAAGACATTTTTCCATCCCCACCCTTGTCTGCTTTCCGGAGAGACCACTTTCTCCGTGACTCCCTTGTTCGCTCCACACTGCCCTCCAACCCCACCACACCCGGCACCTTCCCCTACAACCGCAGGAAATGCTACACTTGCCCCCACACCTCCTCCCTCACCTCTATCGCAGGCCCCAAGATGACTTTCCATTTTAAGCAGAGGTTCACCTGCACAGCTGCCAATGTGGTATACTGTATCCATTGTACCCGGTGTGGCTTCCTCTACATTGGGAAAACCAAGCGGAGCCTCGGGAACCGCTTTGCAGAACACCTTCACTCGGTTCACAATAAACAACTGCACCTCCCAGTCGCAAACCATTTCCACTCCCCCTCCCATTCTTCAGATGACATTTCCATCATGGGCTTCCTGCAGTGCCACAATGATGCCACCCGAAGGTTGCAGGAACAGCAACTCAGATTCCGCTTGGGAACCCTGCAGCCCAATGGTATCAATGTGGACTTCACCAGCTTCAAAATCTCCCCTTCCCCCACTGCATCCCAAAACCAGCCCAGTTCGTCCCCTCCCCCAACTGCACCACACAACCAGCCCAGCTCTTCCCCTCCACCCACTGCATCCCAAAACCAGTCCAACCTGTCTCTGCCTCCCTAACCTGTTCTTCCTCTCACCCATCCCTTCCTCCCACCCCAAGCCGCACCTCCATCTCCTACCTACTAACCTCATCCCACCTCCTTGACCTGTCTGTCTTCCCTGGACTGACCTATCCCCTCCCTACCTCCCCACCTATACTCTCCTCTCCACCTATCTTCTTTTCTCTCCATCTTCAGTCCATCTCCCCCTCTCTCCCTATTTATTCCAGAACCCTCACCCCATCCCCCTCTCTGATGAAGGGTCTAGGCCTGAAACTTCAGCTTTTGTGCTCCTGAGATGCTGCTGGGTCTGCTGTGTTCATCCAGTCTCACATTTTATTATCTACACTATATTGGTGTTTCCTGTTCTCTGACCAAAACAAAAGTCTCTGTGAGGTGGATAACCAGCAAGGTAAAGGTGTACAAGGGAGCAGCCATTAAGAGAGTGGGCCACTGTTTGAGCGGAAGTGCCAAGCCCTTTGCTCAAGAGGTTTTTGTTTGAGAAGGCTGAGCAGGGTTGCAGATAAAGGTTCTTTAATACTTTCTTTCTGTCTACACTGACGGTAATAGGGATGCGTGCTCCTCTTGCAGGATGTGGGAGATCAGGGAGATTCCCAGTATCCCTGGTGGTTACATCTGTGAGAAGTGCACCTAGCTGCAACTGCTGGGCAGACTGCTTTAGAGAACTGGAGCTGGATGCACTCAGGATCATCCAGGGTCCTGAGTGCATTCCAGAGAACATCGTTGACAAGAGCTGCAGTGAAGTGATCACTCCTAAGGTGCAGGATGCAGATAGCTGGGTGACCACCAGAAGAGGTAAGGGGAGAAAGCAGATAATACAGTGTTCCCCTGTGGCCATTCCCTTCAATGGCAGGTATGCCACTTTGGGTACTGTTGGCGAAGATGATCTTTCAGGAGCCAACAGCAAAAGTCATGTCAGTGGCACTGTGACTGGCTCTGAGGCTTA
Source organism: Stegostoma tigrinum (assembly GCF_030684315.1). Taxonomy (NCBI): domain Eukaryota; kingdom Metazoa; phylum Chordata; class Chondrichthyes; order Orectolobiformes; family Stegostomatidae; genus Stegostoma; species Stegostoma tigrinum. The sequence continues at coordinate 39,129,957 of NC_081354.1, read as the reverse complement.
GACAGAAAGGTTGCTGTCTGCCAGAGCAATACTCAGGATAGTCTGCCAGAGGAGATTCAGTTGTGAGGGGGACAGACAGGAGATTCTGTGGCTGCACAAGAGACACCAGGGTAGTGTGTTATTTCCAGGTGCCAGGGTCAAGGATGTCTCTGAGCAGTTGCAGAACATTCTGAAGTGAGAGGGTGAACAGCCAGAGGTCATTGTGCACATAGGTACAAATGGCATAAGTAGACAAAGGGATGGGGTCCTGTGAAATGAATGTAGAGAGTTAGGTAAGAAGTTAAAAAGCAGGACCTCAAGTGTAGGGACCTCCAGATTACTCTCAGTGCCATGTGGCAGTGAGGATAGAAATAGAAAGATAGGCCAGATGAATGCATGACTGAGGAGCTGGTGTAGGGGACAGGGTTTTAACTTGTGTCAATGGTATCTCATCTCGGGTAGAGGTGACCTGTACAAGAGGGATTAGTTGCAATTGAACCGGAGAGGGTCCAACATCCACGCAGGGAGATGTGCTAGTGTTACCTCGACGAGTTTAAACTAGTTTGGCAGAGGGTTGGGAATCTGAATAATAGAGGGGCCATCAAGAAGTCAGAGGAAAATACATTAGCCATTAAGTGCAAGTTTGCTATTTAGGATAACCAGGTGCACAGTAAAGGGATGGAAAAGACTTCTAGTTTTAAGTGCATTTATTTCAACTCATGAGGCCTGACTGGTAAGGCAGATGAGCTCAGAGCATGGATTGGCGCTGGGGACTGGGATATTATAGCCATAACAGAAACATGGCTAAGAGAAGGGGTGGACTGGCAGCTCAATGTTCCAGAATACAGAAGCTAAAGGTATGACAGAAGTACAATTAAGAAAAGAGTGGGAGTTGCCCTTTCGATAAGGGACAAAACAACAGTGCTTAGAGAGGGTACTTTTAAGGCATCATCAAATGAGGCCATATCATAGATCATAGAATCCCTACAGTGTGGGAACAGTCCCTTTGGTCCAACAAGTCCACAGAACATCCCATGAAGACCCATCCCCCTATAACCCACCTAATCTACACACCCCTGAACACAACTGGCAATTCACCATGGCCGATTCATCTAGCCTGCACATCTTTGGACTGTGGGAGGAAATTGGACCACCTGGAGGAAACCGATGCAGACATGTGGAGAATGTGCAAACTCCATACAGACAGTTGCCATCGGGTGGAACCTGGGTCACTGGCGCTCTAAGGCAGCAGTGCTAACCACTTAGCCACCGTGCTGCCCTTAGAATTTAGAAACAATAAGTGGACGGTCACTCCGTTGGGACTATATCATACAGCCCCAAATAGCCAGCAGATATGAGCAGAGCAAATGTGTAGAGAGATTGCAGATACCTGTAGGAATAATAGAATAATACTGATCGGAGATTTTAATTTACCCTGTATTCACTGGGCCATCCAGAGCGTAAAAGGCTCAGATAAAATGGAATTCCTCAAATGTGTCCAAGAAAATTTCCTTAATCAATATGTAGAGGGATCTACTCCTGATGGTGCAACACTGGACTTCCTCTTAGAAAATGAGGTCGGGAAAGGGACTGAAATGTCAGTCAGAAAGCACTTGGGTCCAGTGACTGTAACTCTCTTGTTTTATCATAGTTATGGAAAAAGATAAAGCAGGTCGACAGGCTAAGGTACTGAACTGGAGCAAGGCCAATTATGGGGCAATTAGGCAAAATCTAGCAGAGGTCAGTTAGTTGGGTCTGTTTGAAGGAAAAGGAACTACTGGCAAATAGGACGCTTTTAAAAGTATGATATCAAGAGTCCAGAGACAATATGTCCCTGTTGGGGTGAAAGGAAAAGCTGGGAGGTTTAGGGATCACCGGCTGACTTAGGATATTGAGGCGCTCGTCAAGAAAAAGAAGAAGGCATGCATTGGCCCTAAGCTATCAAGCTCAGCTGAATCGCTAGATGAATATAAAAAGTGTAGGAGAGCAATAAAAGGGTATGAGATGAATCTGGAAGATAAGGTTAAAGATAATCCCAAGAGGGTCCATAGCTATATTAAGAGTAAGAGGGTGACTAGGGAGAGAATAGATTCCCTTAAGAATCAGCACGCCCATCTATGTGTGGAACTATAGGAAATGAGGGCAATCTTTAATAAATATTTCTCCTCAATATTTAATGCGGAGAGAATCATGGATGCTAAGGAAATGAGGAAACAAGTGGGGATGTCGTGGACTGCATACGTATTACCAGAGAGGAGGTATTTGCAGCCTTAAAGCACATTAAGGTGGATAAATCCCCAGGACCGGATCAAGTCCATCCTCAGATATTGTGGGAGGATATAGAAGAAATTGTAGACACCCTTGCAGAGATTTTTGCTTCATCTTTAGCTACTGGTGAAGTTTTGGAAGATCGGAGGATTCTGTTGTAGTCTAAGGATTTCCTTCTCATTATTAATTACATCACAAATTTTCATCTGTAAACACAGTCATCATACCACTTAAACCCTATCTTGATCATTAATGTACACTGTAGACAGTAAGGGACCCAGCTCCAAACCCTATGGTATACTAACAATAACAGGAGTTGCTGGAAAAGCTCAGCAGTTGTGAAGAAATGTCAGAGTTGACATTTGAGAATTGGTGACCCTTCCTCAGAACTCTGACACGCTACTGGATTCAATTGTGCAGTCATAAAAACTCCTTGAAAAACAACATTTACAAGACACCTGGATGGGTATATGAACAAGATGGTTTAGAGAGATATAGGCCAAATGCTGGAAAATGGGACTAGATTGATTTGGGATATCAGGTTGGTGTGGATCAGTTGGGCCAAAGAGTCTGTTTCCATAGTTCTGAGGAAGGGTCACCTGACCCAAAACATTAACTCTGTTTTCTCCTTCACAGATGCTGCCAGCTTTTCCAGCAACTTTGTTTTTGAGTCTGCTTCCATGCCGTACGCCCTTATGATTCTATGACTCTATTACTTATTGTTTCCTGCCACTGAGTCAATGTAGGTCAAATTTGCCAAAATGCCCTGGATCCCATGGGCTCTTACCTTCTGCTATACAATACCTTGTCAAAAGTCTTATTGCAGTACATTGTATCTGATTGTAGATGCTAGATATTGTTGAGTCAAGTCTCTGTAGTCAGTAGTGCATAGAAATAATCCAATAGAATTTCAAGTTTCTTAACTCTAACCAAACAGATACTTGACTTCACAAAGATGTCCTCTATCTCCAGCACTATAATATTGTCTCTCTTCAGTATTCCTCCCAGACCTCCTTTCTTTCCTTCCTTACTTCATAGAATTGTGGAATCATAATTATATCAAGTGAAGTTGTTTAGTCTCAAACAAAAACAGAGGTTGCTGGAAAAGCTCAGCAGGTCTGGCAGCATTTGTGAAGGAAAAAAAATCAGCGTTAACATTTTCGGTCCAGTGACCTTTCCTCACAACTGATGGTAGCTGGGAAATTGTCAGTTTATATGCAGAATATAAGGAGGGTGATGGGGTATGGAGTGAATGCTAAGATAAAGGATAGAGCCCAAAGTGAGAGAAGAGCAGTTGGATAGACGTTGGAGTTGATAACAATCTGGCTAGGAGAGTGAATAGCTGTTAATAGGGACTGTTAGTGATTGACAGTAGGTAGTGTGTAATGGCAGGCTATGTGATAACAAGGCCTGGTGTGTGGGATAAGGGACTAGGACATGGGAGAATTTAGGCCCTAAAATTATTGAACTCAGTACTGAGTCCGGAGGGCTGCAGGGCCCCCAAGTGGAAAATAAGGTTTTGTTCTTCCAGCTTGAATTGAGATTCTCTGGAACACTGCAGCAAGCCAGGGACAGAGATGTTTTCTAGGATACAGGGTGGTGTGTTAAAGTGGCAGGCAACTCGAAGCTCAGTGTCTTTTTTGCGAGCAAAACGTAGATGTTCTATGAAGCAATCACCCAGTCTATGCTTTGTTTCCCCAATGTAGAAGAGACCACATTGTGAGCAGTAAATGCAATAGACTAGATTCTGGGAAGTGCAGGTGAAGTGTTGCTTCATCTGGAAGGTATGTTTGGGACCTTGAAAAATGGGAGGCAGGAGGAAAATGGGCAGGCATTGTACCTTCATTGGTTGCAGGAGAAATGTTGTGGGGCTTTCGGGAGGGAGCGGTGTGGTGAAGAGTGGACCAGGATGTCTGGAGGGAGCGGTCCATGCAGAAGGCAGATGAGGGAAGGGAGGGGAATATGTGCCTGCTTGTGGTACCTCGCTGGAGATGCCAGAAGTGGCTTCTGATGGGATGGTAGGTAAGGACACTGTTGTGGGAGGGAGGAGAAGGAGTGAGGGTGGAAGTGCGGGAGATGGGTCAGACTCAGTTGAGGACCCTGTCAACAATGGTATTGGGGAAGAAAGTGGATACTTTGCAGGCTCCCTTGATGAAGTTGGCTTCATCTGAACATATGCAACGGAGACAGAGGGGCTGACAGAATGGGATGGAGCCTTTACAGGAAGCAGGGTATGAGGTTGTATAGTCCAGGTAGTTGTGGGTGTCAATAGGTTTATAGTGGATATCAGTGGCCAGTCTATCCTCAGAAATGGTAACAGAGATGTCGAGGAAGGGAAGGGAGGAGTCAGAGATAGACTAGGTGAAAGTGAGGGCAGGGTGGAAATTGAAAGCGAAACCAATGAACCTTTCCAATACTGGATGAGAGAGGGAAGCAGCAACTGATGATACCATCAATATATCAGAGAAAGAATTGTGGGTTGGGGCTGGAATTGGACTGGAACAAGGAATGTTTCACGTACTCTGTGAACAAACTGGCATAACTGGGGACATGCGAGTACCCATGGCCAGCCCTCTTACCTGATGAAAATGAGAGGAGTTAAAAGAGAAGTTGTTAAGTGTGAAGATGAGCTTGCCCAAGCAGAGGAGGGTGGTGGTTGAGTGGGGATAGGTCAGGTCTTTGCTCCAGGAAGAAGCAGAGAGCCTTATGATCCTCCTGGTGGGGGGAATGGATGTGTAGGGGGATTGCATGTCCATGGTAAAGAGGAGGTGGATGGAGCCCGCAAACTGGAAATTTTGAAACCGGTGTAAAGCGTCAGAGAAATCACAGATGTATGTGGGCAGGGATTGGACCAGGGGAAAAGACTGAGTCAAGGTAGAAAGAGATGGGTTCTGTGGGGCAGGAGCAGTCTGAACCAATGGGTCTCCTAGACAATAAAATGTGAGGCTGGATGAACACAGCAGGCCCAGCAGCATCTCAGGAGCACAAAAGCTGACATTTCGGGCCTAGACCCTTCATCAGAGAGGGGGATGGGGTGAGGGTTCTGGAATAAATAGGGAGAGAGGGGGAGATGGACTGAAGATGGAGAGAAAAGAAGATAGGTGGAGAGGAGAGTATAGGTGGGGAGGTGGGGAGGTAGGGAGGGGATAGGTCAGTCCAGGGAAGACGGACAGGTCAAAGAGGTGGGATGAGGTTAGTAGGTAGGAGATGGAGGTGTGGCTTGGGGTGGGAGGAAGGGATGGGTGAGAGAAAGAGAAACACTTCTGAAGGTAATAAAATGTGAGGCTGGATGAACACAGCAGGCCAGATCTGGTCTCCTAGACAGCCCAGTTTGTGGATTTTTGGAAGGAGGTAGAAGCCAGCTATGCAGTGCTGGGGGCCTATCTGCTTGGAGGCAGTGGGGAAGATTTCCCAGCTACCGTCAGTTCTTAAGAAGGGTCACCCGACCCAAAACGTTAACTCTGATATTTTCTTCATATATGCTCCCAGGCCTGCTGAGCTTTCCAGCAACTTCTGTTTTTGTTCTTGATTTGCAGCATCCGCAGTTCTTTCTGTTTTTAAGTCGTTTAGCCTATTGTCTCTGTGTTAGCCTCCCATTCACCATGACAGTACAATAAACAGGTTTTAGTATTGTTTCTAAATATGGAAATACTGACGGTTGTTTTTCGCAAAATCTCCTCTTGACTTCGGCGACGAAACAAAACGTTGCATTGGCCGGGAATCGAACCCGGGCCTCCCGCGTGGCAGGCGAGAATTCTACCACTGAACCACCAATGCACGGAAAAAACATGCGAGATTATACACAGTAGATGCTAGGAGAGGGTGAGTACCATGGTTTTCTATCAAGAGTCCTGTCGCTGTCGGAACGGACCGCGTCCTCGTGCTGGTGAACGTCACTTGCCGTAGGCTCCTCCCTTGTCATGTGAGCAGCTGCCAGCTAAACGGAGAAAGAGAGTGAGTGTCGGATGAGATGTTTGGCATTGGGGATGGTAACAGGGCATTGAACAGGAAAAAGTGGGCAAGGCAGAAAAATCGGCGGGGGGCGAAGCGAGCGAATGCATCAGTAACAAGTGTTGGGGCAAGGAGAGATGGGGTTGAAACTGGTCAGTAAGTGACATGTTTCACTTGGGCCTCTGGTCACGGTGAGGTCGCTAAGGTTTGATTTGGAGCTTACCTTTCCAGCGGAGACACCTGCCCGTTTTCTAAACCATACATGGGCCTTGTATTTAAGACTGTGTTATTTCTTTTAGTTTAGGTTACAGCCTCCTTCACATATCTTCCATACCTCCTTGTGTTTCCAGCTGCCGGCAGCTTCTGTGGGGAGAGAGAGAGAGAGAGAGAGAGAAGGAAAGTGAAAGTGAGTTACTAGATTCAGTGTTAATGGGAACTGCAGATGCTGGAGAATCCGAGATAACAAAGTGTGAAGCTGGTGAAGGGTCTAGGCCCGAAACGTCAGCCCCTAAGATGCTGCTTGGCCTGCTGTGTTCATCCAGCTTCGCACTTTGTTACTAGATTCAGTGTGACCTTTGTTTCTCTCTGCACAGACGCTGCCAGAACTGCAGAGTTTCTCCAGTGTTCTATTTGTTTCAGGTTTCCAATGTTTGCAGTATTTTGCTTTTACTGCCATGAAAATTCATCAATTGTGTACAGTTGCTGTATTTGTACTACAGATATGAACAAATCTAATATTAATGCAAATCTTGTCACTTCAAGCCTTCAAGTCTAAGTACCTTGATAAATTTGTGATAGGTGTTTGTTCTTGCTAACTGACATCTGATGTTGAAGATTAGCTATTGTAACTGTAAAGTGTCATTCAGCTATTACTTGTCTGACTTCTAAAATGAAATTTAACATTTTAGTTTTATCTCTTCTTCATTCATCTTCCACCCACTATAATTTATCTTTCTTTCCTTTGTTTTTGGACTGTTCATTTTGGTCTTTCAACAAATTGGTGAGGGGAATAACAGAATCTTGCTGTTTGTGCAGTTACCAGATGCAATAATTGCCTCCCACTTTCAGCAGCTCCCTGAACTATGAACTAAAAACAATAATAAAAATATGAAATAGCAAATCTGATCAATTACAGATTTTGTTTAAAGGCCTTGTGACAGATTCACTGTCATAGACAAAAAAAATTAACATTCTTGACTGCACAACTATGGTTTTAAAAACAATGCTGTTTGTATTTATAGTACTGATTCATGTCTTCAATTTAAATGTCTCATCTTCATATGTAAGTTTTCTCATGACCACTTCTGTCCCTAGTTTTTTTTTTAAACTTCCTCTAACCTGATGATTCTGTATTGCAGTGGCTTTTTGTGAAATCTCCCACTGCCTTCATCTCCCTGTTAGTGGTCTTGCCTAGGCATCAGAATCTGGTACTCTCTCAACTTTCCCTAAACACAATCTATTTCTACGCTTTCCTCATCTTTAAGACCCCTCGCCCCTTACTACTCACCATCTTAATGCTCGAGTTTTCTGTCTCCGTTGTAACGTAATAACATAAAAGTAAAATACAAGAAGTGCTGGAAATTTGAGATTAAAGAAGTTCAAGTTGGCAACACCTGTGGGGAGAGAAAGAGTTAAAGTTTCAAACCTAGCGTGATTCTTTGGAACGGAAGGCAAATAGAAATACTTTAGGACATCTCTTACTATCTCCCCCAGATTATGACCTCACGGTCAAACATCCAGCCATTGTGTCCGTGACTGTGACTGTCTCTGTCTCTAATCTCATCTGGGGAGCTCCCTACAGGAACAACCTCCCAGCTCATAGCTTCCCCAACCCTATACTGCCCGCCTTTACATTTTCCCCAAAATCCACAAACAGGACTGCCTGGGCAGATCCATTATTTCTGCCTGCTTCCCCCCCCCCCCCCCCCCCACCAGGAAACTTCATTCTTCTTACCTCTGCTTTTTTTTTTCTTCCTATGTCTCCACTTACATCTGTAGTTCTTCTGACACTTTGTCAGTTTCAGAATTTCCATTTCATGCGCTCCAGCTGCTTCCTTTTCAGCATGGATGTGCAATCCCTTTACACTTCAAGCCCTATCAGGATAGTTTCAAGATCCTTCATTTCTTGGAAAGCAGGCTTCATCCTTGACCACCTTCCTCCGCCTGGCTGAGTTCATCCTCACTTTGAACAACTGCTTCTTTAACTCCTGTCACATTCTTCAGGTCAAAGCTATGGCAATAGGTACCCGCTCTTCCCCACCCCCCCCCCCCCCAAAAGTTATGACTGTCTCTTTGTAGGGTACTTAGAAGATACCTTGTTCCAATCCTACTCAAGACACTCCCCACAACTCTTTCTCCAGTACATCAATGACATCATCAGCACTGCTTTGTACTGAACTGGAAAAATTTATTAATTTCACTTCTGATTTCCTCTCTGCCCTCACCTTCACATGGTCCATTTCTGACATCTCCCTTCCCTTACATCTGTGTCTATTTCTAGGGTTAGGCTGGCCACCTATATGCACTACAAACCTACTAATTCTCACAATTGCATTGATAAGATGTCCTCTCACCGTGCTTCCTGGAAGGACTTCATTCTCAAGTTTCTCCATCATATCACAGGGGACCACTTCAAATGTTCACCTTTTTCCTCAACTGAGGATTCTCTGATACTGTGGTCAACAGGGCCCTCAGCTGCGTTCAACCTATCTGTCTCACTTCGGCCTTCACTCCTTCCCTTCCCACTCGCGATAATACCAGGGTCTCTATGGTCCTTATTTACGACTCACCAGCCTCCACATCCAAGGAATTATAAGCCGTCATCCAATGGGATGCCATGATATGTCTTCCCCTCCACTCCCTTGTCTGCATTCCGCAGGCACAGTCCCCCAGGACGCTCTGATCTACTCCTTTTTCATTCCTAACATTACCTCACACCCCCATAGCACCTTCCCATGCAATTGCAAAATGTGTAAGATCTGCCAGTTTGTTATTTTTCTCCCCCCTCCCAACACCCCAGGGTCCCAACATATCTCCCAGGTGAAGTAGTGATTTACCTGCACTTCACTCAATCTAGTCCACTGTTTTTGCTGTTCACAGTGTGGTCTCCTCTACTTTGGGGAGGTGAAGTAAAGACTGGGCGACCGCCTTTCAGGACACCTCCATTCTGTCCACTTAAATGACCCCAAGTTTCCAGTTGCCTGCCACTTCAACATACCTCATTCTTCCCATGCCAACATTTCTGTCTTGGACCTGCTTCAGTGAAAGGTTGAAGAGCAGTATCTCATTTTCTGCTTGGAGACCCTGCAGCCTCTAGGATTCAGCATCAGGTTCAATAATTTTATAGCCTGATTCCATCCTTCCCCACACTTGGCCCAGTTGCGATCTGGGTTGCTTATAGTGCTGTGACCCGCCTATTCCTAAGCCAACGATCACATCATATGGGTTTCTTTCACGAAAGCTCACCCATTCTCTCCTACTCTTAGCTCTCATTGTAGCTAATGCAGTTTTTCTTCTGACCTGGCCTGATATCCATAATCTTCATATTTACCTACCCTTCCATATCTCTGTCTCACACTCTGTCTTGCTCTGGGCTCCATCTCCACCTCCACCTAAATGCTCACCTCTCCGTGTCCCCCTGTTTCCACTAATCTCGTTTTCAACATAAATACTACTTTTCCCTAGCTGCTAACAGTTCTGATGAAGAGTCAATTAACTCTTTCTTCCTATCAATACTGCTAGACCTGCATTTTGCCAGCAATTTCTTTTCTCGTTAGAAATATTTTATGATGTTGAAACAGGAGGGAGGGTCAGGTAGGGGGGAAAAAAAGGATGTCAGGAATAGTTTAGATAGAAGGAGAGTAAATAAAAGGATTTTATGGAACAAAATGCAAATAGAGGGGTAATAAATATGTCAGAAGAGAAATTTGGGCCAAAGTAAGTGTTAATAGCGGAATAAAGGACCACTGTCTGAATTAAGCATATATGTCACTGTTTATGCTTCCCAGTTTTGTCTCTGTCTTCATTATCAATGGGTTTATGTTTGTAACCTACCAATTTTAGGTGCTGTTGCAGCAATAGTATAATTTGGACCATGATCACTAAAGCATCCACTGCTTGAAGCCATCATTTCAACTCTTTAGGCTTCCAGGGATTTGTCAACTTTTCATTCTGTTAATTTTCCCAATTACCTGACTAATACTAATTTATTTCCTGTCCAAACTCTCACTAGACTCCTGAATCTTAATTATTTCAGGGAGACTTCTTGTGTGTTCCGTTCTTCGGACACTCACAGTGCTTATTTAAAAAAAAATGATTTGAGAAACTCAGCAGGTCTGGCAGCATATGTGAAGAGAAAAACAGAGTAAACATTTTGAGTCCAGTGTTAATTATATCTTATTGAGCCAAAGTTAATTATATTCTTCTGTTCATAGACATGGCCAGACCTACTGAGTTTCTCTACTCCCTGTTTTTCTTTCAGATTGCCTGCATCATCTTGCCTTTGTCTTATCACAGTGCTAATTTAGCATCTCTGCCATTTCTCTCTTTCCTGTTATGAAACCTCCTGTCATTTCCTGCAATTAATCCACATTTGCCTTTGCTAATATTTTCCTTTTCATGTACCTATAGAAGTATTTACAAACTATTTTTATGTCTTCTGTTATTTTGCATTCATATTTTTATTTTAATCAATTTCTTGGTCCTCCTTTGCCAAATTGTAAAATACTCCCAATCGTCAGGCTTATGTTTTAGTTTCGGCAACTTTATAAGCCCCTTATTTTGATCTAGTATCATGTTTAACTCCCCTCGTTAGCTATCGCACACTCTCTTTTGCTTTGGGTGTTTTTGCCTTAAAGGAATGTTTGCTTTTTGAAACCAAACATTAATTCTTCACGTACTAGCTCATGTGTATCCAGCATCAAACCTTTTAATGCATTTTTCCAACCCACCATAGCCGCTCTCGCTTCATATAGGCTTATGTTTGGAGTTAAGACACTAGTTTCAGATTCAATTACATCTTTTTCAAGTTTAATGAAAAATGCCATGATGCTATGCTAATTTTTTTCCAAAAGGTTATTTAATGACAAGGTTGTTAATTAGCCCTGGCTCATTCCATAATACTAGTTTTAAATAGCCATACCCTTTGGTTCTTGCACATATTGTTCCAGAAAACTAATTTCACATGAAACTAACTAATTAACACATTCTAGGAATTCTTTGTCCACAGCATTGGTGCTATTTAGATTTACTTAGTTTTAAGCCTGTCAAAACTGAAACTTTAACTGGAACCCAGGAAAATTTGTTATCAAGGAGATAAAAGTTTGCTTGAAAATGAATATGGAATCTCTGGCTCAGGGCTATTTAGATTTAGGAGCTACAGTGTGGAAAGGAAATGTAGTGAAATGTTGTAATGAGCTCTTATTTATTTCATCCAGGTCTGAAATGGATCATTGATAGTTATTAAAAATATTGATGAATCCTTCCAAATCTGCTTCTTTGAGAGTCCAAATGCCCAAGAAGTCCACACACAATAGAAAATATTGTTAGGACATGACTATATTACTTAATAACTAAGTTAATGAGAGTGAAAAAGGAACCCCTAAAAATTTTCAGAATAGATACTGAAAATTTCAGGAGCCCTTAGCAAAAGAAAATTATTTTGACCCCCATAGAAGGAGTACAGGGGAACTCTATGGTGATTTTGGGAGGGAAGAGGAGGAGTAAGGGATGTTGACAATATTTGGCTGATCTGTTGTCCTGTATGAGACTCCAAAACTACAGCATAGTGATTGACTCTTAGCTGCCCTCTGAAATGGCCTAGCAAGCCATTCAGTTCGAGTAATTGGGGATAGGCAACAAATGCTAAGCTCATGAGTGATGCTTGCACCCCAACAGAACTGAGGAAGGGTCACCTAACCTGAGACATTTTACTCTGATTTCTCTCCATAGATGCTGCCAGACATGCAAAGCTTTTCCAGAAATTCCTGCTTTTGTTCAGGAGTAATTGGGCCTGAGCAACAAATGCTGAGCTCACTACTGAAGCTTGCACCCTAGAAAAGACTAAAGGTGATGACTGGTGACCAGACTCTGAAACTGGAGTGTTATTAGTTGGTCAGTTGAATTAAAGCTCTGAAAAGTGACACCAACAGGACTGTTGTGAAATGTGACAGAAAGCAATCAAGAAGTGTGCCTCAGTACTGACAGTTGTGCCCATGAAACTGAGATGGCCCAGACTAAACTCTCAAATTCCATCTTACTTGACTGTATATCTGATGTGTCATTCCCTCATCTTCTTGAGATATTTTTGAGTGACCGTAATATCATCCATTAACATTTTTGATGTCATCTCCATGAAATTATTTCTAATCATAGAATCTATAGTGTGGAAAGAGGCCATTCATCCATTCAACCCAGACAAACTGTGCCTTCAACCCATCCCAAGAGCTCCATATTTACCATGCTAATCCATTTACCTATTCATCTTTGGTCTACATGAGGAAAACAGAGCACCTGCTGGAAACCCAAGCAGTCATGGGTGCATGTGAAAACTATACATCCTTTAAGAATATGTATTGACTGTGGAACATAGGAATAAAAGTAGGCTATTCGGTCCTTGATCCTGTTCTTCAGTTCAGTTAGGCCTTGGCTGAACTTCAGAACTGCTGATGACATCCTTTGATTGCCCTCGAGTAACCAAAAACAAGGACGGCTTTCTTGACTCTGCAAATATCTTTAGCTGATCATTGAGATGCACTAAGCTTGGACAATTCAAAATGCTAGATTTTTAACTATTGGTATTGTTCACAACTAAAGCTGTTGCTTGTCAATAGTGACTACAGTTGACAAGTACTCATTTAGTTGTAATGTACTTATAGATGCCTGAAAGTGAAAGGTGCTCCATAAATACAAATCTTTTATTTTTTTTAGTTCATTGGTGAGAGCAAATAAAGCTGTTAATTATGATTTGGAGGAGTTTTATTATACAGTGAATGTGCAAATAATTTTGCATTTGCACAGCAACATTCGTAGTTTCAAGCAATGAAAAGGCCATTCAGCCCGTCAAGTCTGCGCCAACATAACTACCATGAAATACGTGCTAATCCCAATTTTCTTCTATAAAGAAATAACAAATCTGACTTCCAGTTCCTGGTCAGATTTCCAGTACAGGTTATTTACAGACATCCTGAATTGCAGGGATTGGAAATAATCATCCCTAATTCTGGAATTATTTGATAATTATTTCAGAATTGTTGATTTTTTTTTGCATAAAGACTTTACACACACTGATTCTTTAAAATGTTTCCTTTGGTTTCAGGAAATAATTTCTGTTTTGTATGACCAAACCTGACCTGACCAAATGAGCAACTTGGCATTTTGGGCACTAGTTTATTGCTTTAGCATCATCTTTGGAGTGCCTGCCATCAGCTGTGACGAAGACGCAGATATCCATTCAGGTAGGAATGCTGAACATAACTAGTTTTACTGAGATAACAAAGTGTGGAGCTGGATGAACACAGCAGGCCAAAGCAGCATCTCTGGAGCACAAAAGCTGACGTTTCGGGCCGAGACCCTTCATCATCTCATCATCTCTTCATCTCTCTGATGAAAGGTCTAGGCCCGAAACGTCAGCTTTTGTCCTCCTGAGATGCTCCTTGGCCTGCTGTGTTCATCCAGCTCCACTCTTTGTTATCTTGGATTCTCCGGCATTTGTAGTTCCCATTATCACTGATGCGATAACTAGTTTTACTGTTGTTGGATATGGTAACTATCACAAACTTGATGTCAGTGGCAGCACTGCTGTGAACTAAAGGTAGCGCTATGGGCTTGGGCAGGGCAAAGAAATGCTAGATTGATTTGTTTTCTTCCATGATCATGTTGGTGCTGGCGGAGCCTTGTTTATATCGATAGTCTGTCCAGACCAGTTCACTGCACCCTGCCCACCAATCACACCCAGTTTCCCAGTGTTGGAAAAATGATACTTGGCTAAAATGGAATGAAAGTTTTATCCAGCTATTTATGATTATGACCTGTGAATTTTTGCCAGGAATGAAACTGATTTTGTATGTTAGTAACCTAATTTTGCTCAGATTTCTTGCAAACAATAGAGGGAATTGGAAGTTCATCACTTTTGCTTGATTTAAATTTGAACTAAAATATTCAAGTTGAAAATTTAAAATTGTGCACCAACCTTCCATCAAATGCCTACTTAATTGTGCTTTTAATATTTATTAGTTTTGACTAGCAAAGCTAATTGAATAACATCAGCTGTAAGCTAGAACAGTCTGTATATTACTTCAAACCAGGGAAGACTAGGTATGTGTCAGACCTGTCTGTGGAAGTGACTTGCAAGTTATGGATAAGCACGTTTAATTTCCTTCACTTCCTATAAGTTCAGGTATAGTTTCAGTTAAATCTCCTGCATGGTATTGAAATAAACAGAAGAGGCCAAGGCATTAAGGAGAGCAGAAGGACAGAGATGGGAAAACAAGGTAGAAAGTGAGAGAATATTTCCTATAGTTGACGAATCTAGGATTATTAGGGCCCGTAGACAAAAAATGAAAATTGGGCTTTTCAAGACTAAAATTGGGAATTACTGCTTCGTACAAAGGGTGTTAGAGGTTTGTCTTTGACAAATGGTAGTTGGTTCTGTATTAAATGCTAATTTTAAATTTGTGTTTTTTTAATTGACCAAGTTGCAAGGGATATGTAAAGAGGCAGCTATATAAAGTTATATCAGGGATCAGCCATGATCTCACCGAATATTGAAATCAGAGCTAAATGACCTACTTTTGTTCCTATGTTCTCAGGCTTGTGCAAGATACCATTTCTGGTCTATTGCTAAACCCCACAGAAAGAACTGGGCCTAGATTACAATCAGACCTAGTGCTGGGCCCAAATTCCAATTCACCATTGGTTTTGACCCACAAAGTGGAAGTGCTCAGATTCAATCTGCAGTCTCTACTGAAGTATAAGGAGCCTGTGTCTTCTGCATCTATGGTTTCCATACTATCCCCTTTGCTTGGCGTAGTTTGTATTCTGTTAAGTAACTAATATGTATGATACAACGATTTTGAAGGTTGCTGACTCTGCAAGTGGCAAATCCAGGCTACATTCTATCAAGCAGTGAATTTGAGACCAAATCTCAGGATCTGGGTAAATAGAGGAAAGTGGAACCAAGTTGTTCCAGTACAGCTGCAACATTGGCATCTACCCAGCAGTGTGGAAAATTGCACAGATACATCCTGTACACAAAAAGCCAGACAAATCCAAGCCTAACCAATTAGTACATCAGTCTATGCTCAATCATTGATAAAGTGATAGAAGGGGTCATAATCACTGCTGTCAGGCAGCACTTGTTGCACATGCTTAGTTTCCTTTACAACAACCTGCTCGTTGATGCTCAGTTGAGCTCTGCTAGTGCTACTTGGCTCCTGACCTCAGTACAGGCTTGGTACAAATGCTCCCATGTGCAAATTGCCCTCCAAACCATGCACATCCTGTTTTCACACTATATCATTGTTCCTTTGCTGCTTATTCAAAAACTTGGAACTGCCTCCCTGAGAGCGTTATAGGTCTCCCTGCACTATACTGCAACAGTTCAAGAAGGCAGCTCGTGATCATTTTCTTGAAGGAAATTAGGGCTGTGCACTAAGCGCTAGCTCAATAAGCAATACTTGTCATGTATTGCCCAATACTCCTACATACCAGGAGTGAATGAAATAAAGAACTAGAAAACTCTTTCGAAGAACTGTGTTGCCATTACAAATTACCCCATTTATTGAATCCTAAATTACATTTGTTGAATAGAAAATTCCGAAAGTCATTTCTTCATAACTCCTATGGAGCTGATATTTACATTTGCCCCCCACATTTCACTAGTGCTGATATCTTAGTGGATGATCAAGTGAAGGATATAGGCCTTCTATTTGTCGTTAATTCTGTTATGCATACAGATTGTAAATGAGGGGAAGAACTATTTACACTGATAGTTATGTAGATGATATTTGGTCAACCTGTGTAGAGATGTTTCTGCACACCTCTGGAGAGGTTTGGACAAGAACCTTGGCCTCCTGGCACAGAGGTAGCATTCACCACTAAGCCATAACAGCCCTTCACTTTTATCCTATAAACCAACCTGAATTGAAAAAGTGATGTCAGTAGCTAAAATTGTAGATGCTGAGGAACAGTTTCAGAATTCTATAATTAGATGATAGTTAAAGTTGTTAAGTGTCTTATTCTAATGGTTATAATGTAATAATTTGTTATTTAGAAAGATCTACTATCCACTTGTTATGATTTTTCACATTGCCATCCCTTTGACTTCATGAGAATTTTATACCTTTTACTTTAACTATTGAATAGTGACAAAGAGTATAATTCTATGAGCAAGGAACCCCCTCCTGTACTTTGAAGAAGTCATTTTGACTTTTACAGGTTTAACTCTTGAAATCCTATATGCATCTGTTGAGCTTGTCTCATGCTCTAAATTACATACAGAGATCTCAAGTATGTTCTTGGAAAGGGGTGACCACATTTACATCTGCCTCCAAGTCATTGAGCGTCTTGCTGGGATCTGACACCCCATCCTACGATGAACAGTTGCTGCTTATTATAGTTGTTTTTCTCCAAGTAGCAGCCTGGCCAGCTACTGGGCAAGAAACTGAGAAAGAAATTGTTAAAGACATCTTGCCTCAAAAGCAGGAGGACTTGGTCAGAAATCACATGACACCAGGTTTTGGGCCAATAGGTTTATTTGAAAACTCAAACTTTCGGAGCCTCAGTCCTCCATAAGGTGTTAAATCTTTAAATCATTAGCAGCCTCTTAGGTTTGTTTAGTACATCTTTATCAATGGCGTGAATCTTTGATCTTTTACTTATAAATTCTGTGCCTAATACTATCTCGCTCATTAACACCTGAAGAAGGACTGAGGTTCCGAAAGATTGTATTTTCAAATAAACCTTTTGGACTATAACCTGGTGTAGTGTGATTTCTAACCTTGCTTGAAAAATGGTGGAAATAGATTAATTATTAACTTTCAAAAGGAAATTGAATAAAATGCTTCCAATTAGCAATTTCTAGCCTTGCCTAAAGCCATAATTGTCTGAAAATGCCCTATCTTGTCTGATCTCAGAAACTAAACAGACTCCAGGTTAGTACTTGGAGAGAGGCTCTTGTGGTGTAGTGGTGACATTCCTATCTTTAGACTAGGAGGCCTGGGTTGAAGTCCCACCTCCTCCAGAGGTGTGTAACAACATCTCTGAAGAGATTGATTTTTATTAAAATAGATTTTAGCTTTTTATGGGTATCGTGGAAAATAATAGGATAAGAGGTACATACTCAACTGTTATCTGTTTGTTTTGTGGAGAAAACTTACTCATCACACTCTAGCCATGTTGTCCATTTGGCCTGCTACTAGATAGAAGGTACCTATATAATTTATCTGAGGATGTGCTGTTACGTTTGACAGAATCTCTTTAGCCGCTCAGTGGAGGTTTTAATTTCGTTAGTTTGGTGTATTGTTGAGCATCAGTATCTTTCTAAAAAGGTAATCTACAGATAACATTTTAACTTTTTTTTGGTAAACGATGTTAAGAACTTGAGTATGAAAATAAAGCAAGTTTCTTCCAGCCTTTGGTAGGGTAAACAACGTCTGCTGGAATGTAGATAAATCAATTCAGTCTTTTACTTTGTTTACCATCCAGTATTTGACTCGTGCTTTGGTGTAGGGAATGGAGTTTGTTGGTATTTAATGGCTGAGTTATTCTGGTTATAATGGTTAGGATGGCATGACAGTAGTAGCATATGACAGGGCAGCTTGATCAAGTGGAATGTATAGTTTGTGGAAAATGAGAAGTCGTGGATGCACCATGTGTCTGAGTTGAACATATGGGCAGTAAGTGACCTCTAAGTTTCAAAACCCGGGCAATGGCTCAACTCGTTATAGTGCATCTATGAAGCAGATGACTACGTGAATTTCATGTTTAGGAAGATGGTAACGTCGCACATAGACAAGAAATGGGAAAATGGCAGGCAATCCAAAAGAACCTTGCTCAAATTGGTTTTCTGCTTAGAATACTGGTAGAGGTGGTGGTTCCTTCTTGGAGTGTAGACAGGACCAAGTCGTTGACACCACATTTCTGATTGCATAAACATTATTCCAGGATACTGTGTTGCTTCCCTGTTGCCATGGTCAAGGATGTCACTATCACTGCAGGACATTCTTATCTGGGAAGGTGAACATCCAGAGGTTGTGGTCCATTTTGGTACCAATGACTTGGATAGGAAGGAGGCGTGGGAGCTGGTTTGAGATCCTGAAAACAGGTTTCAGAGAGTTATGAAGGAGATTGAAAAGCAGGATCTCCAAAGCAGTACACTCGGGTTTTTTAATTGACCCAGTAATGTATTCCAATCTTTTAGGTAATGACTAGAATTGGAGTTACAGGTTCATGATTAGGTTTTTAACCCTCTAAAATCTGGTTGCATTTTGCAATGTGCATGTTAGAGTGAATACTTACAAAATCTACTAAACGTCTCACATTCTACCATGACATCTGAAGTTACTCAAAGTTGTAGTTCTGTCTTACTTATATTTTGGTCACTCAAACATACCAAAGTTTGGTATATTTATTAATAGATCACTTCGTATGTTTTAATCCCACAGTTTTTATTCTCAGAAATGAAGAAGCCAATTTTTCCAACAATAAGGTCCTTTTCATTTAACCAATATTTAGCTTTTCAATCTGAGGACCCTCTGAAAGTAAGTTCAATGTACCACAAGTAGTTTCAAAAATTTTAGAGGTGAAATTTTAAGCAGAGTTCTTTCAGAGCCTTTTTAAAGGTAAACCATTGTCAGAAAATTAAAACTGTTCACAACAACAGGAAATATAGTTCAAATAAAGCAGAATTGTTTTAGACCAGTGAAACACAACATGAGGCTTGTGGGCTAATTCTGCATGTTATCATTTTGTCACCCAACTAAGTCTTAATCTTTTATTTGAATTTGCCTGCTGGGGCTTTTCATTGACCCACTGTATAGTCACCCCACATTTAGTAAGATAAAGCGCTGTGTGCACAGCCATTTGTCAATATTAACTTACCAATAATTTAGAAACGACATCCCAACCTTTAACCAAACTCCTGGAGCTTTCTTGTTAAAAGCAGTGTGGATATCCTTGCACCATGTGGACTGTAGTAGTTCACGGTGGTGACTTACTATCACCTTCCATAGGGCAATTGAAGATGGGTAACAAATGTGGACATAGCCAGCAAAACCCATATCCCATGGAAGGGATAAAAGGTTACTGCCTTCCAAAATATTCTCAATTGCTAATGGAAGAGTAACAAATCAAGGGCTCATCGCTTTAAATTGAAGAAAAACAAACTTGTTTTTCACAACCCATCCCAGAGAGAGCATTTCACAATCAATGAAGTACTTTTAAAAGATTGAGTAACTTTCTCAAAGCCCACCCTGACTGTTGTTTTCCTGAATCCTCCCAACATTCCCCTTGCCGTGACTTAGCTGTCATTCCCGACCATCCTGCCATTGTTTAAAAACTGCTTCCTGTTTTACATCAATACTACTTCCCCACTTATCTGAGAACACAACCTCCCAAATATTGGAAGTCTTCCCACTTTTGTGATGTAGGAAATATGGCAGTCAATTTGCACTGACAAGACTTCACAAACTCTTCCAGCTTTTCTGCAAAGCGTGCCATGGAATTTTGAATATCCACCATAAGCTTAATGTCTCATCTGATGTTGCAGCAGTCCCTCAGTACTGTTCTGATTCGGTCTGATTTCTTTTTGGTATAACTTTATGATGCCAGGCTTCACCTAATTACAAGTCAGTGTTGTCTATGGTTTAATATTCCCTGTTTGGTGTTTGAAATGTATTTAAAGTAATGTGACCCTTGCAATTATATGTTGACTTTGTTTAATTTATTTTTTTCCAAAGATAATCCAATTTCCTTTATTTGAAAAGGAAAAGAAGCAGTGGGGTCTTGCAGATTTATTTTGATGGCATATGCAGCAGGAATTGCATCTTGGGACAAATTGGACAGAGAGAATTTTGCATTTGCCATCAAACCTGAAAGACAGTTTTGAACTCTAGCACAGTGATTTGAGCCCAGTTTCCACTTTTCCTGTTGTGAAACAAATGTGTGATAATGCAATTTAAAGAAGTAACTTGTTTTAGATGGGGAAGGTGGCTAGGAAACATTGAGGTAAATCAGCAATTGAGCTGGCATCGTGGGCAAAGCTAGGTAGTGGGATGGAGAAGGGCTCATTGTAGAGCAGCATTTTCTTTTAGAATGAAAGACGCTTGCATTCAAACTAGGGTTTTTGTTTTGATTTGTTTTCTTAACCCATCTCTAAAATCTGGTTGCACTTTGCAATGTGCTGGTTACAAAGTTTGAATAAATTGTAAGGAAAATATTCTCCATAATCATGTAGCAGACATTATATGTCCACCTTCCAAATGTCTTAAAAGGATATAAAGTGAATGATGTACTACATATGTTTCATCATTCTACGGAATTTACGATTTCTTGCAGATGATTGGAAAAGGCCCAATGTTGCAGCTGTTCCTCCGAGGGATCAATCCACAGTTATCGTGGGAAAGGATACCAGCAAAAGACAAGCATCTGGGAAGAATGAAAATCATTTGGAACTTGGATTCATTGCTTGTGCTGTTGCAGTTGTGTTCTTTGGAAGTAATTTTGTTCCTGTGAAGAAATTTGATACCGGTGATGGTGACTATACAATACTGTTTTCATAAAAGTTTTTATTATCTAATAGGCATGCGACCTACAGAAATCTTGCTGAATGTTTGATCAATTAGATGGAAAAGAAAATCTGAAAACACAGAGCAAGTATTGAAAAATCCATGCAATTCTCAGTTTTGATTTCTTAATCCTCTCGGTGGTAACACACAAGACCAGGGACATACTGTAACTTAGTTTTAAATGCATTTAAAATTACTTCGTAGTTTTCCACTGCATTTTGTATTTCAAATAAGATAGCCATTATCTTTTCAGTCTCTGCCTTCATCTTGTTGTGCTTCTGTGTATCTTTTGCCTCTGTCCTCGATCTTATCTTTTGCTTTTCTCTCCTTAACTCTTTTTGCTTTCTTTTCCCTTTGTGTATTACCATTCACAAGATTAAGGAAATCAAAACTAAAAGAAATGTGTGGATTCTTTAATGCTTGCTTTGTGCTTTGCAGGCACATGGAGGGGAACTTATAGGTGGTGCTGTTCTGAAGCCACACACCAGGTTCCATCTATCTAACAGCATTATGGGTTGATGTAAACCATGAGGATAATGGTACTTCAAGAATATGGCAGATCACCACCAACTTAAGGTCAATTAGGTTATAAGTCTTGACCTAGCCTGTTACATTCACATCCCCAGTATGAATAAAAATGCGAAAGGCCACATTTGCCATTCAGAGTTTCTCTGCTCGTACAAACAGATTCAAGAACAGCTTCTTCGTTGGTGTTATCAGATTTTAGGATGGACCTGTTAAATATTAACGTTGATCTCTCTCTGCACCTTCTCGGCAGCTGTAACATAGGGTGCAAGATACAATCTTGTTTCCTCGATGTACTATACAAATGCAATGTTCCTACAAAGCATGTAAGACAACACTCTTCATTGTACCTCAGTATACAAAACAGTAGTAAATCCCAAAACCACTTGTCACCTTGTCCGTAGTTTGCTGCACCATACCACGCATTAGTTCTCATGGTTGCCATTAGACTAGCTTTTAATTCTAGATTTTATTGAACTGAAATTTCAGGATCTGCAGACATGAGCAAAGTATGAGGCTTTTTTCCAGGGTGGACAGATCAGTTACTAGGAGACACAGGTTGAAGGTGCAGAGGGAATGTTTAAAAGAGATGTGCGAGGCATGTTTTTCACACAAAGGGTGGTGAGTGTCTGGAACACACCGCCAGAGGAGGCAGTCGAAGCAGACACAATAGCAACAGTCAAGAAACACCTGGACGAATACATGAATAGGAAAGGAATAGAGTAATACAGATCACGTAAGTGAAGACAGATTTAGGATGGAAGGGCAAAATGTGTTGGTGCAGCCTGGGAGGGCTGATTGGCCTGTTTACGAGCTGCTTTGTTTTTTGTTCTAATTCCCAACGATGTTAATTGAGCCCTCCAATTTACTAGCCGAGTGACATTGCCACTTTGCCACAACTTTCTCTTGAAGTACTTTTCTTGCAGATCGTCTATTATTTTATGCAGTTTGTAGAGTCATACAGCATAGAAATAGACCCTTTGGTCTGACTCATCCAAGCTGACCAAATCTCTCAAAAAAATTGTCCCACTTGCTTGCATTTGGCCCACATCCCTCTAAACCTTTCCTGTTCATGTACCTGTCCAAATATCTTTTAATTGTTGCAACTGTATCTGTATCTAAAACTTCCTGTACAGTCCATTCGATATACGAATCATCCTCTGTGAGGAAGTTGCCCCTGAGGTCGCTTTTAAACCTTTTTCTTCTCACTACGGGGAAAAAAAACTTTTGGCATCCATGCCCCATGTGATTTTATAAATCACAACCTCCTACTGTCCAATTGGGGGAGAAAAAAGAAGTCCCAGTCTATCCAGCCTCTCCATATAACTCAGATTCTCTAGTCCCGGCAACATCCTGTTAAATGTTTTCTGAACCATCTCCAGCTTAATAATAACCTTCCTATAAAAGGAGACCAGAACTGCATTCAGTACTCCATAAGAGGCTGTACCGATGTCCTGTGCAACCTCGACATAATGTCCCAACTCCCATACTTGGCGATCTTTGCAATGAGGGCAAGCTGCTGAATGCCTTCTTAACCACCCTGTCTACCTGTGATGCAACTGTCTTAGAATTGTGCACCTGAACTCCTAGGTCTCTATGTTCAACAGTATTCCCCAGAACCTTACTCAAGAGGTGGCTAGATATAGCACTTGGGGCAAATGGGACCAAAGGTTATGGCGACAAAGCAGGATTAGGCTATTGAATTGGATGACCAGCCATGATCATGATGAATGGCGGAGCAGACTCAAAGGGTCAAATGGCCTCCTCCTGCTCCTATCTTCATGTTTCTTTATAAATTGTGTTGGTGTTGCCCTTGTTTGTTTTACAAAATGCAATAGCTGTCAGTTATTCAAATTAAACTCCATCAGCCACTCCTCAGCCCAGTGGCCCAATTCATCAAGATCCCCTTATAATCTTAGATAACCTTCTTCACTGTCAACTATACCACCAATTTTGGTGTCATCTGCAAACATACTAGCCATGCCACCTAAATTCTCATCCAAATGGTTACGAGAAGTGAGAAACAACAGTGGACCCAGCACTGATCCCTGCGGAACACCACTGGTGACAGATCTCCAATCCAAAAATAAACGCTCCACCATCATCCTCCGTCCCCTGGTGTATAACTCAGTCAATAAAGAAAAGCATCCCATATATTGTCTTGATCATTTTAGTTACCTGGAAAATTGCTGTGGCGTGTTTTATCCACAAAATGCAGGACTGATTCAGTTTGGCCACTTAGCACCTTATCAATCCATTCACAAACATCAGCAAAGTATCAGAAAGTGTCATTAATTGTGTCATCAGGCAAAAACAATAATTTGCAGACCATTATAATAAAATGTGAGGCTGGATGAACACAGCAGGCCAAGCAGCATCTCAGGAGCACAAAAGCTGACGTTTCGGGCCTAGACCCTTCATCAGAGAGGGGGATGGGGAGAGGGAACTGGAATAAATAGGGAGAGACGGGGAGGCGGACCGAAGATGGAGAGTAAAGAAGATAGGTGGAGAGAGTGTAGGTGGGGAGGTAGGGAGGGGATAGGTCGGTCCAGGGAAGACGGACAGGTCAAGGAGGTGGGATGAGGTTAGTAGGTAGCTGGGGGTGCGGCTTGGGGTGGGAGGAAGGGATGGGTGAGAGGACGAACCGGTTAGGGAGGCAGAGACAGGTTGGACTGGTTTTGGGATGCAGTGGGTGGGGGGGGGGAAGAGCTGGGCTGGTTGTGTGGTGCAGTGGGGGGAGGGGACGAACTGGGCTGGTTTAGGGATGCAGTAGGGGAAGGGGAGATTTTGAAACTGGTGAAGTCCACATTGATACCATATGGCTACAGCGTTCCCAGGCGGAATATGAGTTGCTGTTCCTGCAACCTTCGGGTGACATCATTGTGGCACTGCAGGAGGCCCATGATGGACATGTCATCTAGAGAATGGGAGGGGGAGTGGAAATGGTTTGCGACTGGGAGGTGCAGTTGTTTGTTGCGAACTGAGCGGAGGTGTTCTGCAAAGCGGTCCCCAAGCCTCCGCTTGGTTTTCCCAATGTAGAGGAAGCCGCACCGGGTACAGTGGATGCAGTATACCACATTGGCAGATGTGCAGGTGAACCTCTGCTTAATGTGGAATGTCATCTTGGGGCCTGGGATGGGGGTGAGGGAGGAGGTGTGGGGACAGGTGTAGCATTTCCTGCGGTTGCAGGGGAAGGTGCCGGGTGTGGTGGGGTTGGAGGGCAGTGTGGAGCGAACAAGGGAGTCACGGAGAGAGTGGTCTCTCCGGAAAGCTGACAGGGGAGGGGATGGAAAATTGTAAATGGCGGAAGTGTCGGAGGATAATGCATTGTATCCGGAGGTTGGTAGGGTGGTGTGTGAGAATGAGGGGGATCCTCTTGGGGCGGTTGTGGCGGGGGCGGGGTGTGAGGGATGTGTTGCGGGAAATACGGGAGACACGGTCAAGGGCGTTCTCGATCACTGTGGGGGGAAAGTTGCGGTCCTTAAAGAACTTGGACATCTGGGATGTACGGGAGTGGAATGTCTTATCGTGGGAGCAGATGCGGCGGAGGAATTGGGAATAGGGGATGGAATTTTTGCAGGAGGGTGGGTGGGAGGAGGTGTATTCTAGGTAGCTGTGGGAGTCGGTGGGCTTGAAATGGACATCAGTTACAAGCTGGTTGCCTGAGATGGAGACTGAGAGGTCCAGGAAGGTGAGGGATGTGCTGGAGATGGCCCAGGTGAACTGAAGGTTGGCCAGTCCAACCTGTCTCTGCCTCCCTAACCGGTTCGTCCTCTCACCCATCCCTTCCTCCCACCCCAAGCCGCACCCCCAGCTACCTACTAACCTCATCCCACCTCCTTGACCTGTCCGTCTTCCCTGGACCGACCTATCCCCTCCCTACCTCCCCACCTACACTCTCTCCACCTATCTTCTTTACTCTCCATCTTCGGTCCGCCTCCCCCTCTCTCCCTATTTATTCCATTTCCCTCTCCCCATCCCCCTCTCTGAAGGGTCTAGGCCCGAAACGTCAGCTTTTGTGCTCCTGAGATGCTACTTGGCCTGCTGTGTTCATCCAGCGTCACATTTTATTATCTTGGAATTCTCCAGCATCTGCAGTTCCCATTATCTCTTTGCAGACCATTTCTTGGTTTGGATTATGTCAGGGCCATTTAGCTTTGGATCTTATTCCAGCCCTGCTACAAGAGATAAGTAGAAGATAGAACAGAAGAGTAACTAATCTTGAAATCAAGGCAGCATTTGACCAAGTGTTTTGTCAGAGAACTGAAGCAAAGTTAAAGTAAATGAGGATGGGGTGTAGCAGACAGGAAAGTGAGAGGACCTATGCACTGTTTGGTACTGTCCCTAGAGCAAATGAAAATATTTGTGATTGTTAGAGGCCAATCATATCATCCCCATGGTATGCCTGTTGGGGTTCTTTGTTATATTTTCTAATCAACCTGTTGAGTGATATTATTATACAGACCTTTGAAGTAGGTAGAATTTGAACCCATGCCTCCTGACTCAAAGCTAGAACATTGCCACTGCGTCGCAAGAACACCCCAACGCTGTTTGTTTATTTTTCTTTAAAATCTAAAGTGCTGCTTTACACAACTGAACATTTCTTTCCCAACACCAAATCAGCCATGGTATTTTTTCATCTTGTAACTGCTACCAGTAAATTACACATTTTCCAACTAATTAATTTACATGCAAAACCTGTTAAGGACAATGCAGACTACCAAAGGTGAGGAAGATGTAGAGTTCTTTGTTGAATCCTAGCTGCAATTATCCTGAGCTGGTTCATCAACAAACTTGACTCCACCTTAAATCAGAGTGGGAATGTTCATAGGGTATTGCAACATTCAGTCCATTCACAGTTCTTCAGATACTGAAACAGCCCATGCCTATCTGCAGCAATATCTGGACAAAATTCAGACTTGGCATAAGGAGATTTGAGCCACCCAAGTGCCCAACAATGACTATCTCCCTCAAAAGAGAATTTGGCCATCTCCCCATGATGTTCAAAGGTAATATCATCTCTGACTACCCCAAAATCAACATCCGGTGAGTAATTATCCAGAAATGCAACTGGAACAGCCATATAATTATTGTGGCTGGAAGAGCAAAGTTTGAAGCACAAACAGAAATTGCTGGAAAAGCTCAGCAGGTCTGGCAGTATCTATAAAGAGAAATCAGAGTTAACGTTTCAGGTCTGGTGACACTTCCTCATCTCCAAACCAAACCCAAAACATTAACTCTAATTTATCTTCATAGATGTTGCTAGACCTGCTGAGCTTTTCCAGCAACTTCTGTTTTTGTTTCTGAATTACAACAACCGCAGTTCTTTCGGTTTTTATTTAGCAAAGCTTGGAAATTCTATGGTGAGTAAATCACTAATTTCCAAAACCTATACAATCTACCAGGGGCAAATCAGAAGTGTGATTGGAAAACTGAACAAATGCCTAAATGAGCCCAGCTCCGACATTCTGGAAGCATGCCACTATTTGAGACAAAACAACCTGCTTGATCACTTTATTATCAGTGCATACCATCCGCAAGTGTATTGCAGCAACGAAAAGTCTTTCAAGAACATCTAAACTGATGACCTCTACCTCAGAAGATCAAGGACAACATTTAAAGAATGCGAGTGCCTGCAAGTTCTCTCCCAACTCTCTCACCATCCTGACTTGAAATGATGTAGCTTTTCCTTTCCTATTGCTGCTTGAAAATCCTGAAATAAATTTCTTAACATGATCTATGACCTTCCACCATATGGTGTCCTTTATTATCTTAAGTATCGATACTGTTTTTTTTCCTGTTCTTTATTCTTTAATGTTTCACCACAATTAATTTGCTTCTTTTTGTCTTCTTTCTTCTTGAAAACACATCCTTTAAACTCTTATTTATTATCCCTTTAGAGATTTCTCAGTATTTTTCTATTCTTTATTTGGCACATTTTCTCTCAGCTTATCTTCCTTAGTTCCACATTAATCGTAATGTGTTCCTTCCCATACTATAGCACTACACTCTGCCTGACTATTATATTCTATTCACTGCTACTCAGATGATCTGCTTTTGCTTCTCCTGTCTGTTCTGATTTAATACTATTGCACAGTCCACTTGTGATCCTTTTTAGAATTCTTAGGCACTGGGTGAGCCCTCCTATACGTGCAATAAAATCTTAAACACTGTTTCTCCTTTCACCATTCCTTCCTGTCTGTCAACTTCTCTTATTATTATTCTTATTATTTTCTAACTCCAATTCCCTAATTGATATCTATTGTGTGCTCCTATTAGTATGATGAAACTTTTTTTAGCTTTTAACTTAATTTTCGTGGATTCTTTGTCTTTCTATGTCTGTTATTTTACTGCCATTCTCTCGTATTTAATTATTAAAGTTACTTCACCTCTTCTCCCCCCCTGCCCTATCTTTTCTGTAAGTATTATACCCAGCAATTTTGTTGTCTGTCACTTCAGTCACCTTCACCATTTCCAGGTCTTCTGGACAAATTATGTGTCCAGATCATTCTTATTTTTCAATATATTGCGGATCAACAATTTAATTTTTTAACGGTATTTCTCTTGTTTTTAGCCGTTATTATACCTTTGTGCTCTGAGATTTCGTCTGATTTCTGACCATTGTAGTTTAATTTCTACAGCAGATCTTGTATTCAGCAGTCCAAATTGTTGTTGCAGCTGTACAAGGAATGTAGTGAACACGCTCTTGAAACTTGTGTCACACTCCCATTTATAATCTATCCCAGTCTGTATGTGGGTAATCAGTTTCCCGTTATTACTACTCTATAATTCACTCATCTCTGTAATTTCTTTGTAATTGTGTTCCTGTCCATCTTTCCAACTAGTTACAGGGCTGTAGATTACCAGAAGTAATGTAGTCATACCTTTCTTTTATTCCTTGGATTTCTTAGGTCAAGATTGGTTCTTGACACCTCTGAGACATAGCGCTCTCATTCTCTTTCCAGCACTGAAATTAATTAATTCTGTCACCCTCACCCTGTTTCCTTCCTTTTCTATCTTTACTGAACAGCTTGTAGCCAGGAATACTTAATGCCCAGAGCTTTCCTTCATTGAGGCAGGTCTTTGTTATAAACACAAAATCATATTTCCACCTGGCAGTCTGTGCCTGTAACTCACTGACCCTATTTAGCCACGTTGTACGTTCATACATGGGCTTAGCAAAATTTATTACTTTCTCTTGTACAGTATAAACTACTTAATAACTTAATATTTTTATTTTGTTACAGCTATCCAGAGCCAAACTATTCCTTCCTTCACACTGCCTGGTATTCCAGCTCTGTGCACTATTCTCCTCTTTTCTACTTCCAGTTCCCCATGTGAATATAGTGTTAACGCTCCTTAACCACAAGAGTGAACCTTGCTGCAAGGTCCAGCCTTAGTGAGGTGCAACCTGTCCCTTTTGAATACCTGCCCCTTCTATGTCATTGGCGCTGATGTGTCAAATACCTTCCGTTTGTTTCTCCCCTGTCCTGCAGAATATTCTGCATCCTTTCTGTGATGTTCTTTATCCTGGCACCAAGGAAGCTTTATACCATGTAGGCCTTATTATGATAGTATTGGAATTAGCTATCTATCTGAAATCTGCTAGAACAGCTGCATTTCTGTACTTTGCTCTTTTCACCTGTACTGTTCCTTTGCCAGTGGTGTCCCAGTCTGCTAGTCAAGCGCTTACTATGCTGAAGTCTCACTGCCTGAGGGTTGGCAACCACCTGTAGTGTACAATCTAGGAAACTTTGATCCTCCCTGACACTCCCATGTGACTCCAACTGCCCTTGAGCTTGGGGATCCTGAGCCCGAACTCAAGCAGCTCGAGGTACTTTGTACAAACGTTGTCACCCAAAATAATTGAAATTTCATCAAGTTCCCATACTGTGCAGGAATTACAAGCGATAAGCCACTGATGCCCATCTATGATGAAAACTACCTCCTTTTAATGTTCAACTAGTAACCGGTTTGAACTAAATGATAACCTCCATAGCTGTTTTGAACTTGTAACCTTGTTAATTGACATGCTATTTGCAGTATTTTAATTTGATTTCCCATCTCTTTTAAACAAAAAGCTGAGTTTTGATAGAAAAGAGAAAAACAAACACCAACCAATCATCTTCCTCATTTTCCTTTAATTAACTCTGGAGGTCTCTGTGTGTCTCATTCTGTCTACTGCTTCAATGATCACATGATGCTCCCCCTTTCCTGTTAGTGTTTCTCACTTTTTGCACTGCTGCTTTTATTCCCACAGAACTTCCTCTCTCCTAGTGGTCCCTTTTACTGTCTCTTACAGCTCTTTCCATCCCACAATTTGCCCGCTCTCTTTCCCTAGCTCCCTGGCTTGCATCACAGTCTCTTTCACTCTGTCCACCACTCCTTTCTTGCCACAGTGCTCCCCCTCTCCTGTTGGTCTTTGTCTTTCTTACTCTCCACTTGTCCTTTGATCCCTACAGTGCTCCCTTACTAATTCTGATTCTGAGTTTCTCCTTCTCTCACATCCTCCTTTTATGCCCACATTCTTTCCCTTTCTCGCTAGTGTCTCAGAGCCTCTCACCATCTTTATCACTGCTTAAATTCCTACAGCATTCATTCTGTTCCACTGTGGGCCTCACTGCTTTTTTCACTCTGCTGTTCTTTTTCTCTCCATGGTTCTCCCCTCCTGCTTGACTCTGACTTTCTACTATTCCTTTCAACCTGACATTGATCTCCCCTGTTGGTGATCTCCCATTACTCAGAGTGTCTCTCATTCACTTTGCATTGTTTTTAACCCCTACAGTGCTCTTGCTTCAATGCTAGCCTTGCTATATAATACAATTAGTAAAACCACCTTTCAGCATTTTACATGATAAGGACACTAAATGTCAGAAGGCTTTGTTAGGAAGACTGATTAGAACCTGAGACAAAGAAGTCGGTCTTAAAGTTTTTTGGATAAGGAAATAGTAATGTAGTGGCACACAATTTTCAGGACGTACTCCTAGCACATGAGACCTAGATGGCTTATTTGTACAGCAGTAGTTTGAAGAGAGGTAGACATGCACATCTGGAGAATGAACCATTTATATCTATGTTGGAAAGGGGCTGGATAGTTGATGCTGTAATAATAGAGGGAGTAAGGCTTTTAAATATGAGATGGGGAATTTTGAAATTTCTGAGGGCAGTATGCTAATGTAGGTCAGAAAGATAGGCAAAATCTAGTGTGGGATTGTTGTCTGGTGCAGAGCTTTTCATGACCTGAAGTGTACAGAGAAGAAAATGAGAGTAGACTGGAAATAAGTACCTGTAATAAGGATATTAATACAAACCTCATTGCATTTTGTTTTAGGGATGTTTTTCCAGTGGATCCTTTGTGCAGCAATATGGATTGTATCTCTGGCTGTGAATTTAATATTGAAATGCCCAGAGTTTTGGCCCCTTGCTATGTTGGGTGGCTTTTTATGGGCTACTGGTAAGTGCATGATCCAGATTGTATTTTAGTCATTGTCAAAGAGATGAAGTTGCACTTGCTGGCTAATGTTGGTTTTTATAATTACTGTAGACCATTTTGGACTATTGGATGTTGTGTCAAAATAAAAGGCTAATGGATCATCTCTGTTATTAATTAATAAATAATGCCCGAACTTCAGGTGTTGCACCGATATATGATTATATGCAGATATTCAAAAGTTACAGTCTGAATTACCATCCTATCTGTGTCCCCCGTGATTTTATACACGTCAATAAGGTCGTCCCTCTCTCTCCTACATTCCAAGGAATGGTCTTATACTGGCCAACCTCTCCCAATAACTCAAGCCTACTAGTCCTGGTGACATCCTCCTAAATCATCTTTGTAAGCATTTTCCAGTTTAACTATGTATTTTCTATAATTGGGAAACCAAAACCATAGACAATACTCTAAATGTGACCTCACCAATGACTTATACAGCTGTAACACAACATCCCTACTGCAATACTCAGCAACTTGATCAATGAAGGCCAGCTTGCTAAATACCTTCTTTACCACCCTATATACGTGTGAGGCCACTTTCAATGAACTCTGAACTTGTGTTCCTAGGTCCCTCTTTTCCACAACACTCATCAGGACCTTACTATTCACTGTATAAGCGTTACCTTGATTTGACTATCCAAAGTGCAACACCTCACACTTATCTGTATTGATTGTATAATTGCATTTGCCAATCCTCAGCCTACTTCCCCATCTGATCAAGATCCCTCTGTAATTTTAAATAATCTTTCTCATTATCAATAGTACCTCCTAATTTTGTATCATCTGCAAACTTACTAATCATGCCTTGTACATTCACATCCATTTAGTTTATGTAAATAACAAATGTCCCAGTTCCGACCCCATGGCCCACCACTAGTCACACGCCAAAACAACCTTCAGCCGTCACCCTCTGCTTCCTACCATTTCAGCCAATTAGCTAGCACTCCCTAAATCCCATGCAACCTAACTTTCATGACTAGCCTGCCATGCAGGACCTTGTCAAAGGCCTTACCAGGTCTGTTTAGACAACATCCACTGCCCTACCCTCATCTAGCACAGATAGGATGGTAATTCGAAAAACTCTAAAAGATTTGTCAGACATGACTTCCTGCACATACATCTATGCCCACTATCCCTAATCAGACCTTGACTATTCAGATGTTGGTTGATCCTGACCCTCAGTATCCTCTCCAATGGCATGCCTACCACTGACGTCAGACTCACTGGCCTGTAGTTCTCTGGGGCTCGTCTTTGCTATCTTTCTTAAACAATGGAACAACAATCGCCACCCTCCAGTCTTCCGGAACTCCACCAGTGGCTAAATATGATTGATTTATTTTTAGAGAGAAAAATTAAGGTCAGGCAGTACCTTCTGCATGAACTCGTTTCTTTCGGAATCAAAGTCAAAAGATCATCTAGTTATACCTGCGTGTTGTTACTCTAGAAAAGGCGAATAAAGAAAACACATGAAATTTCCTACATAGGGCAAAAACATAGTGCAGAATGGCAAATCTCACTGGACAGTTTGAGTTGTCAAAATTATTTTAGTCATGTAAGTCTTATTTTATAATGCACAACTCGTTCATTCAGTTTATTTGGGATAAGCTGCAATTTGCTTGGATTTGCTTGAATTCATGCAAATTAGGCAAAACCTCAAAAGTTCTGATTGTTCTAGCATTGAATCTCAATTTTATTTGAATAGTTTTAACTGATTCTCCGGCACCTTTGTGACTCCATGTCATATAGAACTGAAAACTTTTAAAACATTTGTCCTACTTATCCTAATCAGTATGCTTTATTTAAATGTTGTGCCTTAAGGCTGAAACTTGGAGTATTGCAGTCACTGAGATTAGTGTCAATTGAAAACAATTCGAAATGAAATAATAACATTTCTAAAACAAATAAAACATCACCTTTAAACAATTAAAATAAATCAAAGCAGCAAGTGCTGAAGGAACTCAGAGGAAGTCAGTGGACATTAACATTTTGTGTCCAATATACTGTCTTCAAAACTAAGAAAAAGAGTCATAGCACTCAAAACAGTAACTCTATTTGTCTGTCCACCGATACTGCCAGACCGGCAGAGTTACTCCAGCATTTTGTTTTTATTTCATATCTTTGGTTGCAGTACCTAACTTTGATTTGTTTTTAATAAAACTTGTTTCTTTAGTAAATGCTTTCTATGGAAGATTTAACAAAACAAGCACAGCGTCGAAGTGAATTTATATATTATTTTGTTAGTGATTTTTGCAGGCTATTGGAAAGTTAAGACTGTGGTTATTTAAAGTCAGAATTCATAAAAGACTGGGTTGCTGTAGTCATTTTTTTTCTTTTTAATTCATTCATACAATGTGAGCAATTACAATTGGGTAACAGACCCTTGAAAAAATGGCGATGAGGTGCCATTTTAGATCTCTGCTGTTCTTGCTGGGTGTACATATGTCCACAATACTGTTAAGGAGAGAGTTCCTGGACTTTAACTCAATGACTGTGAAGGAATTGTGATGTATTTACAAGGTAGGATGGTATGTGACTTGAGCACATTTTCAGGTGGTGGCGGTCCCATGCATGTGCAGATAGTCAAAGTCCTAAGTTTGGAAGGTGCTGTGTGAGGAGCTTTGCTGCAATGCATCTTGTGATGGTGCACATTGTTGCTTTGGTGTGTAGGTATTGAAGGTTATGCATAGACTGGGTGCCAGTCAACGGGACTATTTTGTCTAAGATTGTGTTGAACTTCCTGACTGGACTTGGACTTACATCCATGCAGGCAAATGCAGAGCATTCCTTTACACTCCTCACTTGTGTCTTGTGGATGTTTGGAGAGGAGGTGAGGATAATTCCCAACCTTTGACCTGCTCTTTTATCCAGAATATTTATACAACTGATATAGTGTAATTTCTGGTTGATGGTAATATCCAGATACTAATGGTGGGATATTCAGCAATGGTAGTGCCATTAATCATGAAGGGGCAGTGGTTAGATATTTTCTTGTAGGAGATGGTCATTGCTGGGCTCTTAAGTGAAAAGTAACATTCATGCCACACACAAAGTCAAGCTTATATATAGCCCAAACAGTGCTGAACATTGTGCAATCATCAATAGCCCCAGTCCTGATTTCATGAAGGAGCAAAGGTCCTTGATGAACTAGCCAAAGTAAATTGAGATGAGGACACTGTCCTGACGGACAAAGATAATTGATTTCCAACAACCACAATCATCATCCTTCGTGCTAAGCCTGACTCCATTAATCAGAGTTTTCTCCTGACTCTGGTTTTGCTATGACTTTTGAAATACACTGCAAAAGGCTACCTTGATGGCAGAGACAGTCACTCCCACCTCCCCACTGGAGTTCAGGTTTTTTGACCATATTTGGATCAAGGCTGTAAAGAGGTCATAGTATTATCATATGGAGAGTCTTGGTTGACAAAACACTGCTTACACAAGTTTATACGATCTAGAGGGCATTGCATGTAAAATTCAAAACATACAACAAGCAGCATAAGAAACACCAAACACTAGAAAATCATGTTCTTCATAACCGAGATTTCATTTCTGACTAGAACAGCATGTATTTAGTTAATCTCATTCAAAGCATGGAAGAGATTAAATAACAAAAGTTCAAAGAAAACTGGTCGAAATGTTTGCTGGATTCTATAAGCTCATGATGTGATGTAAACAAAAAGCAGAATTGCCTGAGTATTGAAAATGGGATTAAAAGTGTTCCATGTCATAAATGAAATGGAAAGCTGTGACTATAATGATTTGGCTGAAGTGTTTTCTACTGACTTTTCTCCAGCTTTGAAAGCAATTCAGTGGCGAATAAGTTTAAGAAAATGCGTAAGCAAAACACCAC
Organism: Stegostoma tigrinum; assembly: GCF_030684315.1. Taxonomy (NCBI): domain Eukaryota; kingdom Metazoa; phylum Chordata; class Chondrichthyes; order Orectolobiformes; family Stegostomatidae; genus Stegostoma; species Stegostoma tigrinum. Next base: position 39,095,105 of record NC_081354.1, on the reverse strand, counting down.
TCAAGAGCATGTATAGTGATAGCATGAAAGCATCGACAATAAAATTGAATCCGTTTGCCACACAGAACAGTGAACAGTTATCTATTTCAAATTCAAGTCTGCCATCATGAACTGAGGTGATTCAGAAGGCATGAGTTTAAGCAAAATGTCCAACCTCCCCATTTTCTGAAAAGAAAGCCCCAACTGCAATAAAAAATATGTCTGGCAAGAATGCACATCCAAATAACATGATAGAGGAACATTCACCAATAATTAAATTACTGCAGGGAAGGAGAATGCCCAACATTTTCAGGGGGTTGAAGCAATAGGTCCACGTATCTAGCAGAGATCTACGGGTGGAATGGAAATCAAATTTCTTTTGTACAAGCTATGGATTTATTGCATACAACATAAGAGAAAATACCACAAAGAAGGGACAAATAATGTGCTAAGATCCAAGATATTACAAAGAAAAAGAATCACCTATTATAGTACGATTGATACCAACAGATATAAGCAATAGATGTATGTCATCAAGGTCGTCTGCAAAAGAAGCACAGTAGATTGAAGGCCTCCATTTCAAGAGGAGCAACAGAATGTGTGCCATCAGGAAGACAGTCCGAGAAAACTGTCTTCAATCGAAGGAACTGCCATTCTTCTGAGAATTGTATTAAGTTCAGATCATCTGAATTCTAAACTGGACTTAGGGGTTTGGAGATAACAAGGTGAAGACCTGGATGAACACAGCAGGCCAAGCAGCATCAGAGAAACAGGAAAGCTGACATTTCGGGTCTGGACCCTTCTTCAGAAAACCTTTCCTGAAGAAGGGTCCAGACCTGAAACAGCAGCTTTCCTGCTCCTCTGATGCTGCTTGGCCTGCTGTGTTCATCCAGTTCTACACCTTGTCATCTCAGATTCTCCAGCATTGGCTGTTCCTACTATCTCTTAGGGGTTTGGGTTTTGCAGGGGAGTGAGATGGTAAAGAATGAGGTAAATGTGTAAACAATTATATGCCCACCATTAAATGAGGGAACAAAGATTTTGGGTGTCCGTTTGTGGAGGATGTGTTTGGGTCTGAAAGGGTTAATAATTAATTCTGCACAGTAGGCACTACCCGCTGTAATGTTATGTCATGGGGACTTTGAGCAGAGGAAAAGACAGATCTGAGGCTAATGTGCTCTTAACTGTCACGAATAATGTAAATCCTATTCATGTAATTTATAAATTGTTGGATTAATGCAGTAGACTTCCTTCTGTTTACTCAACAATGCTTTTCTAGTTAGATCAGAAAGCTGGCTATCCTCACCCACATGATACCATTTAGGGATTGGAGGAAATCATGCACTGAACAGGGGGTAGACAGAAAAAGCGTATACACAAATACAGAATGTGCTGACAAGAGCTTGATCCATTAAAGCGAAATAGTTACAAGAGGAATTATTCAATTTTCCTTTGGCTCTAAACAGTTATTCTGGTGAAGTTGAGAACAAATTGCCATAGGATTGTTTTGGACTTATTAAGGCACATCATTTTAAATTGATTGTATGCAATGATCAATTTGAAGTTTTATGGTATTAAGAACATCGAAAATGGCCCCCTTGAACTGCTCTACAATTCTATAAAATCATGGCCAATTTGTGATCATAACTCCATTTCCCTGTTTACATACCATAACATTTGACTCCTTTGTGTATCAAAAAATACATTTGGCCGATCAAAACTCATTTTCATTTGTGCAGCCAATCAAGATGCCTATTGTTAACTTGTGTTTAAACTATAATTTCAAGGAAATCACTTTTATATTTGAAGAGCAAAACTTTTAGAAAAGTAAGTCTATTGCATTGAGTAGAAAAGCTGACATACAAATAACATTTTAGCAATTTATGTCAAGTTTGTAACTCTAATTATTTTAGCAGTTAATTCGCCAAAGACTGATTGGCACATTGGTCGTCTTTAACTATGCAATTAATAAGCACATTGAAATAACGTACAGATGCAGCCGCTTTCACGAGCTGCAATTGTGCTGAACAATATTTTCTTAATTTCCAACAGCGGGAAGTTAGTCAGCTAATATGCAACTAATGTAGTTGTATTGTTCTCAGGCATGCAAAGCCTTGTAGCATTGGGATAGCCTAACTGTAAGAATACTAAACTGTAACAACCATTGCTAATGACAGGAAAAAAGGAAAAAGAAATGTTAGCACACTAGTGGTAGCCCAGTATTTGATATGGCAAGAATTGTTAAGGAATGGAAGTACCTTGCAAATGTAGCCACTATTGCAATGTGGGAAGCATGGCAGCCAGTTTACAGACAGCAAGCTTTGTGATATTGTGAAACGTAAATGTTGACCTGCATATTCACATTCATAGTTCAGCACAACAGTCCCCTTGTATGGTGCTGGATTGTCGGTCTTGATTTATATGCAGACATCCTGGAGTAGAACTTGAACTTGGAGCTTTGTTGCTGAAAATTGCTCATGTACAGGCATTGATCCAGGTGCTACAAATAGGTAAATCCAGATAAATACCGTGCATAGTACAGTTTCACAATCATTCCATGCATAAGGGCAGCATGGTGGCTCAGTGGTTGGCACTGTTGCCTCACAGCACCAGGGTCCCGGGTTCGATTCCATCCTCAGGTGACTGTCTGTGTGGAGTTTGCACATCCTCCCCGTGTTTGTGTGGATTTCCTCTGGATGCTCTGATTTCCTACCACAATCCAAAGATGTGTAAGCTCAGTGATTGGCCATGCTAAATTGCCCATAGTGTTCAGGGATGTGTAGATTAGGGGGATAGGTCGGGGTGGGATGCTGTGTGGGTCAGTGTGGACTTGTTGGGCCATAGGGCCTGTTTCCACACTATAGGGATTCTCTGATAAGCTATTCATAACTGATTTACATTCTGATAGTGGTACTTTCACACAAGTTGATGCTGAATTCAAGAATTGATTAAAAACAAAATATATTAAGAATAGCAAGAGAAGCAGCATCTGAGACGAGACAAATAGAGCTAACTGTTCACTGATGATCTTTAATCTGAATTGAGATAAAAGCATAATCTGTTCGGATGAAGAGTCTGACCAGAAACAATGACTGCTTTTTTCTCACAGATGCTACCTTACCTGCTGAGTATTTTCTGTTTTCATTGTAGTTAAAAACAATTGTTTTTACAAAAGTGAAATGGGGGAGGGTGGGGGAATAAAAAGCAGAAGGGAAGCTAGAAGTGCAGATGGAAGGTCAGAGAGATTAATTGATAAAAGTGTTGGTCGTGCAGGGCCAAGATGCCAGATGAAACAAGTAAAGGCAAAAAAACAAACAGAGAATGCTGGGAAAACTCAGCAGGTCTGGCTGCATCCATGGAGAGAGAGAAACAGTGTTAACATTTTGGGCCCAGTATGACGACTTTAGAACTGGACGTGAAACATTATCACTATTTCTCTCTCCAACGATAGTGCCAGACTTGCTGAGTTGGTTCAACATTCTGTGTTTCAGATTTACAGGATCTATTATTTTGCTTTTGTTGGTTCTCTTTATTAGGACTGTTGTGGGTAAAAGGCGCAAAGGATAGGGGGAGAAAGTGGGAACAGGTTGCTGAATTAGATGATGCGCCTTGATTATGTTGAATGGTGGAGCAAGCTCAAAGGGCTGAATCATCTACTTCCTGTTCCTATTTTCTATTTTAAAGAAATGAAAGCTGCGTATGGAGAAGGTATGAATGATAAATATTGTCAGAAAACAAAAATGAGAGTAAAACAGATTGTTACAAAGAAGAGAGAAAGCGCCAGGAAAGAAAGTGCACACTGAATTCTTCAACTCAACTTGTGGACTGAAAGAAGGTATTCTACAAAGTGGGAAACCAGTCTGCACTTGATCTCCCCAAGTTGGAATAAACTGCAGTGTGAGCAGTGACAACAATATATTGATTGAAAAAGTAGAGTAAATCTCTGTGTCATCTAGGAGGTGTGTTGGACAATGAAGAAAGAAGTGGTAAAAGGGCGGTTATAATCCCGAGTGTGCATTTAATGTTTTAACGAAGACCTGTAGCTCGGGTTGTGGCTGGAGTTGGTTGGTTGGTGTGCAAACATTTCATGTTGTCTAGCCTCCGTTGAAGTGCTGCTGTTCTGTTCCATTCTGAATGTAGGTGGTCTGGTCATGGTGGTTAGTTCTGTTTCAGGTTTTGCTTTGTAGTGGTATGTAGATGGGATCTATTTCAACATAAAAAACAAAAGAAATGCAGATGCTGTAAATCAGGAACAAAAACAAAGTTTCTGGAAAAGCTCAGCAAGTCTAGTAGCATCTATGAAGGAGAAGACTGAGTTAACGTTTCAGGTTCAGTGACCCTCCCTCGGAACTGTTCTGAGGAACGGTCACCGGCCCCAAAACATTAACCCTGTCTTCTCCTTCACAGATACTGCCAAACCTGCTGAGCTTTTCCAGCAACTTTGTTTTTGTGTCTATTTTAACATCTTTGTTTATGGCACCAGTGGTTGAAAAACCAGGCTTCCAAGCATTCTCGTGCTTGTCCTCATACTATTAAGTTGTCCTGGTTAAACTGATGTCCTTTGTCAAAGTGAATAGAAATGAGGAAGAGTTCATCATGCCATTTTGCTGTGAGTTGGTGTTCGCGTATCCTTGTGGCGAGTTTCCTGCCCGTTTGTCCTATGCAGTGCTTTTCACAGTTGCTACATGGTACTTTGTATATCACATTTATTCTGCTCATTGTGGGTATGGAGTATTTCACTGTTTAGAGTAGCTGATGAAGTGTGGCTATTGTTTTGAGTTTTATCATTATTCCAAGAGGTCATAGGAGACTCGTAGTCAGTACTAATGTATTTCTCATACAGCGTGGCCAGTGTATTCACTCCAGTGAAGTAGGACATCAGTTTAACTGGGACAACATAACAGTATGAGAACAAGCAAATCAAAGACAAGCATGAGAATCCCTGGAAGCCTGGTTTTCAACCACTGGTGCTGTCAACAGACATGTTGAAATAGACCCCATCTACATACCACTAAGGAGCAAAATCAGAAACAAAGCTATCCACAATGACAGACCAGACAATATAACTTCAGAACGGAACAGAACAACAGCACTTCAACAGATGCCAGACAGCACTGAAGATGTCACCTAGAAGTGGAACGAAATGTTTACATGAAAACCAGCCAGTTCGGTGAACCAACCAACAACTTGAGCATGCATTGTTAAGGTGCCAAGGGAAGGGGTTTTTGGGGGTGATTGAGAAGAACAATAGGACAGAGCATTCCCTACAAAGTGCTGAAAAAGAGAGTGGTGAAGATGTATTTGGTGAAATCGCATATGGTTAGTGGAAATGGCAGAGATATTCTGTTGAACATGGAGTCTGGAGGAATGAAAGCTGAGGACACACTGAGGCAAGAACTAATTATTTTGGTTTCTTCTCTATTTTGTTTTCAGGAAATATTACTGTTGTTCCAATTCTGAAAACCATTGGCTTAGGCCTTGGTGTTTTAATCTGGGCTGCATTTAATCTCCTGATGGGATGGGCAAGTTCTAGGTAAGTCCAGATAGCTAACTGCACACATCTGATATTACCATCACTGCTCACTTTGATTTAAAGACTTCAAGTGTAGTGGACAGTTTTGTTTTATTATGGGAGGATGAATGTATTCCATTCGTGCAGTCCTGTTACCTTGGGACTCTTGCTGTAGTTTATAATAATGCTGTTTATTGCTGCAGTCCCAGTAGGAAAACTTCATGAAATATCTTATTGCAATTTGGATTTTGTACAATGAATAGTCATAATCACCAGTTCAGAGAAACTGTTGAGAAAACAGTGTAATATCTGTGATTGATTAGTGTATGAAAATGACTGTCTAAAGGTGTTTTGTTACAATCTAGTTAGGGACCATTAACCTTTTTATTTAAAGTAGACAGTTTGAAATCCTAGGGACTTGCTAAAGAGAATAAAGATTTCGTGGTTTGAGCAAACAATACATGTACTATATCAGGTTAGCAAAGTAACATGAACTATAATTATACAATTTATACTCTTATCCAGAATTAACACAAAAGAAATATGGGGTTAACAGATCACCTATGGTTGATACCCCTCAGAGAACATAAAACATCAATGTTGAACAACGCTTAGAGGAAGCACTGAGGATGACAAGGGCACATAATGCATTCTGGGTGAGGGATTTCAACGTCCACTCCCAAGAGTGGCTTGGTAGCAGTACTACTGATTGAGCTGGTCAGGTCCTAAAGGGCATATCTGCAAGACTGGGTCTGCGACAGGTGGTGAGGGAACCAACAAGAGGGAAAAATATACTTGATCTTATCCTCACTAATTTTCCAGCTGCAGTTGTATCTATCCATGAGAGTATTGGTAAGAGTGACCGTTACACAGTCCTTGTGGAGACAAAGTGCCACCGTCACATTGAGAACAACCTCCATCATGTTGTGTGGCGCGATCACAGTGCTAAATGGAACAGACTTGGCACAAATCTAGCAACTCAACACTGGACATCCATGAGACGCTGTGGGCCATCAACAATAGCAGAATTGTACTCCAGCACAATCTGTAACCTCATGGCCCAGTATATCCCCAACTCACCCATTACCATCGAGCCAGGGGATCAACCCTAGTTCAATGAAGAGTGCAGGAAGGCATGCCAGGAGCAGCACCAGGCATACCTGAAGATGAGGTATCAACCTGGTGAAGCCACCAGACTGCTTGTATGCCAAACAGCGAAAGCAGTTAGTGATAGACAGAGCTAAGCAATCCCACAACCAACGGATCAGATCTAAACTCTGCAGTCCTACCACATCCAGTCATGAATCACCATCACGTGGACAATTAAACATCTCACTGAGATTCCACAAATATCCCCATCCTCAATGATGGAAGAGCCCAGCACATTCATGCAAAAGATAAGGCTGAAGCATTTGCAGCAATCTCAACCGGATGTGTCGAATGGATGATCCATCTCGGCCTCCCCCAGTGGCCGCCAGTGTTACAGATACCTGTCTTCAGCCAATTCCATTCACTCCATGTGATATCAATAAAAGGTTGGAGACACTGGATACTGCAAAGGCTACAGGCCCTGACAACATTCTGGCAATAGTACTGAAGACTTGTGCTCCAGAACTTGCAGCTCCCCTAGCAAAGCTGTTCCAGTGCAGTTACAACGCTGGTATCTGCCCGACAATGTGGACAGTTGGTCATTGTTGGCACTTGTGCAGCATGAATATTGCCTGCCGCTTGTCAAACCAAACTAGATATTGTCTAGGTCTCACTGCACTTGGATATGGACTGTTTCAGTGTCTAAGGAGTCCCTGGTACCGATTGGTGCAGCCATCAGGGAACATCCTCATTACTGACGCAGTGATGGAGGGAAGGTCATTAATGAAGCAACTGGTGATAGTTGGACCTAGGACATTACCTTGAGGAACTCCTACAGAAACATTCTGGAGCTGAAATGAAAGAGCAGCAAGTACAAGCATTTTCTGTCATGCCAGGTATGACTTCAACCACCAGAGAATTTCACCGTGATTCCCATTAGCTCCAGTTTTGCTCCTGTTCCTTCGTGCCACACTCAATCAAGTGTGGCTTTGATGTCAAAGGCAGAGACCTCCTGTTGTCTTACCTCTGGAATCAACTCTGTTGTTCATGTTTGAACCAATGTTATAATGAGATCGGGCTGAGTAATTGTGTCCATTTATACTGGCTTTGTTAAATTCCCTCATTCTTATTAAAGCCTCAACATTCCCACTATCTCTGGATCAATTTTGAATTATATTCTGTGATATCAGGCCTGGTTTAGTTAATATTTTTACAAATTTTTGCCCCATACCTTCACTTCCCATCCCTTTTCCACACCGTACTCTCCAATACCAGCCCGACACTCCTTCAATCAGAAGTTCTGCAATTCCAGATTTTAGGTTATGAGCTATTAAGCCTAAAAGGAGAATGACCAGTTTCAGTGAGTTTACATGTGATTTAGTAGTATATGACATGCCAAAAGTTGCTTCCTCATTTCAAAAACAAAACTGAAAATGACCAAGCATTAACTTTATCAGAATTGGGTAACCTAATGCATCAACTCGTTCTAGCAAGGTTAGCTGAAAATGTTTTCAGACTGACTGATTTGAGTGAAATCTTCAAACTGTTTCTGCTGATTATAAGATGTATTTAAAGTGAATTGGGCAGATTGTGTTTACTTTTGCTGTGGGCATTAGTTAAAATATTATTTTTCACTGAACTAGCAAAACCAGGGTACTTTGTACAGAAACTAAAAATACCACATTGCATGGGGTGCTGTCTTGAGTTTAAGATCAAAATCCAGGAAACTTTTCTTTACGTGTATTTCTCCTGTGCTCCATCCTTGACTGTGTTAGTGAGAATGACTCTCAAGAAAATATAATTTCATAGTTGTCACAGTAAATTTTGGCAGCATAATAAAAGGACAAGTGCTGGATTTCTCTGTAACTGTTACAGATATAGAATCATGCAAAAGGAACTTGATGCTTCCCTTTGGCAGACTCTGTTTTCAGGCTAAGTGCTGTGTAGAATGGTAGATTAGCCTGCATCAGGCATGCAAATGTGTCTTAGTGAATAACATACTACTCAGGGAAATTGCCAATCCTTAACATTTATAACATTTCCCACATAATTTACAGATGAGCAATAGGTGCTGAGTCTTTAGAAGTCCTTGCCACAGAGAGTTCTTGGTGTAGAGTCCTTGTGTATATTTAAGGCTGAGATAGATTCTTGATCAGTGAAGGAATCAAGGATTACTGAGAAAAGGCAAGAAAATCACTGTGAGAAATGTCAGGTCATCCATAATTATATTGAACTAACTTAGTCATATGGTGTAAAGGCACCCTCACTGTCAGCAAAACAAAGGAACTGATTATCAAGTTCAGGAGTGGAAGTGGAGTACGCACCTCTGTTCTGTATTAATGGCACCAGTGGACGTGGTTGAGAGTTCCTAGGAGTAAATATCACCAATGATCTACCCTGGTCCATCTACATCAATACTACAGTCAAGAAAGCAAATTTTTCACACAGTGGGTGATTAATGTTTTAAAACACTGCCAGTGGAGTTGGCAAAGCAAGCACGTCAGCTACGTTTAATCATTCCTTGATAGACACATGAACAGGAGGATAGAAACCGCACATGTGCATTAAGTCGCAGGTCAAATACGAATTAGAATAGGCACAGGCTTAGTGGACTGAAGGGCCTGTTCCTGTACTGTATTGAATTGAATTGCATTGTATTTGGATAACTACAGCGATGCGGTGGGTCAAATTGCCAGCTGCACTGCAAAGATTTTGTGAAATCACAGGAGCCAGTTATGTTTTATGTTTGACCATGGTGCTTAGAAAACTCATCATAGGTGTAGTAGTGATGTTAAGGCAACAAACCATTGGCTGTGACATCTCTGGGATGTGAGGCATAATAATCCAGGGTTAGAATTCTGATTTGCTGCTCAGTGAGCTCAGATGTTTACAGACATCAAATGAGGATCTAGTTCTGTATCAAGGTTAACAAATGAAAAGTGATCTTTTGGTGAGATGTTGAAACATACTAGTGCCTGCAACATTCTTCCTGAGACTTTTTCTAGAAGCAAAGGAAAATCAGAAATGAAGCATTTAATGTCTGTTGTTTCTCATATCACTTTGGCTTATAGATAAAGTTCATGGTGCCTCCTTAAATTGCAGTACCCTTTTATTTATTTCCAATTGTGCTGGTTTTTCAACAATTCCTGGTTCTTTGCCAGAAATGTACCCAGTAAATATATTTACTATTCTTTTCCAAACCGCCTTTCATCCTGATTGTATGGTTGTTATCTGTGTAGACAGTTTCTCTTCATAAACGAAATTCCTCCTTTCTGGAACCAGTTTTATGAATTTCCTTCACACTTTCTTCAGGGCCTTCATGTTCTTCCTAAAGTGCAACGGCAAAAACTGAATGCAGCACTCCAACTGAGGCGAACCAGTGTCTTATATAAGTTCAACATAACCTTCCTAATCCTCTTCTCTATATATTCTAATCTTAACGATCTTGACTATGCGTCTCCTCCTTCTGCTGAATTCAGCTTCCTCATGGTAATGATCTTCAATTTTTATCAGCAGTGGGTCTGTTGGAACTTCTATTTCTTGGCTACAATAGCATATTGATCTTGATATTAATCCTAATGACATCAACTGATTCTGCCTGTACCAAAGTTGTTCTTTTGCATGTTCATCCCAGTAACTTTTTTTTCTTTCTATTTGAAAATTATATTATGCTCATCCTGTCTCTACCTGCTTCCTTCAGTTCTTTCTAAAATTTTCTTACATTTGAACATATAATGCTCAATTATCAGATAACTCCTCACTCCTGTGCTTCATTGGTTGAATTTCTGTATCCTGACTGTGTATGTATTTGTTGATGATTGTTGTTATCACCATAGCACTGTTGACTCTGAGCCAAGAATAAAAGCAGTCATAATTCTCACAGACATTATTAATTATTTCTGAGAACCGTTTCTCTAATTGAAATGCAAAAGCTACAGAAGACTCTATGTTGAAGTTATTGAGCTCACTGTACAGTTTGGCACTACTACTACTTCAGAACTCCCTTAGTTTTTCTCTTATAAGCTCAGCTAAAATATCACTGAAATTATCTTTTCTATGACCATTGCTCTTAGTTTTACATTTAATTCCATTCACTCAGCATTCTACAAAGCAGGTATCATAGTAGCGTCTTCTTAAGTTTTAGGGAATACTGGCTTTACCAGTATGATGGTACTGCCCATGATGACAATTATAGTCATTCTACTCATAAATACCTGTTTGAACGTAATTCCATGAAACTGACTTAACTATGAAATGGAATCTTGAACGTGGGTTCTTTAATAAAATCTTTCCTCGAGTATCTGGCTAGGAGATAACAAAAGGAAGAAGCCTCTAGTAGGAGTAATTTATGGGCCCTCTAATGGTAACCTCAGGGTGGACAGATTATAAACCAAAAATAATGGGAGTTTTTAGGAACTGCAAAAACCATGTGCAAATTTAGTCTTCATATTGATTGGACACGATATATTTGGCAAGAGAAGCCTAGAATAATAATTCATAGTCTATTTTGGAAGTTTTTTGGAATCACCCAAGGAACAGGCCATTTTAGCCTTGATAATGAAGTAGGATTAATGAATAGGCCTCTTGGTAAGAATGATGACAACATGAAATTTCATATTCAGTTGGCTACGGTGGTTGTACATTAAAAGGCACGATGATAGATAAGTGTGGCAGACACTTGACATATTCCATAGCTGTCAAAGATATTTTCCATTATAAAAGAAAGACAATACAAGGAGGATGTGGTATTTTTGGGAATAGTATCACATAGAAAGGACAAACACAGTGCAGCAAAGATTGACGGTGGGCGTGAGTGTTGAGAAAATTTGAAATGAAAACGAAGTGACATAAAATGAAGAAGCAGAAATTAGAATATGGAAAAAAACTAACAAGAAGTATTAAAATAGTAAGATATTACACAAATATATAAAAAGGAAGCAAGTAATCAAGGTAGATATTGGAGAGGATGAGACTTGCCAGGGAATTTGAACAAATATTTTTTAATTGTCTTTACAATACAGCGCATCCCAAGAATGGTAGAAAATCAAGATGCAAAAGAGAAGAACTAACAACCACTCAGTTGAGAAAAAGTGCTAGCAAAACAAATGAGTTAAAGGCTGCTGAGACTCCTGGACTTGATGGCAGGCTTTATAGTGTCTTCTGGGAGCTGGTTATGGAGAAATAATGGATGAAATGGTTGTTTTCTTGCAAAATTCCTTATTTCTGAAAAGGTTCAAGGAGATTAAAAGATTGCATATATAACCCCTCCTTTCTCAAAAAGAGAAAAACCAAAACAAAAACTATTGCCTGGTCAGTTTAATGTCTGTCATCAGGAATACACTAAAATCCATTATTAAGGAAATAGCAGCAGGACATTTGAAAAATCATAATACAGTCAAGCAGAATCAGAATAGCCCTGTAATAGGTGTTGTTGAGAGCCCAGAGAACACTACCTCCAGTTGTCGGCTTACAAAGAGTGGAGAAGAGTCACTTCTCATAACCTCACAAATTACTTTATCAGTGTATTAAATAAGACGTGTTGCTTAACCGTTTTGATCATAAGACTAGACATTATATATTTTCCCACAAACTGAACTGTGTCCTACTTATACACCCACTAGAGTCCTCTGACACTTCCCAAGTAGTCACAGAACATTAAAGCTAATAGCTGATCAGGATAGCTGCTACTGCTGATGAGACCTGACACTGGCCAGGTGCTGCACACGATGTCATCACCACATCCTTTGCTTATTTGTTGTGAATTTCTAATTAAATCACCACTTGTCTTACGGCACCTTGTGGGAATTCGATGTGATCAGTTGCAGGAACAGCAACTCATATTCCGCTTGGGAACCCTGCAGCCCAATGGTATCAATGTGGACTTCACCAGCTTCAAAATCTCCCCCTCCCCCCACCGCATCCCAAAACCAGCCCAGTTCGTCCCCTCCCCCCACTGCACCACACAACCAGCCCAGCTCTTCCCCTCCCCCCACCGCATCCCAAAACCAGCGCAGCCTGTCTCTGCCTCCCTAACCTGTTCTTGCTCTCACCTATCCCTTCCTCCCACCCCAAGCCGCACCTCCATCTCCTACCTACTAACCTCATCCCACCTCCTTGACCTGTCCGTCTTCCCTGGACTGACTTATCCCCTCCCCACCTATACTCTTCTCTCCACCTATCTTCTTTTCTCTCCATCTTCGGTCCCCCTCCCCTCTCTCCCTATTTATTCCAGAACCCTCACCCCATCCCCCTCTCTGATGAAGGGTCTAGGCCCGAAACGTCAGCTTTTGTGCTCCTGAGATGCTGCTTGGCCTGCTGTGTTCATCCAGCTTCATACTTTATTATCTAAATGACTGTGTCTGTTTTCTGGAGACTGCGTGTTGAGTTTTATTGAGGCAATTGTGTTTGGATTGACTAAACATAGAGACTTAGAGTTGATTTTGTTTTCTTTACTCATTAATGGGATGAGGGCATTGCTGGCTAGGCAGCATTTATTGCCCATCCCTAATTACCCAGAGGACAGTTAAGAGTCAGCCACATTGCTGTGGGCCTGGAATCACATGTAGGCCAGACCAGGTAAGGACAGCAGTTTCCTTCCTTAATGGACAATAGTGACCAGATGGGTTTTTCCTGCAATCGGCAACAGATTCATGGGCATCATTAGATTCTTAATTCCAGATATTTTATTGGATTCAAATTCCACCATCTGCCATGGCAGGTTTCGAACCCCAGAATGTTATCTAGGTCTCTGGATTAACAGTCCAGCAATAATACCACTAGGCCATCATCGCCTGTGATATGTAAACCATTTCTAGCGAGTATTACTTAAAAGGTTATCCAAAGTGTGTGTAGAATAAGTGAATAGCAATCTTCAGTATTTACAAGGTGGACTAGATAAAAACATTCAACCACAGTTCACATATTCATGAATGATAAAAGTCAAAAGGAGTGTACAGTTCCAAAATTAACCACCCACAGAAAGAAGTTAAATCTTGTATGAAAAGAATTTTTAGATGCTTTGATTCTGTATTATAACTAAAAGAAAACTCCTAACACTTAGACCTGCAAACTCTTGCTATACCTTTCTCATAGTATTTTCCTTCCTGTCTGTCATCATGCACTTTATTCTTCTTCTTTGGTTTCTTCCGTACACAGAAGTTGAAAAAAAAGCTGACTGCCTAACAGTGATTTTTCAAGTTATTCACAACTTCTTCCTCTTCTCAATATCAACTTCTAAGAAAAATAATCTTCACATATGCCTTCTGAAAACGTCAGAAACAGGAGAGGAGAGGTCACACTTTTTTATAGGCCCCCGCAAAGTTCCAGGGATGTGGAGGAGAGGATTGGCAAAACGATTCTGGGCAGAAGTGAAAGGAACAGGGTGGTCATTATGGGAGACTTTAACTTCCCTAACATTGACTGGAATTGCTATAACTCTAGTACGTTGGATGGATCAGTTTTTGTCCAATGTGTGCTGGATGGTTTCCTGACACAGTATGTCGAAGGGCCGACAAGAGGGGAGGCCACACTGGATCTGGTACTTGGTAACAAACCAGGCCAGGTGTTTGATTTAGTGGTAAGTGAGCACTTTGGAGAGAATGACCATAATTTGGTTACGTTTAGTTTAGCAATGGAAAGGGATAGGAACATGCCACAAGGCAAGAGTTATAGATGGGGGAAGGGCAATTATAATGTGATTAGGCAAGACTTAGGAAGCATAGAATGGGGTTGCAAAATGCAGGGAATAGGGACAATCGAAATGTGGAGCTGGTTTAAGGAAGAGAGATTGCGTGTCCTTGACAGGTATGTCCTTGTTAGGCAGGGAGGAAGTGATAAGGTAAGGGAACCATGGTTTACTAGAGAAATTGCATCTCTTGTTAAGCGGAACAGGGAGGCTTATGTGAAGATGAGACGATATGGCTCAGATGAGGCGATGGAGAATTACAGATTAGCTAGGAAGGATTTAAAGAGAGTGTTAAGAAGAGCAAGGAGGGGACATAAGCAGACATTAGCAGGTAGAATAAAGGAGAACCCTAAAGCTTTCTATAGGTATGTGAGGAATAAGAGGATGACTAGAGTAGGAATAGGACCAGTCAAAGACAGAAGTGGGAAGTTGTGTGTGGACCTTGTGGAGATCGGAGAGGTGCTAAGCGAATATTTCTCATCTGTTTTTGCTCAGGAAAAGGAGAATATTGTAGAGAAGACTGAGGTATGGGCTACTAGAATTGAAAGGATTTGATAAGTAAGGAGGAGGTGTTAACAATTCTAGAAGGTGTGAATGTAGATAAATCCCCTGGTCCAGATGGGATTTTTCCAAGGATTCTCTGGGAAGCTAGGGAAGAGGTGGCGGAGCCTTTGGCCTTGATCTTTGAGTCCTTGTTGTCTGCAAGTTTAGTACCAGAGGACTGGAGGATTGCAAATGTGCCCTTGTTCAAGAAAGGCAGTGGAGATGATCCAGGTAATTATAGACCTGTGAGCCTTACATCTGGTGTAGGAAAAGTTTCGGAAAGGATTATAAGAGATAGGATATATAATCATCCAGCAAGCAAGAATTTGATTGGAAATAGTCAACGTGGATTCGTCAAGGGCAAGTCGTGTCTCACAAACCTCATTGAGTTTTTTGAGAAGGTGACCAAGCATGTGGATGAGGGTAGGGCAGTTGCCGTGGTGTACATGAACTTCAGTAAAGCTTTTGATAAGGTTCCACGTGGTGGGCTATTGGAGAAAATACAGAGGCATGGGATTGAGGGAGATTTAGCAGTTTGGATTAGAAATTGGCTTTCTGTAAGAAGGCAACGAGTGATGGTTGATGAAAAATATTCAGCCTGGAGTCTAGTTACTAGTGGTGTGCCTCAAGAATCTGTTTTGGGACCACTTCTGTTTGTCATTTTTATAATTGACTTGGACGCAGGCATTGGTGGAAGGGTTAGTAAGTTTGCAGATGACACTAAAGTCGGTGGAGAGGTGGACAGTGTGGAAGAATGTTCCAGGTTGCAGGGAGACTTGGATAAACTGCAGAATTGGGCTGAAAGGTGGCAAATGGAGTTTAATACAGATAAATGTGAGGTGATTCACTTTGGGAGGAATAATACGAAGGCAGAATAGCGGGTCAATGGAAAGATTCTTGGTAGTGTGGATGTGCAGAGGGATCTTGGTGTCCGTGTACATAGATCCCTGAAAGTTGCCACCCGGGTTGATAGTGCTGTTAAGAAGGCTTATGGTGTGTTAGGTTTTATTGGTAGAGGGATTGAATTCCGGAGCCGTGATGTCATGCTGCAACTGTACAAAACGCTAGTGCGGCCTCATTTGGAATATTGCGTGCAGTTCTGGTTGCCCCATTACAGGAAGGATGTGGAAGCATTGGAAAAGGTGCAGAGGAGATTTACCAGAATGTTGCCTGGTCTGGAGCGAAGGCCTTATGAAGAAAGTCTGAGCGACTTGGGCCTGTTCTCATTGGAGAGAAGAAGGCTAAGAGGGGATTTAATAGAGACATTCAAGATGATCAGAGGATTAGATAGGGTGGACAGTGAGAGTCTTTTTCCGAGGATGATGACTTCAGCTTGTACGAGGGGGCATAGCTACAAATTGAGGCGTGATAGATTTAAGACAGATGTCAGAGGCAGGTTCTTTACTCAAACAGTGGTAAGGGCGTGGAATGCCCTGCCTGCCAATGTAGTGAACTCACCCACATTAGGGACATTTCAACACTCCTTGGATAAGCATATGGATGATGATGAGATAGTGTAGGGGGATGGGCTTAGATTAGTTCACAGGCCGGCGCAACATCGAGGGCCGAAGGGCCTGTTCTGTGTTCTATGTTCTATGTTCTAAAACCCAATAGATAATTCCTTCATATCTCCTTTATCTGGTAAAGCACAAATGAATGATATTAATAGCATTCCTTTTAATGTTTAAAAGGTTTTTTTCAGCCGAGATTATTTTTCCTCATGTGACATTCTATTTGCATAATTTTTTCTGACACATTCCTTCATCACTTTACAGTCTCCAATTTAATGGGTGCAAGGATGCTTCATTTTATTAGCTATTTCAAAAAATAATAAAGAATTTCCGTAGAAACATTGTGTAGGGTAATGCTGTAAAGTTCAGGTTTGATTGTACTGTGATTCATTTAAATTAAGTTTTAAGATGAATGGAAAATGGTGATAATACTCAGCAGGTCTAGCAGCATTTGTGAAGAGTGATAGAATTAATGTTCCATGTTAAAAGCAGTTCATCAGATTTGCAATACAAAATTTATTTCAGATTTGGTTGGTTTGGCATTGACCCTGAAGAAGTGGCAAAACCTTGGTTAAACTACCTTGGAGCGGCTCTGTCCTTCATGAGGTAAACCTGTCCAGCCATTTTGAATTAAGAGTAGTTGATACAGTGCTATTCACCAGCTACGTTTATAACATGTGCTTGATCTGGTAATATAGATTGGTTATATTTAACTAATGTTGTATAATTGCAGGTGTTTTTAGTATTTTTGTACAAGTTATTATTTTAATTGATTTGTGGGGAACGAAAAGTGTCCACTCATCTGGAACGTTGACTGTTGTAATGAAATTCAAAAAATTGAATTTGGAGCCATACATTTTAATATGTTGATTTTAATACTTCTTGTTTCAGTGCTATCATATTCTTCTTTGTCAAGAGTGATGTAAATACGAGAAACCATTCTGAATCAACACTTCCGCTACTAATTGACAGTGTAAGTAGCAGTTCCCTGTCGAATTCTCGGAAAATTTCATTCAGTGGAGCAAACTGTTCTGCATGTAAATTAAGTAAATTGCCTGTTTTGTGTTGCCTCTGGATTTTGACTATGTATTCTGTGAATATTGTATTCAAATAATATTCCATAATGATGGAACACATAAAACATGATCAGTAAGATGATTTTTGTTTTCTTCTTTTGCACCTCCATTGGTCATATTGTTATTACAGAAAATTATGGCTTATTCCTCAGAGTAGGAATTACTTACAATGCACTGTTCATGGCCCATGCTGAATTCAGGTGTGCTCAAGGACTCCACCTACCTTTGGGGGAGAAAAATTAAGGAAATAAGAACCCTGCTTCAAGTTTGAAGGCATGTATAGTACTTTCACGCCTGTTGGCAGTTAGCCCTTTTTGCTGCAGCCCGATGGGGTGAAAATTCATTGGGATAGTTTATAATCTTATGCAGTTAATTTTCTGGGGCATTTGTGGCAAAGGGCTTGGGGTGCTGAGTGCGGATGTGGTGATTTCTGCAAAACCAGCAGCAGCTCTGTGGAATGCACATGACTGTACTCTACAATTGCAACCACACTGGAGAAGCCTGGGCATATGTCTCTATGTTACAAGTCCAATTCCCTCGACCTTCCTCCCCACTCCTGGGAATAACGGGGTAGTGTAAAAGAGTTGGAGATGCATCATAATGGAAATTATATCCTCTCTATCTTGTTAGGATTAATGGTCATAGGAGAAGTAATGCAGGAAAATTGATCCCGTAATCTTTGTTAAAGTTATATGACTCCATTTTGTGACTAATCTAAAACAGTGCAAAATAAACCTTTCATTGTGCAGTTTAAACATGTAAAAAAAATCAAAATTCTAGAATAGATTAGTATTGTTTGATCAGCAGTACATTGGCCAATTATATACTTAAGATCTCATTAATCCCCAATGGGGTTTTAATTTTTTATGGTTTGTCAGCGTGAGAGTTGATCATAAGACATTTAACAAGAGCTGCAAACATCCCTATGTTTACCTTGGTTAAATCTATGGTGAAATGAATAACATTTATCATGCAGACAAAGAAGACAAAATACTGGATGAATTTAAGGATAGATAATGTTTGAATAAACAATTTGTGTGTTATTCATACTGTATCAAGTACATTGAGAAACACCGAATAATGACAATAAATTTCACTGTAAAGCAAAATGCTGTAAATGCTGAAAAAATAGAAGTGATGAAAATGCCCTGCAAGCCAAACAATATCAATGGAGTGAGATAGAGATAACTGGTGAAATTTAATGTCCTCCCATGGCAGGAGGTGCAGCAAATTGTAATCCTGCTGCCTACCTGCCACTGCCCTGATTAAGTCAATGGTGAGGTGATCCGTATGAAGATAGTCAGTGCCTGATTAAGAGAGCCTGCAATGGGATGATGCTGCCTCATTTAGAGCCAGTCACCTGCC
The DNA here is from genome assembly GCF_030684315.1 of Stegostoma tigrinum. NCBI lineage: Eukaryota > Metazoa > Chordata > Chondrichthyes > Orectolobiformes > Stegostomatidae > Stegostoma > Stegostoma tigrinum. The sequence goes on along the minus strand of NC_081354.1, from coordinate 39,076,346 downwards.
ATTTTTGCCGACCCACTCGACTCTGTGATTCACCCCTCCTGCCATCACTTACCTAAGTCTGCATCCATTAACAATTTTAAGTCTTATGTACATTAGTATCAGCAGCAACCATTGCCCCCACAGAGCAAGGAATAGCTACCAGCCACTGGTTGACAACTTTCATCAAATGGCACTTCTGCACTTGTGGCCCTTGATCCCTCAGGGAATGCCGACCACTACCCAATCAAGTACCTGATTGATGGGTAATGCCAACATTGACTCCATTAAACATCTTCCAATATTTTATATCAAAGACCTTTTATCAGAATGGTTGTGATGAAAAGTCATAAACTTTAAATATTAGGTCTGTTTCCAGCCCACAGATGGTGCTTACTTGCTGAGTATTTCCAACATAATCTTATTAGTGATGTTTTGAAGAATAAAACAGTAATTACATTTCTCCCTACAGTTCTGATGACTTTTTTTTACTGTAAGCAGTAAAATATGCTCCATCTAAGCTGCACAGGCAAAGCAGCATAATCTGCTATCCACACTAGACATTAGGAAACACATCTACACATACCCTTGTATTGTGTCTGCATTACCATTAACTTCCTTTAATTCAGCTACATACGAAGCAATCCACAGACACTCAAATACCGAAACAATTATTTCAACTTCATTGCATTTGCAACCAAAATAAAACACTCAAGTAGGTAAGTTAAGCTTAACAGCCCAAACTAGCCCTTACCCGATTAATTGTGAAATTGAGTTATGAATCCAACCAACGGAATCTGTCTCTGGCTATGTCCAGTGTTCAATCCTTATGAAGCATCATTCTTTGGAGTTCTCATAGAACCCCTACAATGTGTGGAAATAGGCCATTCAGCCCAACAAGTCCACACTGCCCCTCAGAGCATCCCTCATAACCCATCTACTCTATGCATCCCTGAACACTGTGGGCAATATAGCATGGCTAGTCCACTTAGTCTGAACATCTTTGGACTGTGGGAGGAAACTGGAGCACCCAGAGGAAATCCACGCAGACATGAGGAAAATGTGAAAACTCTGCACAGACAATCACCCAATGGTGGAATCGAAACCAGGTCTCTAGTGCTGTGAAGCAGCAGTGCTAATCACTGAGCTATTGTACCATCCAGTTTTTAAAAATCTTAGACTTAGAATCCCTACATTGTGGAAACAGATTCTGCTGCTGAAGATTCCAGAAGTTTAATTCTTATAGGATTTTCTTCTTGTTAATCTGTGATGTGACATTATTCATGATCTTCTGAAGTCACCAAGTCTGTGACTGAATTTCTTATCAGGGGTGGCTTCTCTGTTCCATGTTTCATTCAGTGTTAGCTGTTGATTTGAAACAGAGCCTGTCCTGCCCTTAACTCCTTAAATTCTTCTGCAGGCAATCTTATTTGCTCATTTAGCACAAGGCAGCTAGTTATAAAGCAGTTGTTACCTCCCCTCTCCAGGAAACAGTTTGTTTATTTTGCTTCGACTCCATTTATCCAAGTGATTTTTAATTGTTTTCAATTCCCTTATTTCACTTTGTCCTTTCCTCTCGTCTTGGGAAACAGTTTATTCCAGGAAACTGATTCTTTCAATCCACGAACAGTTTTTCAAGTTCTACAGTTTACGTTGTCACACTTGGGACCCCTCGGATTGTAAGCTGATGGCACATTGTAAATCAATATTAAAGGGAATATTCATTGAGAATATGAACCCAATCAGTGTTATGTGAGAAAGTTCAAGTTATGTCCCTTGACATCCTTTTCCCTCCAATAGTATCTATACTTTTTTCTCTCTATACAACCAACTAACATTCACTGTTAACAGACAAGGAGCAACATAATGGAGACATGGGTACAATGGGAAAGAAAACCAGAGAGGCACAAAGTAATGGAGAACAGGCAGATTAGAAGTTCAATTGCAGGTTTGATTAAGATTTAACTTCGGCAGATCATTCCATTAGAAAAAGGATTAAATGAAGACAAAGAGAGTAAATGCATTTGTGCACTTAATGATTTATGCAAGTAGCAAATGAATTCTGGGGAAGAAACAGAATTTTTGCCATGATCTATAGCAACCTGCTTAACATTTTCTCTTTGTTTTTGAGCTAATTCTTTAATTGGCTCAAAATTCTTTGAAGTCTATTTTCAAGATGCAGTTTATCATTTTTAAATTTTGAATTATGGTTTTAGATTTTATGTAGCTTTCCAAATGTTGTATTCCATTATCAGGGTGACTGTTATTGCATAAATATTCACATGCTTTGTTGTTGAGTGTTTTTAATGCATCTAGAAATTATTTGAATGATATAGATTTTATGTGCGAGTCACAACCTGGGTGGAGTTATAGTGGTATTTTTTTGTTCATTGGTATCTTGCATTCTTATTCTCTTTTTGAATGAAAATGATATTGGAAAAGTTTCTATTTTGAATCTTTAACAATCTTTTTATTTATGAACCCCATGCATTCCAAACTCCATATCATGGATTCTGATACATAATAATAGCCTACAAGCAAGAAATGCTAAAGATGCATCAGTTTCTAAAAAGGAATTTTTGAATTTTCTGAGACTGTTTATTTCCTTTAAAGAGATAAGCAGTTATGAGTAGAAGTTTGATACTGATTTGGAAGTGCCTAACAGCATTTATTTTTAAATATAGAATATAAATACTAGTGAAGAAACGATCTTGTCAGATGAATCCTGGGTAGACAAACTTAGTCCCCTAAAGAAAAGACTTGTGTAAGTATTGTGTATTCTATTGAAAGTGATGTAAAGGCCTTTTAAACCAATGATGAACATTTGTGGTCTTCTAGATCTAAAAAGCTTGGTGTTATTGGTGTTCAGACTGTGCACTGACACTCAGTTTAAGCCTGTGCTGAAGATACACATGGCTTACTGAGAACTTGTACTTGTACAAACTGCACACGTTTCACTGTGGCCCTAATTTTTATTCAGGGCAGAAGCCTCCCCAAAGTAGAGCTGGACTGTTTGTGTAACACTCCAGTTGTGCATTCAGTTTCAAAGGGAAACATTGCCGCAAAAAATTGCATGTCTTGGTGATATTCTTTTCAAAGTAAAATAGTTCCATTCATTCATCAAAACATTTTACTCAATTTTTCCTTCAAATAGCTAAGTCCCCAAACCAGGCCTCGTGTTCATAGGACATTTTCTTCTTAAAGATCATCTCCTGATGTGCACCTTCACATGAGTACATCTTGAGCAATACACTGGACAAGCACTAAATATTGAACTGCATCAACCTTATATGGTCATATGAATTCAGTTAATCTGGAAGTGAATTTAAACTGGTGTTTAATATGTTTGGCTTCTGAATGTACAACCTTTAATATCAGTTGATTCAAACAGAATCCAAATGATGTAGGGAATAATGAGAGAGTAATGTTATTTATTAGCTTATCTCGCTTCAATAGCCTTCAATTTTTTGTGCAGTCGACTGGTAGGTCTTGGAATGCTGAACGGTTCCTTTTATGTGTACCTGTGAAAATTTTGATCCATAGATTACTTTTTGAGTTTAGTGGCATTAGTTGCTCCAAGAGCAATCTGAATGCCTCAGTGTTAGGAAATTTGACATCCACTGCCCTGTGTCATCTTGTTTGATAGTGTAATCTAACAATAGAGCCCCATTTCAATCTGATGTGGATATTCATGTTTCTTCGTATGTGCACCAATCATTATAAAGGCAGACCAAAACACATGGTGAGGTAAATTAAGAAAAATATTGGAATCAATTATTATGGAAGTTATAGCAGCATACTTTGAAAACTACAATCTGATCAAGCACTGTCAGAATGACTTCATGAAAGGGAAATCATGTCTGACTAATTTATTAGAGTTTTTGAAGGAATTCTGAACCAGCATGGATGGGGGAAAGCAGTCTCTGTGTTGTATTTGGACTTCCAGAAGGTATTTGACCTTGTACGTCACAAAAGATTATAAAACAAGATCCCCTGGCATTGGAGGTGGTATATTGGCATGGATAGAGAATCGGCTGAGGGGCAGGAAACAGCACTTGGGGATAAGGGATTCTTTTTAAGTTTTGCAACCCATAACCAGTGGGGTTCCAGAGGGATCAGTGCTGGTAATGCAATTGTTTACAATAGATATTAATAACTTTGTGGAAGAAAGTAAATGTATTGTGGCCAAATCGGCAGACAACATAAAAATAGGCAAGGACAATACAAACAGTTCACAAAGACATATCGATTAAGTAAGTGAGCAAAAAGTTGGCGAATCGCTTATGACATAGGAAAGTGTGAAGATGTTCATTTTGTTACGGAGAACAAAAGACCAGTGTTATTTAAATGGAGAAAGGTGAACATAAAGGAACTTGGGTGTACTTGCACATTAAACACAAGGCTAGCACACAGATGTAGCAGGTGATCAGGAATGCTGATGGAATGTTGGCTTTTATTTCAAGGCATTTGAAGTATGATTAGAAGAGTCTTACTGCAACTGTACAAAGTGCTGGTAAGGCCACATTTGGAGTACTGTAAGAAGTTTTGGTCCCCTTATTGAAGGAAAGATAATATTTTATTGGAGGCAGTTCAATAGTATCATCCTTGTTATGATGGGATTGTTTTAAGGAGCAGCAGCAAATCGGGTTGGGATTGTATTCACTGGAGTTTAGAACAGTGAGAGTTGATCTCATTGAAACGTATGGGATTCTTGAGTGGCTTGACAAGGTAAATGCTAAGAGTATGCCTCCCTCATAGGAGAGTCTAGGACCAGAGTGCATAGTCTCAGAATAAAACATTGCCAATTTAAGACGTCTCGAGGGATTGAGAATCTTCAAAACTCCTCAGCACAGAGTTATGGGGCAGAGTCCTTGTGTATATTTAAGGCTGATAGAGATAGATTCTTGATCAGTGGACGAATCGAGGGTTATGGGGAAAAGGCAGGAAAATAGATATGAGGAATGTCAGTTGTTCAGCGGAGTAGGATCCCAGAAGGGCACGAGTGGTTGGCTGGGTAACAGTTATCTTTCACTGAATAAATTTGGGAAGTAACTAATACCCGAGGCACTACATGTATAGTGTCTCCCATCCTTCCACCTCCTCTAACCTAGTAATAAAGACTAAGTGTGGTGAGCAGGTAAGCTATTTGCATTTTTTTCTCATCTCATTATTATCTTTTGGGAAGGTTACCTAGATGCCTAATCCTCTGGGAGCGGTGGGGAAGGCAAAGCCAGAATCTGTTTGAGTATATATAACGAAGTAAACTTACTGGTGCAGAGAACACTTAAAGAGAGAAGACTACGAAACTAGAAACAAACTAATCAACTAAGTAGAGACGGCAGGTCAGGTGATATGCTGTAGCTGTATGATGTGGGAGCTAGCTAATCGCATTGAGATCAGCAGTGACCACATCTGCAGCAAGTGTTGGCTGTTTGAGGAGCTCCAGCTCAAAATTGATGAGCTGGAATCCGAACTCCAAACACTGCAGCACATCCGGGAGAGGGAGAGATACCTGGATGCTGTGTTCCAGGAGGGAGTCACACCTAGTTGATTAACTAATGTTAATTCGATCGGCAGGCAGGGACAGCAGTGTATGACTGGAGTGAGGCAGGTAGAGGGACCCTGCAGACGGGAACACAGGAGGCACAGCCCTTGACATTGTCCCACAGGTATGAGGCACTTGCTTCCTGCGTGGATGAGGAGCAGGGCTGCAGGAAGGATGAGTCAACTGACCATTGCACCATGGTCCAGGAGGCCATTCAAGAGGGGGGAGCTAAAATACAGATAGTAGTGGAACAAACTGTCTGGAAGGACAGACAGGAAGGTAAGGGAGTTGGTGTCACTCTGATTTTTAAGGATGATATCAGGGCAGTAGTAAGACATGATATAGGTTCTACTGAACAAAAGATTAAATCCATTTGGGTGGAAATTAGGAATAGTAAGGAGAAGAAGTCATTGATAGTTGTGGTCTATAGGCCACCAAATAATGACATCCTGGTGGGGCGGGCAATAAACATAGAAATAGCTAATGCAGGTTAAAATGGTACAGCTATTATCATGGGGGATTTTAATCTGAATATCGATTGGTCAAGCCAGATCGCCCTTGAGGAGGGGTTCATAGAATGCATCCGCGATAATTTCTTTGAACAATATGTAATGGAACCTATGAGGGAGCGAGCTATCCCAGGCCTAGTCCTGTGTAATGAGGCAGGAATAACAAATGATCTCACGTTAGGGATCCTCTCGGAAGGAGCGATCACAATATCGTCGAATTTAAAATACAGATGGAGCGTAAGAAGGTTAAACCCAGTACCAATGTCCTATACTTAAACAAAGGAGACTATGATGAGATGAGGGAGGAGTCAGGTAAGGTAAAATGGAGGCAAAAACCTTATGGTGTGTCAATTGAGGAACAGTGGAGGACTTTCAAAATGATTTTTCAGTGCTCACCAGAAGTATATTCCACTGATAAAGAAGAAATATAGGAAAATAAATAGTCAGCCACGGATATCTAAGGAAATAAAGGAAAGTATCTGATTTGAAAAAACGGACAAAAAGGCAATGATTAGTGGGAAACTAATAGACTGGGGAGTCTTTAAATGCCAACAGAAAGCCACAAAGAAAATTATAAAGACAAGTAAGATAGATTATGAGAGTAAGCTAGCTCAAAATATAAAAACAGGCAGCAAAAGTTTGAATAAATATGTAATTCATAAAAGTGTGGTGAAGGTAAACATTGGCCGTTTAGAGGATGAGAAAGCCAATTTAATAACAGGGAATGAGGAAATAGCCGAGGCATTAAACAGTTATTTTGTTTCAGTCTTCACAGTGGAAGACACAAATAATGTGCTGAAAACCGATGAGAAGGCTATGGCAGGTAAGGACCAAGAAACTATCATCACTTAAGAGGCAGTGCTGGGCAAGCTAATAGAGCTAAAGGTCGGCAAGTCTCCTAGCCCCGATGAAATGCATCCCAGGGTACTAAAAGAAGCGAGGGGGGAAATAGCAAATGCACTAGTAATTATGCACCAAAATTCACTGGACTCTGGGGGTGGTTCCTGCAGATTGGAAAACAGCCAGTGTGACGCCACTGTTTAGAAAAGGAAGTAGACAAAAAGCAGGTAACTATAGGCCAGTTAGCTTAACTTCAGTAATGGGGAAAATGCTTGAATCTATCATTAAGGAAGAAATAGCAAGATATCTGGACATAAATTCTCCCATTGAGAACAGCAAGCTTGGGTTCATGAAGGTAGGTCATGATTAACTAATTTGATGGAATTCTTTGATGGCATTACTTGCATGATGGATTGTGGGGAACCTGTGGATATCATGTATCTGGATTTCGAGAAGGCTTTTGACATGGTGCCACACCAAACGCTGCTACATAAGGTAAAGCTCCATGGTATTACAGGTAATGTATCGGCATGGATAGAGGATTGTTTGACTAGTAGAAAGCAAAGAGTAGGGGTAAATGAGTGTTTTTCTGGTTGGCGGTCAATGGCTAGTGGTGTGCCTCAGGGATCAGTGTTGGGACCGCAATTGTTTACAATTTACGGAGATGATTTGGAGTTGGGGACTAAGTGTGGTGTGTCAAAGTTTGCAACGACATTAAGATGAATGGTACAGCAAAGTGTGCAGAAGACACTGAAAGTTTACAGAGGCATATAAATAGTCTTAGTGAGTGGGCAGAAGACTGGCAGATGGAGTACACTGTTGGTAAGTGTGAGGTCATCCATCTTAGTAGGAATAACAGGAAAATGGACTATGTTTTAAATGGTAAAAAATTGCAGCAGGCTGCTGTGCATCGGGACATGTGTGTCCTTGTGCTAAAAGTAGGATTGCAGATACAGCAGGTAATTAAAAAGGCAAATGGAATTTTGTCTGCCATTGCTAGAGGGATGGCGTTTAAAAACAGGGAGGCTGTGCTGCAGCTAGATAGAGTCCTGGTGAGACCACACCTGGAGTACTGTATGCAGTTTTGGTCTCCTTACTTGAGAAGAGATATACTAGCACTGGAGGGGTTGCAGAGGAGATTCATCCAGTTGATTCCAAAATTGAGAGGGTTGGGTTATGAGGAGAGACTGAGTAGGCAGGGATTATACTCATTGGAATTCAGAAGAATGAGGGGAGATCTTGTAGAAACATAAGATTATGAAGGGAATAGATAAAGTGGAGGCAGGGAGGTTGTTTCCATTAGCAGGTGAAACCAGGACTGGGGGACATAGCCTCAAAATAAATGGAAGCAGATGTAAGACTGAGGTCAGGAGGAACATCTTCACCCAAAGGGTTGTGAATCTGTGGAATTCCCTACCCCGTGAAGCGATTGAAGCTACCTCGCTGAATGTTTTTAAGGCGAGGCTAAATAAATTTTTGAACAGTAAAGGAATTAAGGGTTATGGTGAGCAGGCGGGTAAGTGGAGCTGAATCTCAGCCATGATGTTGTTTAATGGCGGGGCAGGCTGGAGGGGCAGGATGGCATACTCCTACTCCTAGTTCTTATGTTTTTATGAATGTCCGATCAGCCATGATCTTATTTGATGGTGAAGCAAGCTCAAGAGGCCGAATGGCTTCTTCCTGTTCCTGTTTCTTATGGTCATAATGCATGCATGAATGAAAGGGTCACATTCTAGTTAATTGCATTACATTGCTAAAAGAGTTGTGCTTCTGTGAGAAGCAAACTATCTTCACTGAAACAATTTGATGAAACCAAAGATGCTCCAAGGAAACAAACATTTAACAGCAACCCTGACTCCAGAACATGTCCTCTGTAAAGAATATCACCACAATGTTACATTGAGCTGGTGGGAAGGTGGTAGGCTAGCCACCTATGTTAAGTGCCCCATGGCAAAAGAGCACCTAGTGACAGCATATAATATCCAGCCAGTGCAATAACTATGCAACAAAGACAGAAGTTGCCAGGAGCTGGTGGCTTACACCCAAGTGTTTTGAAGGAAGTGGCTGCAGAAATGGTGAAGGCACTGGTCGAAATATTCTAAAACTTACTACATTCAGGGAGGGTTCCAGCGAATTGGAAAACTGCTTTTTTTTAACAAAGTGTGGAGCTGGATGACCACAGCAGGCCAAGCAGCATCTCAGGAGCTTAAAAGCTGACGTTTTCGGCCTAGACCCTTCATCAGCGAGGGGGTGGGGAGGGGGAACTGGAATAAATAGGGAGAGAAGGGGAGGCAGACCGAAGATGGAGAGAAAAGAAGATAGGTAGAGAGGAGAGTACAGGTGAGGAGGTGGGGGCGGGATAGGTCAGCCCAGGGAAGACGGACAGGTCAAGGAGGCGGGATGAGGTGGTAGGTAGGAAATGGAGGTGCGGCTTGAGGTGGGAGGAAGGGATGGGTGAGAGGAAGAACAGGTGAGGGAAGCGGAGACAGGCTGGGCTTGTTTTGTGATGCAGTGGGGGGAGGGGACGAGCTGGGCTGGTTTTGGGATACAGTGGTGGAAGGGAAGATTTTGAAGCTTGTGAAGTCCACATTGATACCATTGGGCTGCAGGGTTCCCAAGCAGAAAATGAATTGCTGTTCGTGCAACCTTCGGGTGGCATCATTGTGGCACTGCAGGAGGCCCATGATGGACCTGTTGTCTGAGGAATGGGAGGGAGAGTTAAAATGGTTCGTGACTGGGAGGACCACCCGAAGGTTGCAAGAACAGCAACTGATATTCCACTTGGGAACCCTGCAGCCCAATGGTATCAATGTGGACTTCACAAGCTTCAAAATCTCCCCTTCCACCACTGCATCCCAAAATCAGCCCAGTTCTTCCACTCCCCCCACTGCATCACAGAACCAGCCCAGCTCGTCCCCTCCCCCCACTGCATTCCAAAACCAGCCCAGCCTGTCTCCGCTTCCCTAACCTGTTTTTCCTCTCACCCATCCCTTCCTCCCACCTCAAGCCGCACTTCCATTTCCTACCTACCACCTCATCCTGCCTCCTTGACCTGTCTGTCTTCCCTGGACTGACCTATCTCCCCCCCCCACCCCCCCCACCACCACCACAACCGCCTCACCTATACTCTCCTCTCTCCCTGTCTTCTTTTCTCTCCGTCTTTGGTCCACCTCCCTCTCTTCCTATTTATTCCAGTTCCCTCTCCCCATCCCCCTCTCTGATGAAGGGTCTTGTCCCGAAACATCAGCTTTTGTGCTCCTGAGATGCTGCTTGGCCTGCTGTGTTCATCCAGCTCCACACTTTGTTATCTTGGATTCTCCAGCATCTGCAGTTCCCATTATCACTGTTTTTTCTAACATCCTGTTTAAGAGAGAAGGAAATAGAAAGTAAGAATCTACAGTCCATTTTTAATGAAGAAACATCAGGGCATTTAGAAATTCTTAACACAGTCCACTAGAGTCAATATGGTTCTGTGAAAGGGCAGTCACAATTGACAAATTTGCTGGGGTTATTTGAGGATTTAACAAGCAGAGTTTATAATGAGGTTTTGGAGAAAAAAGGTTATATGAAATAAGAGCTTGAGGTATTGAAGGTAATGTATTTATGGATTGAGGATTAGTTAACAAATAGAAGACAGTCAGGATTTAGCTTTTAACTATTTTTTAAATTAAAAGTAGAAAATATTTGGAATGCTTAGGCCAAATCAGCAGGAATGGGGAGTAAAATAAAGCTGGAGATCTTTTGGCTGAAAGTAACTTAACACTTAATGTCTTGAAAAAATCTAATAGTTATTCCCTGTGGTAAACTTTAGTCACAGAAGTACATTGCACAAATCTGTGAATTTGCAAATATTTGAGGAATCTTGCAACTATTATAATGCCTATCCAACTATCCATTGTATGCTCAAGGAGGTCAAGGCTCCTGGTCAGAGATGCCAATTCAAAATTATCTCCCCCAACGAAACATAATTCTGATAAAGGAGCTCAGTCCCAAATATTGGAACAGGTTAAAGAATATGTGGAACGTGTAATTTGTCATATTCTTGTTAAACTGATTTTTGTTCCCTTCCTCTCACTTACTTTAGAGGCTCATTCCTTGCAGTGACTGCAGGGTTATTGTATGGTTCTAGCTTTGTGCCAGTGATTTATATCAAGAACCAAGCTCTGAAGAATGAAACAGAATATAAAAATGCAAGCCAGTTTGGTAAGAATATTAGTGGATGCCTTTTTTCACCTGTATAATATAAAAGTTCACTATTTTGTCAGATTTAGAATAGGGACAGAAAAAAGAATAGAAATAGTTATGCTTCTAAACCTTAAAATTTTCTTTGAAGCTGTCTCGCTCTCTCGCGCTCTCTCACTCTTCCCTTCCCCCACCCACCTCTCTCTCCCCCACCCTCTCTCTCTCTCTCAAATTTCGATAGTCCCTTAGAGAACAGAATAAGTACTATAAACAAGGTTTCTGTGTTCCTGTCAATTTTCTACTGGAGTTATGGCAGAAGATCAGAGTAGTTCTCACATAAATTTGGGACAACTACATTTAGTATTTTCATTAATGATATGGTACTTCCAGTTTACAGAATGGTTAAACAAAATGTGCAGCATGTGTTCAGAAGAAAATACATGAGTTATTTTAAGATTTTAAAAGAAATTGATTTCTATAAATGTGACTCAATTAGTATAATACATTTTGTCTGTCTTTATGAGATCATCTGATCTCCTTTGCTTGGTGTAAAGTGCCAAGGATGTTAGTTTAAAATCTCCAAATGCCATTCTGTATCGTTTTCTCAAAATGATTTTACATCTACACGTTATCTTAATATCACCCAGACAACATGTTCATATTACCCACATGTTATCTTCCTTAAAAGTTTACGAACATTGAAAAATAGAAATTAAAAAATGGCCATTCAACACTTTGAATCTGTTCCTCTTGGTACTCAGTACGATCTGGCTGATTTGCAACCTAACTTCATACACCCAGCTTTATCCAGATACCTAGCACTTCTGGCTGAGAAAAATCTATCATTCTTAGTTTTAAAAAGAAATTGGTCCATCATTAATTGCCATTTATGGGAGGAGTTCCAATCATCTAAGTACTTTGCATGCCGAAATGCTTCCTAATTCCACACCTGTGATGTTTTTACTACCATTCCTAATGTGTAGTGTTTAGAAATGAACACAGTAGTCCAGATATGATCTAACCAGTGCTTTGTATGGCTGAGGAATTAGCCTCTGACCACTTGTAAGGAAGGGCCAGTTAGCTCAGCTGGCTGGATGCTGGTTTGAGATGCAGTGTGACACCAGAGCACAGGTTGAGATTGCCATGAAGGTTGTATTCTTTCAAACTCACCCCTTGCCTGAGCTGTGGCAGTACACGGTTAAAATACCATAAGTTATCTCTGTAATGAGAGAGCAGCCCACAATCCTCTGGGATTATGGTGACTTTCGGACCACTTAGCTCAGTTGGTTGGTTGACTGGTTTCCAATGTAGACTAATGCCAGCAGCATGAGCTCAATTCATGGACTGGCTGAGTTTACCACGAAGAACTGTTCTTTTCAACCTCTTCCCATAAGCTGGCCCTGAAGTTAAACAAGTCGCCTTTCTTTACTGAGAGTGCAACCCTATAATCCTTTGGGACAGTGTCAACATGACCTGTTCTGTTCCACCAGACACTAAAATCTGCATCCATTTAACCTTTTTGATTATCATTTTCCAGTTCATGATATTTTCATGGTCTGTGCAGACCTTCAAATCTCTTTGGATCTTGACTGCATCTAGCTTTCCACATTTAGAAAATACTTGGTTTGTTCATGTTTTAGGTCTTTAAATTTGTATACATTGATGTCTGTCTGCCACTGAACTGACTCCTTTCACAACATCTTAAAACATTCTCCCCTTTCTCCCCATAACCCTTGATCCCCTTTACAATTAAGAACCTATCTATGTCTGTCTTAAATATACTCAATGACCTGACTTCCACAGCCTAGTGTGGCAGTAAATTCCATAGATTCCCCAATCTCTGGTTAAAGATGTTTCTCCTCATCTCTGTTCAAAAATGTCTTCCCTAATAAATGGTGAATTGTTGAGTCCCCAACAAAGATCCGTGTGGGGTAGCAGATTATCTCTGCTCTCTGAATCCCTTAGCCAAGATAACAATTTGTCTTGAATTCCAAGAGTTTTAACTTTATTGAACGGTCTGTTATGGACTTTGTCAAATAACATTTGAAACATCACACAAATAAAAAGATTGCTTTTTATGTCTATTACTTTAGTCGGCTCTTCATAAACTCAGTTGAATTCATGAGCGTAGCCCATGATTTACAAATCAATTTACAAGCCTGCTCTTGGATTAATTTTTTTTCTGGTATGAATCACTGTTTCCTTACTTCTAGACTTCATTCATTTCACCCGATGCCGTATGTTAGGCTAACTGGTCTTTAATTTTTGGGTTTCCTCTCCCCTTCCTTAATAGTGGGATGACATGTCCCATTTTTTACATCTAAAGAAAAGTATCAAGAGAACTTTGTAAAATTATATTTAAGGCATCTTTTATGACTCTGAAATTTAAACTATCTGTCTTGTGTCATGTGCCATCATTTTTTTTCATTATTTTTACTTTCTTTACATTATTTTTGTGAATCCCTGACTCAAATGCAGCATTATTTTCCTTGGGATGCTTGATATGCTGACCTGTTCATGTCTGTCATTATGCAACATGTCCACAACATGACTTATGAACAGTCACCCTTTTAGCATCCCTTTTTAGCTTTGAGTATTCAAATTAAAAATAACAAGCAACAAGGCTTTGGTTTTAAACAAGATCAAATCTTAGTTTGTTACACAGTTCTTGCTTAAGGTTGCCAGGCAAAAGGTGATATAGTTATTGAAGAGAAAACAGATTACAAAGATTAAAAATAATATGCATGACTGATACTTTAAAGATTTAGAATAGGATTGATCTGTTATTGTTACTTGAAAATTCCTCTTTTCAAGGTGAAGGCCTTTAAAACTTAAGTCAGAATTCAACAACAGTTGATAGATTCTGTAATTGGGTCATCGCAGGTTTCTCCGTCATGGCCTGAGCAAAAACACGTTCTGGGAGGGATAAAGGCTCCTTTAAATTTGCCTTTTATGGCACTTTGGTGTGGCTTTTTGTCGCCTAGTTCAGTATTGCAGTCCTTAGCTGGTTAGCCATGTTTCAATATGGTTATGCTGTATAAGCTTCATTTATGTTAGCAGCTCGTTTAGTTTAGCCTGGCAGCATCTGTGAAGAGAAATCAAAGTTAACTTTTCGGGTTTGGTCACCGGACCTGAAGCATAAATCAGAGTTAATGTTCACAGATGCAGTTCAGTGGCTCAGTGGTTAGCACTGCTGCCTCAAGCGTCAGGGACCTGGGTTCACTTTCAGCCTCGGGCAACTGTCTGTGTGGAGTTTGCACATTCTCCCAGTGTCTACATGGGTTTCCTCCAGGTGCTTCAGTTTCCTCCCACAGTCCAAAGATGTGCAGGCTAGGTGAATTGGCCATGCTAAGTTGTCTGAAGTGTTCAGGGATATGTAGGTTAGGAGGGTAGTGGGGAATGGGTCTGGGTGGAATGCTGTCAGGGTCGGTGTGGGCTTGTTGGGCCAAAGGGCCTGTTTCCACACTGTAGGGATTCTATAATTCTATGCTGTCAGACCTGCTAAGTTTTTCCGGAAATTTCTGTTTTTGTTTCTAACTTACAATTTCTGCATATCTTTTGGTTTTTAGTTCATTAAAAATTTTTATCCTATGGTCCATGCTTTCACGTTGATGGAATTATTTGGACCACACACATCATCATTCTGCTCTAATTTTGTTCACATGTTCTAAAATGTCTTCCCTTTACTCTAAGGCTGTGCCCCCAGGTCCTAGCGTCCCCTGCCAATGGAGACATCTTCCCAACATCCATTCCGTCCAGGCCATTCAATATTCCGTAAGTTTCAATTCGATCCCCCCCTACTCCATGTAAACTCCATCAGGTATAGACCCAGAGTCCTGAAATGTTCCTCATAGGTTAATCTTTTCATTCCTGGGACCTCATGAATCTCTTGTGAACCTGCTCCAGGGCCAGTACATATTCCTTGAGATATTGGGTCCAAAACTGCACACAGTACTCCAAATGTGGCCTGACCAGCACCTTAGAGAGCCTCAGAAGTACATCCCTACTTTTATATTCAAGTCCTCTTAAAATAGGTGCCCGAGTTGCATTTGCCTTCCTAACTTGTGACTCAACCTGCAAGTTTACCTTGACAGAATCCTGAACTAGAATCCCCAGGTCTCTTTACGCTTCAGACTTCTGAATTTTCTCCCCATTTAGAAAGTAATTCATACCACAATTCTTCTTACCAATGTGCATGACCTCAAACTTTCCCATGTTGTAGTCCATCTGCCACTTCCTCGCCCACTTTCCCAACCATGCAATGTTCCTTCTATGTAAGTAGAAGTAAAGTTCCTTCTATGCTTCTCCAAATTACCTGAGTGTTTTCTGGTACATTAGTGTGATTTTGTGCATTTACCAACCTTGTGACCACCCTAAACGTGTGATTAACAACTTTGATCAAAGATGGTCAGAGATAATGGGAACTGCAGATGTTGGAGAATCCAAGATAACAAAGTGTGATTGTTATCTTGATCAAAGATGGATTTGTTTTGCTTTGTAGACTCATGCTTACTGGAACATTAGCTTACTATTGGTATAATCAGCAAAGAGAAACAAATGAAATTTAGTCCATCGCTTTAGGATAGATTTTAACTTGGTTTCCAAGAATGAAAGAACAGTGGGCTAACTGCTTTAATAGTTAGTTCCTACCTTTTTTAAATTTTAAAATAAATGAAATATGTCCTGTGAATAAGTATATGTATTCTGTTACCTTGTACTACTTAGAGCTTGGTGTCTGCATAAAAGTATGTTGCTGCAACAGATATTCCTCACCAAGTAAGAGCAACATCAAAAATAGAACCAGGTCAAAGATATGCATAACTAAAAGATAGTCAATGTTTCATGTCTGGTGATTGCTGTATGGTTCAGTTTCTCAAGGGTGTTGACACACAGGATCTATTTAATAACTTCTCAAAAGAGAGGTGTTTTCAAAACTTCTGATAGATTTTTGTTCCTGGATAGAACTTTTAGTTTAGTTTGTTTTTTGTGGCCTTACAGAATAGCATGGCCATTCAGACAAAGCTGATATTTACAGAATTGTTGCAGTGCAGAATGAGCTATTTTGTTATCTGTTGCTAAGTTCCTCTCTTTTCCTCCTGTCCCTGCACAGCATATGTATCTAAATAATGACTTCTTGAATGTTTCAATTGATTCTGCCTCAATTCTATTTCCAGGAAGTGACCGTGACTACTTGCTGTTTGAAAGATTTTTCTCACAACACTCTAGCTGCTTTTGCACATAGATTTAAATATATGCTCTCTCGATCATTCTTCTTTTATGAGTGGGAATAACTTCTCCCTACCTACTGTATCCAACCTGCTCAGGATTTGCAAAACCTCTTTCAGATCTCCTCAGCTACCTTCTCTCCAAGGAGAATAGTCCTGGCTTCTTCAATGTATCAATGTAACTGAAGTACCTCACTCATGGAGTTACTCCTGTCAATCACTTCTGCACTCCAGTGCATTCATGTCTTTCCTGTCATGTGGTGCCACAGATGGATGCAATACTCCTGTTGGGTTCAAGCAAGTGTCTTATTTCCAATAGCAATCCTTCCAACCAAACACCATTGATAATCTATGTAGATCAAACGTGCTACTGAACAATGGCAAATGTTTAAATTACAGGAAGAAAAAGAATATCACAAAGAATGTCCAGTATTTTAATTGCAATATTCAAAAGTATGGTACTATAGTTATAACTAATAGTCAGAGCCTGGCCTAATGATTCACAGTACAGTTTCAAGTCCAACAAGACGCTGGGAAATCTAAGTGTTATTAGTCAGTGAATCTGGCATTAAAAGAATGAGCTAATGTCAGTAATTGTGATCATGTAACTGCCAGATTGACACGAAACCTACCTACCTCACTAGCGGGAGGCAATAGCCTAGTGGTATTATCGCTGGACTGTTGTTAATTCAGAGACCTGGATAATGTTCTGGGGATCAAATCATGCCACGGTGGAATTTGAATTCAATAAATATCTGGAATTAACAATCTAATAATGACTGTGAATTCATTGCCAATTGTCGGAAAAACCCATCTGGTTCACTAATGTCCTTTAGGGAAGGAAACTGCCATCCTTACCTGGTCTGGCCTACATGTGACTCCAGACCCACAACAATGTGGTTGACTCTTAGCTGCCCTCTGGGCAATTAGGGATGGGCAATAAATGCTTCTTAGCTAGCGACGCCCTCATCCCATGAATGAATGAAGAAAAAAATTTGTCCTTTAGGAAATCTGCAGTCCTTATCTGATCTGGCCTCTGGACCCATAGCAGTTTGTTTGGCACTTAACTGTCTGCTGAAATAGCCAAGCAAGTCTGCCAGTTAACTGCAATTACTGACATTAAATGCTGATCTTAACAAATATATTCACATCCAATGAAGAATTAATGTAGGGTCACTTGCTGTATATAATTACAAATATGCCCCACAAATTAAGTGATCTATTCGGTAGCTTTGTGTGGAAGTGTGTCAACAAAAGGTGAACACAACAAATTACAAGCTAGTTTTCTCCATTGCAATTTGACACTAAAAAATTAATGATGATAAATTAAAACAAAAATGTGTGTTACCACTTTACTAATGATGGCAGTGGTGAAAATGACCGTAAGACATAGGAGCAGAATTAGGCCATTCCGTCCATTGAATCTGCTCTGCCATTCAACAATGGCTGATATACTTCTCAACCTTATTCTGCTGTCTTCACCCCAAACCATTGATCCCCTTACTAATCAAGAACCTATCTATATCTATCTTAAAGACACTTAATGACTTGGTCTGTACAGCCCTCTGCGACAATGAGTACCACAAATTAAAGACCTTCTGAAGAAATTCTTCCACATCTCAGTTCTAACAGTGTAAAGTATCTGTTAAACTCAATCGGTAGCAATATTGTCTTTGCAACCCCTTTTCAGTTGGAGATGGTGCTTGTCTTGTTTTAATGATGTTCCTATCGGCTCAAACGAACAATTCAGTTATGTTTTAAAAGAAAAATGTTTTTGAATTCTTATGATGAGTTGGTTTGCCTGGACTCTACTGATGGTATCCATATGCATCCTTAGGGAGAAACAGTAAAACTTACTTAATTGGGCATACTGATTCCACTATATCACCAGTTCCCCTTTCAAGTTTAATTAGGATCTCTGCCATTGGAAGTTACTGCCCTCAATCCCACACTGCAACTTAAATGGCACTAAAGCTATCTCCTGGGAATTAAAGGTGCTGTACCTTCACAGTTTACCCTGGAGTTTCACTAGCTTGTCTTCTGAGTTATGATAGAAGACTGGTGAATCCCCAAAGAATTTCAAGCACTCTTTAAATAATTTGCTCCCTTTTGATTAAAGTACCTGTTTTGATTCAACTTTTAGGGGACACTGAAACAGTCCAATAGATATTCTACTTTTTGTCTGCTGCAAGTGAAATTCAAACTTCATTTCATTAAAGGGCCACTTGCTTTTCAGTCTGAAGGCTAGCATTAATCAAATTTACTGTAAATCGGTGCATTTATGACAGACAAGCAAATCTGATCAACATTGTGATTTAACTGAATATCTGAATTTACTTAAGGGTAATTGTAAAATTATGCTTTTCTCTCAGATCTAGACTATGTTTTTGCACACTTCAGTGGCATTTTTCTCACAAGTACAGTCTACTTTGTGATCTATTGTGCAATAATGAAGAATAAGCCAAAACTTTATCCAAAAGCAGTACTGCCAGGTAAGAAGCAGTTTGTCATTGTAAACTACCTTCTATTTTTCCATTTGTCAACATTTTAACAAAATCTATAATACAGTTTTTGTTACGCGTTGATACAATTTAATTAGCTAAAGAGGTGAAACTATCAATGCCAACATATTTAATTACTGCCTTTAATGTACTAAAACCCCTCCAAGGAATATTATAAAACAAAACACTAAGCCTTGCAAGATGTTATTAGATCAGAAAACCAAAAAGTTTATTGAAGAGGTTAATTTTAAGAAATGTCTTAAGGAAATTGGCAATGCAGCAATTGTAGTGTGCTTTTTAAAATTCATAGCCACTGTAGGTCGTGAAGCTGAGATTGATAAGTTAGATAGTAAAGGAAGTACTTGTGGTGCAGTGGTAGCATCCCTACCCCTTAACCAGGAGGCCTAGGTTGAAGCCCCTCCTGGTCTAGAGGTGTGTAATAACATCTGTGAACAGGTTGATTAGAAAAATAGATATGAGGTATTTTAACACTGGTGCTACCCCTAGTGCTGCCCATAATTTTTTTGACAGCATTCCATGTTTATTTAATATTTTTCATTTAAGATTCAAAAGTCACAGGCATCACAGGCAAGTACAGTATTTGTTACCCATCCTGATTTCCACAGAGAAGGTGGTGGTGCGCTGTTGCCTTGAGTAACAGCCGTCTCTGTGGTTTAGCGACACCCACAATGCTGTCAGGAATGGAATTCCAAATTCGTGATGCAATGCCAGTGAGGAAATGGCAATAAAATTAAAATGTGTGTAGCTTGGAGGGGAACTTGCAAATCGTGGTACTACCATGCATATGCTGCCTTTGTCCTTCTAAGTGGTAATAGTTGCGGTTTAGCGAAGTGTTCTCAAAGCAACCTTGCAGTTACTATAGTGCATCTTGTACATGGTACATACTTCTGTGACTGTGTCACTGGTGGAGGTAGGGGTGAATGTTTAAGTTGATGCAAGAAATGTCAATCACATAGGCTACTTTGTTTTGGATGGTGTTAATCTTCTTGAGCACAGCACTCGTCCAGGTGAGTGGAGTGTATTCTATACCAATGTATTCTATCCCACTCTGATTTGTGCTTTGTAGGTAACTAACAGGCTTTAGAGAGTCAGTAGATGAATTACATAGAACATAGAACAATACAGCACAGAACAGGCCCTTTGGTCCTCAGTGTTGCGCCGGCCTGTGAACTAATCTGAGCTCATCCCCCTACACTATCTCATCATCATCCATATGCTTATCCAAGGAGTGTTTAAATGCCCCTAATGTGGCTAAGTTCACTACATTGGCAGGCAGGGCATTTCACGCCCTTACCACTCTCTGAGTAAAGAACCTGCCTCTGACACCTGTCTTAAACCTATCACCCCTCACTTTGTAGTGAGGTAGTTCCTCTACATTGGGGAAACCAAGCAGAGGCTTGGAGACCGCTTTGCAGAACACCTCCGCTTGGTTCACAACAAACAACTGCACCTCCCAGTCGCGAACCATTTTAACTCCCCCTCCCATTCCTCAGACAACATGTCCATCATGGGCCTCCTGCAGTGCCACAATGATGCCAGCCGAAGGTTGCAAGAACAGCAACTGATATTCCGCTTGGGAACCCTGCAGCCCAATGGTATCAATGTGGACTTCACAAGCTTCAAAATCTCCCCTTGCACCACTGCATCCCAAAACCAGCCCAGTTCGTCCCCTTATCCCACTGGATCCCAAAACCAGCCCAGCCTGTCTCCGCTTCCCTCACCTGTTCTTCTTCTCACCCATCCCTTCCTCCCACCTCAAGCCGCACCTCCATTTCCTACCTACCACCTCATCCTGCCTCCTTGACCTGTCCGTCTTCCCTGGACTGACCTATCCCCTCCCTACCTCCTCACCTATACTCTCCTCTCTACCTATCTTCTTTTCTCTCCATCTTCGGTCCGCCTCTCCCTGTTTATTCCAGTTCCCTCTCCCCATCCCCCTCTCTGGTGAAGGGTCTAGACCCGAAACGTCAGCTTTTGTGCTCTTGAGATGCTGCTTGGCCTGCTGTGTTCATCCAGATCCACACTTTGTTACCCTACACTTTGTAGCTATGCTCCCTTGTACAAGCTGAAGTCATCATCCTTGGAAAAAGACTCTCACTGTCCACCCTATCTAATCCTCTGATCATCTTGAATGTCTCTATTAAATCCCCTCTTAGCCTCCTTCTCTCCAATGAGAACAAACCCAAGTCCCTCAGCCTTTCTTCATAAGGCCTTCTCTCCAGACCAGGAAACATTCTGGTAAATCTCCTCTGCACCTTTTCCAATGCTTCTACATCCTTCCTGTAATGGGGCGACCAGAACTGCACGCAGTATTTCAAATGAGGCCACACTAGCGTTTCGTACAGTTGCAGCATGACATCACGGCTCCGGAATTCAATCCCACTACCAATAAAACCTAACACACCATAAGCCTTTTTAACAGCACCATCAACCCGGGTGGTAATTACTGTGCAATTGCCAGTCTGAATTACTGTTGCAGTCACATATACTTGGTCTAGTTAAGTTTCTGGTCAGTGGTAACTCTGAAACATTTTATGATGAGAGATTCAGCACTGCTATTGCCATCAAATATCAAGGGCATGGTTAGATTCAGCATTATTGGAGAAGGCCATTGCCAAGCAATACATTTCCTGTACATTCTCCTGGCAAACAAGGTCCTATACATAAAGTGCAAAGTCTCCATCGACCCCAGATTATATACAATTCATGCTACCGAGGCAAACTAAATATATGATAAACATTTTTTAACATGTGTCATTCCCATCATCTAAAACATTATTAAACATTGGTATCAATAACATATCACTGAATGAATATTGCATTTTATCACAATTATACACAATATAATGCAGAGGAACAAGTCATTTGACCTCACAAGGCCAACTGTGTTGAGCTTGAGCCTCCTCTTATATTCTCACATGCAAAGTTACCATTGCAGATTTTGCTTACCTTCTTGCTCATACTTGTCTAGCCTTCTCTAAAAGCCAGCAAATGTATACAATTTGCCTCAACTTTGGTAGTAACTTACACATTTTCACAAGCTAAAAAAAAAGTACTGTGGATGCAGGAAATCTGAAATAAGTACAAAGTGCTTTAGCAGCTCAACAGGTCTGATAGCTGAGAGAGAAAAACAGAGTAAATTTCCAAGTTATAAATTGTCTTTGAAGACGGCTCATTTTGGACTTGAAATGTTAACTCTGGTTCTGTATCCACAGATTCTGCTACACCTTCTCCAGCACTTTTATTCCACTTTCTCACCCCTCTTTGAATAAAGAAATATCCTCTGATTGGCTCTTGGATTTCTTGATTGTCTTATATTGATGATCTGTATAGTTATGGTACTCTCCACAAGAGAGAATGTTCTGTCTGTACACACTATATCAAAACTTTCTGTAGTTTTAAGGTCATCTTTTAGGTCACTCCATAGCCTTTTCTCATGAGAAAAGAGCTCCAGCCTGTTGATCCTTTCCTGATATGTAAAACCACGTGTTTCTGGTATCATCCTTGTAAATCATCTCTGTACCCTCTCCAATACCTCAGTATCCTTCACTTCAAATCATTTCATCAGCCATTGTTATTCAAACCCCATTTTATTTTGCACATGGAATCAAACTACAGCTCAGAAATAATGTCTATAAGGAAATACAAAACTTATACTTATGTAGCATTATTTCACAACCCTAGAATGTCCCAAAGGCCATTCTTTGAGGTAGAGCTTTTGTTGTGGGTCTTTTTAGGCTTCCTTTTGTTAGATCCAGCTGTAGCAATATAGCACTTTAGTATTGGTATATTTTCATTACAGAATCTTAAAGCTCAAACAACAACAGAGGCAATTGGTGCAAGTGATGATTGTTTCTAACACAATGCCAAAACATTCCTCTGCAACTTTGAAAGAATTTTACTCAAACCTTTGTCCTCTTAAGAATCTCACACTTGCCACATCAGAGCAATAAACTAACACTTTGATTTTCAGTCATTTCCTGGAATAGATTCCTCAATACTTCTTTTTACTTGCACAAACCAGTGACCTTATTCCTAGGATTTAAAATACCTCCAACATCTACTGGATAGTAGTGGGAGTCTTAATCCACATTGGAATGAGTTATTCTGTCACAGCCCGAGATATTTTATTGAATATTGAGCTGACAATTGAACAGAAAGGAAATGAAACACAAGAAATCAATTTTATTTCTGTTTAAACACTTTCCTGATTACCCACCTGAATTGTTTCTTATTAAGGAACTAAACTTTTAAGAGTGAATGTTATGAACTGGCATTATTTATTAACTCTGTGAATGACACATTGAAGGAGGATTTCAATGAAATTACAGGACTGGTTATCAAAATACAGATAAGTATTTCGTGATAACATGCGGAAATATATGACATCCTTGGAAAGAAAGTATACGTAAAATTTCAGCCCAGCCCCACTGTCAGAACATTATATATTATAACTCTACATTATATTTATAAAAATTTCAAAGGCAAAACTAACATGCTGTTTTCTTTATCAGGCTTTGTTTCAGGTGTGATGTGGGCTGTTGCAAACTGCTGCTGGTTCCTGGCCAATGACTTCCTCAGTGCAGTTGTTAGTTTTCCAATAATCACCGCTGTAAGTTGATCAGGTTCTTTCCTCATGTTGTACATTGTGGGGGATGAACTCTTTTTTCCAAAGACATTGCAGCTTATTTCACTGTTTTCAATCCATACAGATTTGTGTCAACTAAGAGAGTTTTGACATGGCATCATTTTCCCAGTTTCATTTTAAACAATTATCTTAACACACTCTATGCATTTATACTGAGGTGAAAGTTTTCAGAGCATTTAACACTTCATAAATTTAAATTCAAAGCACTAACAAGGTACAAAGTTAATATTTTTTCAAAACTGTACAAAAATAGCTCAAGGTAGCATGAGCAATTTTGCTTTTGTTATGAGTGGTTACAGTCTGAAATGCCCTGACTCGGAGGGTACTGGAGGCAAATTCAGTGATGGCTTTCGAAAGAGAGTTGCATAAGCACCTCAAGAAAATGCTTTTGGGTAAATGGTAACTTGAGTTGACTTTCCACAGAGCCAATATAGACTTCAAGAATTTAATATGCTATAACCATTATGAATCTGAAGGCAAATTCTTACTGGATTTGGTGGCACGTTAGAAGTGGGAGGAGGATGGTGTGATCCTTGTGTGTTTCTGCCAACAGTCATTCTTATCAGCTGTCTGCAGACAATGGGACTGAGATGGAGTGCTCCTATTCAAAAAGGTGTGGTATAGCTCATTTCAGCTGTTAGAGGCAGGAATATTCCTTGAGAAATTCATTTCCGTGAAGGGGTCAAGTGGCTACAGGAACAGCATGGTAGCACGCTGGTGAGCGCTGCTGCCTCAGCACCAGGGACTCAGGTTAGATTCCAGCCCAGGATGACTGTGTGGAGTTTGCATGTTCTTGCTGTGTCTGCATGGGTTTTTGCCAGTTTCCTCCAAATGGCCTAGAATTTTTGATTGTATTGAAGGTGAAATTTCCAATTGACTGTACCCTGTATAGACTGCAAGAGTGAAAATCTGAGGTCGCTGACATTGGATCTCATCTCCTTCACAGGGTGCATTGTGAAAGACTTTAGAGATTTTTTAAAAATCCAAAAATCCATGAGAAATTATAATTGCAAACAATTCTTACTGTGAAAGCGTTGAAACTAACTTGAATGAGGTGCAACTGAGTTTTTAATTGCTGATGAGTAACATCTCATGTCAACATTATAAATATAGGGTTCATTCAGTTTGAAGTTTTATAATTTTTAAAATCAAAATTGATTTTTCTTCAGTTGAATATTTTAACAGCTATCTTAATTCCCATTTTTATGTCCCAGTCTTATTTCACGTTATGTGAAATAATTAATGTTGTATTCTGTGCATTTTTTACTTCACAAGCTGTGGGAATTCCTTGTAGAATCAAAATTGAAATCCAGATTCAAAGTCAAATCATAACCGTGGAACCAGCCAATTAGATTAGATTAGATTCCTACAGTGTGGAAACAGGCCCTTCGGCCCAACAAGTCCACACCGCCCCTTGGAGCATCCCACCCAGACCCGTCCTCCTATAACCCACACACCCCTGAACACTACGGGCAATTTAGCATGGCCAATCCACTTAGCCTGCACATCTTTGGACTGTGGGAGGAAACCGGAGCACCCGGAGAAAACCCACGCAGGCACAGGGAGAATGTGCAAACTCCACACAGATAGTTGCGCGAGGCTGGAATCGAACCCAGGTCCCTGGCGCTGTGAGGCTGCAGTGCTAACCACTGAGCCACCGTGCTTTGTGGGCAATTTTATTCTGAAATCAGCAGTCCATCTCATTTTTTTTACAGATAATTGCAAAATCCAAGCCAAAGACACTTAATGCTTTCAAATTTGACTGTTTCAGCCCCTTTCCCCACCATATAAACAACCTCAAATTGACACTTCTGTCCATTGAAGAGGTACTGGTGCCCTACTTCTTAGAAAGTAGTAGGTAAAAAAAATTAATGCAATCAAGTTATAATTGTGATGTAAGTAATTTTAGTATCGAGTTAGTGTAGAGGCTTCAGGTCCACACATTGATAACTTTAATTCCTGTTCTAACCTTAGCCATTGACTCAGCCAATGTATACAGGGTTGGAGGGCCATCTCTTAATTTGAACAATCCTGATAAGATGATCACACCAGTATGAATGACATCTGAAGCATTTGATGTAGGAGGAATGAGCAGGCAGAGTGATGTAGCAGAATTCTTCAAGGCAGTTGCACCAGCTGCTTTCATACATGATTTCACAAGGTTTATGAGCTTCAAATAAACTTGAATAGGATTTGACAAACTTAGACTTCTTTTGAAAATGACTTAGTCAAAACAGCAATATCTTAAAAGGCATGATAAGATACTCAAATGGCAATAATTATGATAATTAGAACAAAGACACATACAGCAACATCTTCAATTTTAAAAATGCAATTTACAATTGTTATTTTTTCTGTGAAATGTTAATAAAAACTTAAACTATGTGAGTCAAGCCATTTAATTATCATCAAAATGGGTTTGGTTGATCAAGGTTGAGAGCCACCCTTGAATCCTTAACAACCACAAGGATCCTCGGCTTGTGAGGAGGGTGTGAATCTTGACTTCACCCTCTGAGAGGGGTCCAGACTGGCCGCCCAGTAGACTCATTTGCCTTTATTTCATTAAACTAACTGGCTGCCCATTTGAATACAGAGAAGGCACAAAGAAGCTTGTATCCTGAAGCTCGCATTTCCCAGCAAATCCTCCTGTGATGAAGCAGGGTTCCCTTAATAGGACAGACAAAGTTTATGAACCAAAGAAAACCAATGGAATTGAATACAGAGAATGAAGGAGAAACACAGCAGGTCGGGAAGGATCCGTGGGGAATTGAGAAGAGTCATACCAGACATAAAACATTAATTCTATTTCTCTCATAAAATGTTTCATAAGAACATAAGAACTAGGAGCAGGAGTAGGCCATCCGGCCCCTCGAGCCTACCCTGGCATTTAATAAGATCACGGCTGATCTTTTTGAGACTCAGCTCCACTTGCCCGCCCACTCACCATAACCCTTAATTTCTTTACTGTTCAAAAATTTATCTAACCTTGCCTTAAAAACATTCAGCGAGGTAGCTTCAGTGGCTTCACTGGGCAGGGAATGCCGCAGATTCACAACCCTTTGGGTGAAGATGTTCCTCCTGACTTCAGTCCTCTATCTGCTTCCCTTTATTTTGAGGTGATGCCCTCTAGTCTTAGTTTCACCTGCTAATGGAAACAACCTCCCTGCCTCCACTTTATCTATTCCCTTCATAATCTTATATGTTTCTACAAGATCTCCCATCATCCTTCTGAATTCCAATAAGTATAATCCCAGTCTACTCAGTCTCTCCTCATAATCCAACCCTCTTAACCAAGTGGATCTCCTCTGCACCCCCTCCAGTGCTAGTATATCCCTTCTCAAATACGGAGACCAAATCTGCACACAGGACTCTATACAGCTGCAGCATAGCTGCACTGTTTTTAAACTCCATCCCTCTAGCAGTGGCAGACAAAATTCCATTTACCTTTTTAATTACCTGCTGCAACTGCAATCCTACTTTTAGCGATTCATGCACAAGGACACCCAAGTCCCTCTGCACAGCAACGTGCTGCAATTTTTTACCATTTAGAACATAGTCCATTTTCCTGTTTTCCTACCAAAATGGATGACCTCACACTTACCAACATTGTACTCCATCTGCCAGACCTTTGCCCACTTTGACTATCTGTATCCCTCTGCAGATTTTCAGTGTCTTCTGCACACTTTGCTGTACCACTTGTCTTAGTGTCATCTGCAAATTTTGACATACCACACTTTGTTCCCAACTCCAAATTATCTACATAAATTGTAAACAATTATGGTCCTAACACTGATCCTTGAGGTACACCACTAGCCACTGACCGCCAACCAGAAAAACACCCATTTACCCCATCTCTTTGCTTTCTATTGGTCAACCAATCCTCTAACCATGCCAATACATTACCTGTAATACCATGGACCTTGACCTTATGTAGCAGCTTTTGGTGTGGCCCCTTGTCAAATGCCTTCTGGAAATCCAGATGCACGACATCCACAGGTTCCCCATTGTCCTCCATGCAAGTAATGTCCTCAAAGAATTCCACCAAATTAGTTAAACATGACCTACCCTTCATGAACCCATGCTAGGTGTTTCCAATGGGGCAATTTATATCCAGGCGTGCTGACTTTTTTTTTCAGATTTCCATCATCTGCAGCATTTTGCTTTTATAGGAGCAATAGAATTACTGACAAAAGCTTTTGGGCATATTATGATATGTGACGAGAGTTTCAGAAGGTTTTAAGGCTCTACCTCTTTGGTTGAGGCGCTGTGTAGAATGATAAGCAATTAGACGTAAATGGGCCTAATTTTTTTTTCTTTATTCATTCATGGGATGAGGGCATTGCTGGCTAGATAGTATTTATTGCCCATCCTTAACCGCACAGAAGGTGGTTAAGAATCAACCACATTGTTGTGGATCTGGAGTCACATATAGGCCAGACCAGGTAAGGATGGCGGTTTCCTTCCCTAAAGGACATTAGTGAACTAGATGGGTTTTTCTGACAATTGGCAATGGATTCACAGTCCTCATTCAACTCTTAATTCCAGATATTTCTTGAATTCAGATTCCACCATCTGCCATGGAGGAATTCGAATGCAGGCCCTCAGGGCATTAGCTGGGTCCCTGGATTAACAGTGTAGCATTAATACCACCAGGCCATCACCTCCGCATAATGCTTATACTTGTATAAACATCCCCTGAATAATTTTCAAAACACGGTTGAATAATGACATTTAGGTAACTTAATGATTATTAACAGTATCACTAAAGTGTTTCATTTGTGTGTGTAGTTTATGTATTTTCTGTATCCGCACTTATAGATAGTACAAGCTAAATTTCAAAAGATTTTACAACTATGCAAAAATAATTTAATACTGTATGTTGTATTTAAGGACCTTAATACTGGGCCCAGATGGATCAAAGGTACTTTTTCAGTCCTGGACATTTATAAGAACTGAAACTGGATGCAATAAGAAAATTAATTTGAATATTCATTAGAAGTTTCAAATGGCTAATTGTTTTGCTTTACAGATGTGTTCCACTGAAATAATTCTTTCAGCTTTGCGTTTAGATGCCACTGAGGCAACTGATCTTTTGTTACATAACACAAAATTGCTTACTGTACTAAAGGGATTTAAATTGTGCTACAGGGGAAAAGTAATCTTGTAATTTACTAATGCTATTTTTAAGAGTCCTTATTTAATATTCAAGAGTTGTGTACTATTTCAAATGTAGTTTCACTTTCTAGGTAAAAGGACTTTTTATTCAAAGCAAATCATATACTAATGTGTAAATACTGTTTCTTTCTTCAGGTACCTGGTTTCATTGCTGCTTTATGGGGGGTGCTTGTCTTCAGAGAAATAAAAGTAAGTGTTTATATGTTTTTTACATTGTCTATTTCTGTGGTTTCGTGAAATACAGCAACTTTGTAAGCTTTGGACGAGTGGTCATAGCCTTGTCTGAGAAAGGAAATGGGTTCTGGGTTCAAGACAATTCATAAACTTTATTCATGTAGGTTGATATTTTAGGATGGAAAGCCTTGCTGTCAAATTTTCTCATTTACAACTTAATTGAATTGAATAATTATATTCCTCATAGTCTGTACTTCAAATGATCCATTAAAACTTTAAACGTTTTGTTAAAATTACAGAAGCTGTGACTACGAAAGGAGGTATTGGACTGAATCTTATGAAATTGTCTGTGTCCACTAGTACAAGAGATAGGACCCGAGGGCGCAGCCTAAGATCGAAAGACTGACCCTTTAGAACTGAAATGAGAGCAAGTTCTTTATGCAGAGGATGGTAGGTCAGTGAAATTGAACCCTGTGTTGTTGAGTGTTTTTAAGACAAACAGGTCCTTGATTAATAAGAGGTTCAAAGGTTACAGGGAGAGGGCAGGAGAATGGTGTTGAAAATGCTGTATTTCAAAAGGGTGTTAGAGATAAAACAGAGAATTATAGATCGTTAGCCTGACACTGGTAGTGGGACAAGTGGTAGAGCTTCTTTATAAAAGAATTAATAGCAGAACACTTGGAAACCAGTGACAAGATTATGCAAAGTCAACATGGACTTAAAACAGGGAAATCATGCTTGATAAATCAACTAGAATTTTCTGAGGATGTAACTTGTAGAGTTGATGAGGGTGAGCCAGTGGCTGTGGTTTACTTGAGTTTTCAAAAGTTTTTGATAATGTCAAACCCAAGAGATCTGCCATTTAAGACTGAGATGAGAAATATTTTCACCCAGAGAGAGTTGAGCTTGTGGAATTCTCTGCCATAGAAAGTAATTAAGGCCAAAACTTTGAATGTTTTCAAGAAGGAATTAGATATTGTCCTTGGAGCTAATACGATCAAAGGGTTTGAGGAGAAAGCAGAAACAGTGAACTAAGTTGTATAAGCAGCTATGATCGTATAGATTGGTTAAGGAGGCTCAAAAAGCTAAATTATCTACTCCTCCCATTTTCTTTGTTTGTATGGAGAGTTTGCCTTGGCCACAGTGACCTAAGACATCATTTGTGACTTGATAAAGAGTTGTTTCATAACTGTTAGAGGTGAAAGCCCAATCAGAATTCAAATGTGGAATTCCAGGAACAGATCGAAGATGCCATAATGGATTCTGATTGGACTACTTTTATGCCCCTCTCTGATAATAGGCTTACAGAAAACCGCTTCGCCACACAAAGTTTAGATCAGTCAGTGATGTGGAGAGAGAAGTCATTGTTTACATTGAATATTGGACCAAGCTTCTGGCCTGTTCTGTGTCCAGATTTTGTTCCCATTTTAAAGTAGATAATGATTTTTTGATTCAATCCTCCAAAGAAAAACTAATACCTGAAAGATGTGCTGTAAAATATGTTCAATTCGTGTGGCATGGTCAAAAAATTTCCCCAAGTGTTGTCTTAAAATCAATCAATTTTGTGAATTTGAGATAACCCGCTCGTTCTTTTCAAAGAAATGTTTTTGTTATTAAGGTAATAAACCTTAAAAGAAATGCTTCAGAACTTACTTTATAAATGTTTGTTTTGATCTATGAACTTTCCAGATGTGTTGTTAATTTATTGCATGTAATGTTTGCTAAGTGGCTATTAACATAAAACCTTTGTGAAAGGAAAATATTGTAGCATTGCTCGTTTTAAAAGATTTTGTCGATTATCCATTTGTTGACTACAATATGTTAGTAAACACTAAGTAAATCATTGCAGGTTTTGAATTCGTACCAGCAGTTACTTCCAAAAGCATACCAGTAGATGCTTCAAAATATCTGGATGCCTGCTGTGGACAATCTAAAGATAAATGAGTTCATTAGGAGATGAATGCATAAATTAGTAGAGGAACATAAAATGCATAGTGCTTATTGAAACAAAACAGGAATATTACAATAAACATTTTTAAAAAGCTCAGATTTGTTACTGTTTGATACTTCAATATTACTCATTTTTGAGCTCCTCGAAAATAAAGAATTCTTACACTGATTTTGTGATTAACTTATTAATAAGTGACCTATATTATTGTTTCTATTATTTAGAGCCACAATAAGCATTTCAATCAGTAGAAGTGCATCTGGTAGGAATCTGCTTTTCACAATTTTCTTTTCCAAGTTTTCTTTTCCCATTTTTTTTTTCTCCACAGGGACTGCGGAACTATGTTATTCTTAGCATAGCATTCTGCACTGTATCAGCCGGAGCATTAACAACTGCGTTTTCCAAGGTTTAACTAATTGTAGTTGCAGAGAATGAACCAGAAGATGGCATCATTTTGAAACTGGTTGCTTTTAGTGGTTTTAAGTGTTGGAACGGTTGAGATCAAAGTTCTGTTTTTGGTGTTACCACAGTCTCAGCCACTGTGCAGTGCCTTTCAACAGCTGTTGGTACAGCTTCCTGGAGAAGTAAGCCACGAAGTTGCAAAATTTTTGATTTAAATCCTTTTTATGACTCTAATTGTTTTTTAATTTTGAAATGTTTACTGACCTTAGTACTGTTGTTCTCATTCAGAAATACATTAGTATTGCCTGAGGTGCTTTTCTTGGTATCAGAGTTACTACAAATAAGAATTTCTAATTAATAAAACATTGTAGTGTAGCTTATTAACTATTTCATTCACTAACAAACCAAACAAGGACACCATGAAGTGATTAATACTTGTTAAAAATTAACAATTGATTCTTCCTTTATTCTTTGGCAGAATTATGATTTCTGAGCTTGAAGTTGTAGATTCAAGTCCCATTTGAGCACGTAAAATTGGAATGGCACTCTAGTGCAGTGTTGAAAGTGTACAGGCACTGCCAGGAATTACTCCTCTCTACTGACGAACATGTAGTGATCAATAAGACCGCTGTAATACATTATTTATTATTATTGCATTGTGTGCAACATGTGAACATATGAACATGCAGGTGAAGTCTCCATGATTTTCAGACTATAAGTAAATGCAAGTTCATTCTTTTAATTAGCACAAAACAAAATACAAAATTTCACTATCTATAGGTGTGAGACTGGAAAAGCACAGCAGGTCAGACAGCGTCTGAGGAGCAAGTAAGTCAACGTTTCAGGCCAATACCCTTCTTCAGAACTTTAAATTTCACTGTCTTTTGCCAAAATTGGACAGTAAGCTAACTATACCATGAGCTCAACCACTCATTGAACACCAAATATGACCGCACTGTATTGAACACTGTTGATCCCTTTTTGCCACTATCTTCATTGGAACTGGACATTTTTTAAACTCAGACTTGTAGTTCGCCCTGAGCTGAACACCTCTACTACCTCTACTTCAGGGATAAAATAGTATTTCCCTTGCTTCTGTTACTGAAGCCCTTACTTATTTACTTCTCACCCCCAAAGTCAACTACAGGATGTTCTCACCTGGTTGAGATCCCATGCCCTTAGTTAAAATACTGCATCACTTGTATTTGAAATGCTAAATTCCTACATTGGAAAATGAAATAGCAATTAAAATAAAACTTTAATTATGAAAGACAACATTAACCTCCTACTTACAGTGCATCTTGTTGTCCCTCCAAAAGTGGAGCCTGGGTCTACAATGGAGTCCTTTGTTCATAGTCAGCTACAGGCTCTGTGGAACCATCGCTTGAATCATAGTCATAGGGATCTGCAGCACTGAAAAAAGCCCTTCATTCCATCATTTCTGCGCCAGTCAAAAACAGCCATCTAACTATTTTCAATCACTTGGCCCATGGCTTAGTATGCCTTGGCATCACACAAGCACACTTAAGTGTGATAAGGGGTTCCGCCTCTACCACTGTGACAGGCAGTGAGTTCTAGATTCCTACCACCCTCAGGGTGAAAATGTTTTTCCTCATATCTTCTCTTAAATCTGCCCCTCACCTTAAATCTATATGCCTGACTCCTCCATTAAGCAGGAAAGTTCCTTTCTGTCCATCCTAACCACGCTCCTTGGATTTCTATACATCGCAGTCATGTCCCCTCTCAACTTACTCTGCTCTGGAAAAAAAAACCCAGTTTGTGCAGTTTCTTTCCATAACTGAAACCATCCGGCCCATGCAACATCTGGGTAAATGTGCTGTCCACTCTATCAGATCCCTCTTATTATGTGGATTTCAGATCTGCATATAATACTTCAGCAAGGGCCTAACCAACATTTTATACAGGTCCAGCATAATCTTAAACTCTGTACCTCACCTAATAAAGGCTAAGCCCTCAGTGGTCCCCAGAGTCCTACAGTTAATCATGAATTCCCTAGCCTTGTTTGTCCTGACCATGTCTGGTGGCTTTTTGGGGTTGCAACATCCCCTCTATCTGGCTGTCACAGTCTCCGGGTTCCATTCGGGCATCTCCTTGGTGAAGGTGATCATCTTGGCTACCTGTGGGTCTTTCCTCTTGTGACTCGGGACCTGATGGATGGTGGCTCTCTGATGTAGACTTTAATAGTACAGCATAGGATGATGTGAGATAATAGAGCACTGGATGCTTCAGGTTAAAGTGTGGGAGCAGTTGTACCAAAATGGTAGCAATCAGGTCAGTGACTATAGTAAACAACATTAGTACAAACCTTGTGAAGGTGAATGAGATTTCAAGCCTCAGTAACTTTCTAATGTGAAAGCAATTCAGCACTAAACAGAGAAATATTAAACAAGAGCTTCCTGTACTCCATACTGTCTTGCCAAGCCTCCAGGTTCCATGAATTTCAACTGATGCAAAATTTCACTACCTGTAACTAATTTCTGTATCACGCCCTTCTCATAAATCACTTGGTTCCTCATTAACCTACATTGATTCCTAATTCACCATGATTCAAATTCAAATACTATAGTCACTGACCTGATTCTTTATGCTTCATTATTAGCATCTATTGATTTTTGTTCCTTATATCCTCCATAATCTCTGCTTATTTCACTGAGCATCAATTCTTGTGTGATTATATTTCTGTGTAGTGCCTTTTCAATTTATAATGTATAAAATGTTATAATTAATGTGATAATCATTCTAATTGATTAAATGCGGGACAAATTTAGGGTGGTTTTGTAGTGAGTAATCTCTAAAGATTATTTAAAATTGTTTTTAGAATAATCTGATTATTTTCTGTTTCAAAATATCATTTCTCTTCCTGTTGGCTTAAGCAGGCATACATTGTATAAATAGGAAGTGCAGACCAATTGCAAATAGTGAGATATATTTACTCTTGGGAGGAACATTCACAGCCTCCCTCTGGATTTTAACGCACACAATTGAACTATCTGCTTGTAACATTTTCTCATTCAACAAAGCCCCAATTTAAAATAGGGTGACCTTGAGCTTCATTCCCTACCAATCCAAATCAAAAATTCATGTATTGCCCAGGGATTAGTAATTATTCATTTCGCTGGTTATAAAATGGTAGGCAACATCCATGTTTCTGATGTGTGCAACTGACAGTATGGCTGAATATGTTTTGTGTTTTGCTGTATGTAATGCTTAAAAGCAAACTTTCTTCTAATTCAGTTTACTGTCTATTTCAGCTACAATGAAGAGTCATCTAGACTCAAAACATTAGCTTGTTGTGTCTCCACGGATGCTGTCTGACTTGCTGTTTTCTCCAGCAATTGTATTCATTTCATCAAAATTAGCACTTGGATTGAGCATGGATTTGAAAATTTCACAACTTACGAATCAATTTATGACAGCACAGATATAAATATTGAGACATCTCATTGAATGGGTTATGTTGACCTGAACCAGGTGGAAGCGCACAGGGATAGGAGAGACAAATGTCTGCAATTATAAAGTGAGATTAAGTCTTTCATTACAAGTCTAGATTCTGTAATGTAAATTGGCCAGATAGAGATTATGACTGTGATCTGCTATGGTGAATTATAGACACTAAATTTGTGAAGTAAAGATTAAAAAATTAAAATAACGCTTAAGAAGTGCACAGCATGACAAGCAATAGAAGAGATTAATTCTTCCAGAGTTCAATTAAATGTTTTCTACACTCCAGTTTTGCAGTTTTGTCTTTTTATTGCCAACAGAAAGTGAAATGATAATGTTCATATAATTCAAAGTGTTCACAGAAAACAAAATGTCTCCGCAGAATGCTGAAATGATGCAGTTTGCATTCCTTTTCTAATTAAAAACTTAATTGTTCTACACCAAAACTGCATTGTAATTATCTTTGTTTTCATGTTTATACAGTCTGTTTATATACCTGGCTAGTTTACTCCCAATTCAGTTTTTGCCTTTTCATCAACTATTTGGTAATCCTTTACTGGTTTGATAATACTCCCATTTTCATGTCCACTAACCCTTTCTGCAACATGACAAATCTGAACTTTTAATCTAATAAGATCAATAGCTTCCCTAGTAATTCACAGATGGACCTCTCTTGCATTGGTTTTGTTTATAATGGAATATATTTTTGATGAAAATTTTGAATAGTTTCTACATTTTCTTAATCCATTTAGTGACAAATTTGTACTCAATTCACTTAATCAGCCTTAGTCAATTGCATTTTTGTAAGAAAACAGCTGGCTATTATTCAAGTTGACAATTTTTGTTTGAGACAGGAGGATTTCATTTCAAACTTAATATGGAATTATGATCACACCTTGCTCACAAAAACCTTTATCAAACATTATTAATAAAATATGCCTCTTTCTATGAGTGATAATGGGAACTGCAGATGCTGGAGAATCCAAGATAACGAAATGTGAGGCTGGATGAACACAGCAGGCCCAGCAGCATTTCAGGAGCACAAATGCTGACGTTTCGGGCCTAGACCCTTCATCAGAGAGGGGGATGGGGTGAGGGTTCTGGAATAAATAGAGAGAGAGGGGGAGGCGGACCGAAGATGGAGAGAAAAGAAGATAGGTGGAGAGGAGAGTATAGGTGGGGAGGTAGGGGGGGGATAGGTCAGTCCAGGGAAGACGGACAGGTCAAGGAGGTGGGATGAGGTTAGTAGGTAGGGGACGGAGGTGCGGCTTGGGGTGGGAGGAAGGGATGGGTGAGAGGAAGAACAGGTTAGGGAGGCAGAGACAGGTTGGACTGGTTTTGGGATGCAGTGGGGGGAGGGGAAGAGCTGGGCTGGTTGTGTGGTGCAGTGGGGGGAGGGGACAAACCGGGCTGGTTTTGGGATGCGGTGGGGGAAGGGGAGATTTTGAAGCTGGTAAAGTCCACATTGATACCATTGGGCTGCAGGGTTCCCAAGCGGAATATGAGTTGCTGTTCCTGCAACCTTCGGGTGGCATCATTGTGGCACTGCAGGAGGCCCATGATGGACATGTCATCTAAAGAATGGGAGGGGGAGTGGAAATAGTTTGCGACTGGGAGGTGCAGTTGTTTATTGCGAACCGAGCGAAGGTGTTCTGCAAAGCGGTCCCCGAGCCTCCGCTTGGTTTCACCAATGTAGAGGAAGCCACACTGGGTACAGTGGATGCAGTATACCACATTGGCAGATGTGCAGGTGAAACAAGCGGAGGAGATGCTGCTGGGCCTGCTGTGTTCATCCAGCCTCACATTTCGTTATCTTGCCTCTTGCCTCTTTCTATGATACTAGATCTAAGTAACCTCACAGAATCACAGATATGTCACAGCCCAGAAGAAAGCCATTCAAGCCATCGTATCTGCACCAGTTCTACTACCTAGTAACAATCATCTGCTTTTCCTCATACCTTTGCACATTATTTTTATCCAAATAATCATCCAATGCCTCCTCAAATGCCTGACTTGAATTGCATGCACCACGCTTGTAGGCAATGCATTCCATAACAAGTCAGTGATTTATTTCTTCCTCAATTAATACTTGTTCTTTTACAGTTGAATTTTAAGTCTATGACCTCTTGTTCTTTTAAGGAGTGGAAAGGAGTTTACCTCCATGTACTCCATCCATCATGTCCATGATTTTGAAAACTTCTACCAGTCTTACCTTGGCCTTCCTCTCTCCAAGGAGAATAGTCCCAACTTCTTCAATCTATCCTCATGACTGAAGTTCCTTAGCCCTGGAACTAATCTTATAAACCGTGTCTGTACTCTCTCCAAGTTGTTCACATCTTTCCTATAATGTGCTGCACACAACTTTACACAATACTTTAGCTGAGGCCTAACATGTGTCTTATACAAATTTAACACTCCTTCTTAGAATCCCTATTTTCTATTGTTTTTCAATGTTCTTCCTACCAAAATACATCACCTCACATTACTCTACATTGAAACTCGCTTTCCCACACCTCCTCCAACTTGTCTGTATCCTTTGGCTCTACCTTGCTGTCCTCAAAGGTTACAATTCTTACAAGCTTTGTAACATCTTTGTGCAAACTTTCAGTTTTATTCCTAAAGGCCAATGAGTCCCTGGACCTGATGGGTTGCATTTTAGGACACTACAAGAATTATCCACAGACTGGAATGTACTGGAAGCCATCTTTCAAGAATCCTTAGATTTTGGCAAAGCCCCAGGCAGTTGAAAAACTGCAAATGTGATAGTGTTATTCAACAAGGAAGGAGACAAAAACAGGCTAGTTAGTTTAACATCTGTTCGGAAAATGCTCAGTTTATTATAAAAGGATTTAGAAACACAATATAATTAAGCAGGAGCAGCACGACTACATTAAGTGAAAATCATACTTGATAAATTTATTACAGTTATTTGGGGAGGTTCAAGCTGATAGACAAAGAAGAACCAGTAGATGTAATATTTTTAGACTTGCAAAAGGCATTTGATAACATATTAGGCTACTTAATAAGGAAAGAACCCATGATGTTAGGTGAAATATATTAGCATGGGTTAAAGATGAGCTAACAATAGAAGACAGAGTTGGAATAAAGGTGCATTATCAAGATCACAATTTTTAAATAGTGGAGTGCCTCAGGGATCAATGCTGGGTCATAATTGTTTACAATATGTTTGAGTGATTTGGATGAGGGAGATGAATGTACTGTAGCCAAGTTTTCAGATGACGGAGTCTGTAGAGGATATAGACAGATTAAGTGAGTAGGCAAAAACTTTGCAGATGGAATACAATGTGAGAAAATGTGCAGTTGTGCACTCTGCAGACCCCAGAAAGCTGCAGCACAGAGGGATTTGGAGGTTCCTTGTGCATAAATCACAATAATTTAACATACAAGTTTGGCAGATAATAGTGAAAGCAAATGAAATATGCAAACTCTACCCTCGGGCAACTGTCTGTGTGCAGTTTGTTGATTTTCCCTGTACCTGCGTGTGTTTCCTCTGGGTGCTCCAGTTTCCTCCCACAGTCCAAAGATGTACAAGTTAGGTGGATTGACTATACTAAATTGTCAATACTATTCAGGGATGTGTAGGTTAGGTGTGTTAGTCATGGGAATTGCAGGGTTACAGGAAAAAGGTAAGGGGATGATCTGGGTGGGATGCTGTATGGTAGGTCAGTGTGAGTTTGTTGGTATGATGGGCCTGCTTCCACGTTGTGGGGATTCTATGGAGGTGTACCGAAGAACACTGTGGGAAGTTAGGGAAATGATTGTTGGGCCCTTTGCAAAGATATTTATATCACCAACCACAGGTGAGGTGCCAGAAGACTGGAGGTTCTCTAATATGGTGCCACTATTTAAGAAAGGTGGTATGGAAAAGGAAGGGGACTGTAGACTGGTTAGCCTGATATCATTGGTGGGCAAGTTGTTGGAGAGAATCCTGAGGGACTTGATTTACATGTATTTGGAAAGATGAGGACTGATCTGGGATAGTCAACGTGGTTTTGTGTGTGGGAAATCGCATCTCACTTACTTGATTGAGCTTTTTGAAGAAGCAGCAAAAAGGGCAGAGCAATCAATTTGATCTATATTGATTTCAGTTAGGTGTTTGACAAAGTTTCTCATGGTAGACTAGTTAGCAAGATTAGATCTCATGGAATACAGGGAGACAAACCATAAGTTAGAGGGTGGTGGAGGGTTGCTTTTCAGACTAGAGGCCTGTGACCAGCATTGTGCCACACGGATCAGTGGTGGGTCCACTATAGGAGGTACAGTTAGTAAGACTGCAGCTGACACCAAAATTGGAGGTGTAGTGGACAGCAAAGAAGGTTACCTTAGAGTACAATGGGACCTTGATCAGATGGGCCAGTGGGCCAAGGAGTGGCAGGTGGAATTTAGTTTAGATAAACTTGAGGTGCCGCATTTTGGAAAGGTAAATCAGGGCAGCTCTTAGACACTTAATGACAAGGCCCTGGGGAGTGTTGCTGAACAAAGAGACCTTGGAGTGCAGGTTCATAGTTCCCTGAAAGAAGAGTCCCAGGTAGATGGGATGGTGAAGAAGGCATTTGGTATGCTTGCCTTTATTGCTGTCATCGAGTATAGGCGTTGGGAGGTCATGTTGAGCTGTTCAGGATATTTTTTAGGCCACTTTTGGAATACTGCGTGCAATTCTGGTCTCCCTGCAATAGGAAGGATGTTGTGTAACTAGAAAGGGTTCAGAAAAGATTTACAAGTATGTTGCCAGGGTTGGAGGGTTTGAGATTTAGGGAGAGGCTGAATAGACAAGGGCTATTTTCCTGGAGCTTCAGAGGCTGAGGGGTGACCTTATAGAGGTTTATAACATCATGAAGAGCATGGATAGGGTGAATAGCCAAGGTCTTTTCCCTGGGGAGGGAGAATCCAAAACTAAAGCGCTGAGATTTAAAGTGAGAGGGGAAAGATTTAAAACAGACCTGAGAGGCAACATTTTCATGCAGAGGGGTGGTACATGCATAGAATGAGCTACCAGAGGAAGTGATTGAGCTTGGTATGATTAAAACCTTTAAAAGACATCTGGATGGGTATATGAAATAGGAAGGTTGGGCCAAATGCTGGCAAATGGGAATAGATTAATTTAGGATATCTGATCGGCATGAACGAGTTGGACCAATGGGTCTGTTTCCATGCCGTACAACTTTATAACTCTAAGAGAGAAAATGTCCTTATTCTTATGATTGCAAGTTCCTGGATGCTACTTCATGTCTCTGGATATCTTTTTTCTGACATTAAAGGCCACAGTTCACTGCTGTGAGTTAACTGCACACGGGAAGGTTGGTTTTGGTGTATGAAATAGTGGCTCACAATGGGGACAATCCACTTTTACAAAGAGTTATGATCCATGATTGTCAGAATTTTCCTGTTGTCACTTGGTGTAGATTTTGAGGGTGATGGTATGTGGAGGTGTTCTATCCTCCTCTTTGCATAAGAACATTTCAATTTACATCTGTTCAAATTTTTGTAGTCATTCTCGGGATTCTATGAAATGATTGTTTGTTTATTTTTGGAGTGTGGTACTAAGTCCCAGACATTAGTATTCCTTTGTAATTTCTTGAGCGCTTCGGATCAAGTGACTTAGGTAGCCATTTCAATGTGTCCCAGCTCATTTTTAATTGTTTTTCTTTCAACACTAAAGTCCAAGGCTTTAAAAGTAGTGATTGAGATTCTAAAGCTTAGTAGTTTCTACTTTTTATCATAGTGACCATCTACAGAATGCACTGCAGCAACTCACTAAGACTCCTTAAGCTCTACCAACCCATCAATCTCAACCACCTTGAAGGACAAAGGCAGTTGATGCATGTTTCTCTCCAAACTACACAATATTTTGACTTGGAACTCGATTGCCACACTTCTTTGCTGCTACTGTAACAAAACACCTGGATCTTCCTTCCTCTCAGAATTGTGAGCATAACTCCACCATATGGACTGCAGTGGTCAAAGAAGACTCCATTTAAGGGTAATTGCGGAAGCACAATAAATGCTGGTCTTGCCATTTATGAATAATTTTCATCTAAATTGATAAATAATACAGTGCCTGATTTTCTTTTCTAGTGCTTTCATGTATTAAATTTTTAATTTATGTAACAATTAATATTGGCTTTCATAGTTTTCAAAGCAACTTTCAAAGATGCTATAGCAGTTCAGGAATTACCTTAGGTGTCCACTCATTTCAAGGAGTAGTAAGAAGAAAATGACAATCATCAATACTGCTTTTTGGTTCTAAACAGTGTCTCCCTTCTTTCTTTCCTCAATGTCTACAAATATTTAGCATCCTGCTCTGCCCTTCTTTTGAGCCGGGTTTTATTTTGTCAAGACATTATTTTCCTACATGGCTATCTGCACTTACAGCCCACCAAGTTGTCAGGAACCTTTGATTAAAACAGAACACTTAACGGGACTCAATCAAAATTACTTGTGAAAACCTTTGACCCTATCATTGGACTCACACTGAGCTTTGCGTGATCAGGAAGTAGGGATTATATTCAGAGTCAGACCATATAGCCACAAGATACATGAACAGAATTAAGCCATTCAGCCCATTGAGTCTGCTCTGCCATTTGATCATACTTAATATGTTTCTCATTCTCCAGCCACCCTCCTGTAATTCCTTGATCCCCTTGTTAATCAAATACCTATCTATCTTTGTCTAGGAATCCGAAGTCCCTTTGCGTTTCAGATTTCCCAAGACTTTCCCCATTACTTGCCTCATTACACATCATCAATTCAGAATTGTCTGTTCCCTCATAGGATCTTCCACAAATTCCTTTTCTTGAGATCTGTAATCAGTCTGATTTTCCCAGTCCAGCTGTATTTGAGGTACCTTTCTTACATGCCTTTTCCATTTCCTAATTTATTTTCATCACAACATCCTAACTACTGACAGGAGACCTGTACACAACTCCTTTCATCATCTTTGTTGTCTTTGTAGTTCTTCAACTCTATGATCAAGGATTGTAAAAGGAATTTGTGCACGGAGCCTAAAGAGATAGGAGAGGTCCTTAATGAATACTTTGCTTCGGTATTCACAACTGAGAGGGACCTAGTTGTAGAGGAGGACAGTGTGAAACAGGCTGGTAGGCTAGAGGAGGTGAATGTGAGTAAGAAAGATGTGCTAGGAATTTTGAGAAAGTTGGAGATAGATAAGTCCCCCAAGCCTGATGGGATTTATCCAAGGATTCTATGGGAAGCGAGGGAAGAGATCGCAGGGCATTTGGCGATGATCTTTTCGCCCTCACTGCCCATGGGTACAGTGCCAGAAGATTGGAGAGAGGCAAACATCATTCCCTTATTCACAAAAGGGAATAGGGATAACCCCAGAAATTATGGGCCAGTTAGCCTTACGTCAGGGGTGGGCAAATTATTGGAAAGCGCTCTGAGAGATAGGATTTATGATCATTTGGAAAGGCACAGTTTGATTTGTGTAGGTTGGCATGGATTTGTGAAGGGTAGCTCGTGCCTCACAAACCTTATTGAATTCTTTGAAGAGGTTACCAAACACATGGATGAAGGTACAGCAGTGAATCTGGTATGCATGGATTTAAGTAAGGCATTTAATAAAGTTCCCCATGGTAGGCTCATGCAGAAAGTATGGAGGCATGGGATAGGGTGAAATGTGGCAGATTAGATTCAGAATTTGCTGACCCTAAGAAGACAAAGGGTGGAAGTGAACAGAAAATATTCAACATGGCGCTCAGGTACAAGTGATGTATCACAAGGATTTGTTCTAGGTCCTCTCCTATTTGTGATTTTAGTAAATGATTTGGATGAAGAAGTAGAAGGGTGGATTAGTAAGTTTGCAGACGATACGATGGTGGGTCGCATAGCGGACAGTACGGAGGGCTGTTCTAGATTACAAAAGGACATTGATAGGATGCATAAGGCTGAGAAGTAGCTGATGGAGTTTAATCCTGAAAAGTATGAGGTGATTCATTTTGGAAGGAAAAACTTGAAAGCAGAATACAAGGTTAACGGAAAGATTCTTGGCAATGTGGAGGAGCTGAGGGATCTTGAGGTTCTAGTCCACAGTTCCCTGAAAGCTGCCAACCAAGTAAATAGAGTTGCTCAGAAGGCGTATGGTGTGTGAGCTTTCATTAATAGAGGGATTGAGTTCAAGAGCCATGAAGTTATGCTCCAGCTATACAAAAGCCTGGTTTGGCCGCATCTGGAGTATTGTGTCCAGTTCTAGACATCTCATTACAGGAAAGATGTGGAAGTGTTGGAAAAGGTGAAGAGGAGATTTACCAGAATGTTGCCTAGAATAGAGGGAAGGTCTTAGGAGGAAAGGTTGAGAGAGCTAGGGCTTTTCTCTTTAGAATGACAAAGGATGAGAGGTGACTGGATAAAGGTGTACAAAATGATCAGAGATATAGATAGGGTAGACAGCCAGAAACTTTTTCCTAGGGTGCAGGCAGCTAGTATGAGGTGGCATAGTTTTAAAATGAGTGGAGGTAGATATAGGAGAAACGTCAGAGGTAGGCTCTTTATTCAGAGAGTGGTCGGGGCGTGGAATGCTTTGCCAGAGCAGATGATGGAGTTGGCCTCAGTAGGGGCATTTAAGTGGCTATTAGACAAGCATATGAATGATAGTATAAGGGAGGGGTAGATGTTAGATAGATATTAGGATTAGTAAAAGTTCGGCACAACGTCATGGGCCGAAGGGCCTGTACTGTGCTGTAGAACATAGAACATAGAACATAGAACAGTACAGCACAGAACAGACCCTTCAGCCCACAATGTTGTGCCGACCATTGATCCTCATGGATGCACCCTCAAATTTCTGTGACCATATGCATGTACTATGCTATGTTCTACGTTCTATGTTCTATCCAAACAGTAAGTGAAGGGAGGAGTAGAAAATTTTCAAAATGGAGAATGGCTTTGGAAATCTG
This sequence comes from Stegostoma tigrinum, assembly GCF_030684315.1. Lineage (NCBI taxonomy): Eukaryota > Metazoa > Chordata > Chondrichthyes > Orectolobiformes > Stegostomatidae > Stegostoma > Stegostoma tigrinum. Next base: position 39,032,805 of record NC_081354.1, on the reverse strand, counting down.
AAGCACAAAGGGACTTGGTAGTACTAGTTCAGGATTACTTTTAAGGTTAACGCGCAGGTTCGGTTGGCAATTTGAAAGGCAAATGCAATATTGGCATTCATCTCAAGAGGGCTAGAAAACAAGAGCAGAGCCAGAATCATACAGCTTTCAACTTTTATACTTCAGTCATGTAGAGTCAAAGGTTAATTCTTGACTTTGTGCAATAATGTAAACAGAGTGACATTTAGTGCAATTTTAATTTCAGTTGAAGTCATCTTTCCGGTATTCAGGTCACTGGGTGCTTACAGCATGGAATGCTGGAAAAGCTGAAGGATTGATGATGTCCTCCACTTTAGACCTCAGACCACTTATGGTCAGTGGAATGATCTTTTCTTCCCAATAGTCAGGAACACAACCTTGGCCAACCCACAACACTACCTAGTTCCCACAAAGATATAATCTTATTAAAAGCTGGCACTAGATCCTGGCTCATTATATTCATTTTTCATTATTAAATTGAAAATTATATTTGACTCTCAAACAGAACAAGAGAACTATTGCTGACAAATCTACATTGGTGTAGAAGGAAAGCTGTTGCAAGGGTTCAAATGCAAAATACTGTGGGGGCTGGAAGTCTAGTTGAAATGAAAAGAGAAAATGCTAGAAATGTTCATCAAGTCCAGCATCTAAGGAAAGAGAAACAAAACTAACAGTCAGAATTTTATACTCACCCACCCACACCCACCCCCAAGGAGGGGATGTAGACGGGATGAGGAGATGTGAAAGTAAGAGAATGCCAGCAGCACCATGCTCACTACCTACCCACCTGCCAATGCCTCCATGGGTATTTTCTGTGCAATGGGGGAGGCATCAGACACCACACTCCTATGTGGGGCTACTTAAGGCCCCCCCAGTCAATGGCCACTTTATGACCACAAAGTTTTTCTTGCCATAGCAAGAGGCCTGAGATATATTTCCTGGCCACTCAGTAAGAGCTGTCAACCTGGTGGACATTCCTGGTATGTGTGCATGGGGGAGTGTGATCACCCTGTGTCCACATAATGTACCCAAAATATTGATTGCCCACCCCACTCCCCACCATATTCACGTCCTTTGGCTTGACATCTTTGCCCTACACCTCCTTCAATTTTCCTTTTGGGCTTTCCAGATAGCATACTAGTGAGTCCCTTTAATATCCTCATAGTCTGGACTCCAACAGTGAACAACTTGCCTGTAGACAACTACAGTCCCAGCAATTGCCACCACCACTGGCTACACTGCTGAAACAAGAGAGCTATATCATTGACTAGAGGTTCTTTGAGATAGGAATTCTGTTTGAAAGAGGATAGAAACACTGTTTCAAGCCAACACAAAACTAGTTAATGATTTCAGAGTGAGGCCTTGACTGTTCTGTTAGAGGGCAGGGACCCTGACACCAGCCAATCAATAATTGTTTGTTATGCAAGTAAACCTAAAAATTGGTAAAACACTAACTTGCAAGAACTTATTTTCAAATATTATACTGCATTCACTACTCATGAATCAGTGTCCACTGAGAACAATACGTCTGTTCAGTCTACGAAAGTGACTGTGATCTTCTGGTCCCCTGTCATTTCAATTCATTGCCCCTCTCTGATTCTGACTCTGACTCTGACCTCTGTGCACTCAGCATCCCCCGCTGTTTCAAGGAACCTTTGCTTAGACACGTTACAACCTTTCATACTGAATATGTTTAGCAATTTCAGATTATGACCAAATGGCTACCTTTTTAGTTTTTGGGTAATGGCTGATGATAATGGCTCTGCTCTTCTCATTTCCACCTTCTCTACAACTCTCTTTCTTTTTTTAGTTTGTGCCACAACTTTACATAATCAATTTATTTTGTATAAAGTCTTCAGTGAGTCACTGCCCTTTCCTTTTGCTGCACCATCTCTACACACCTCTGCTTAAAAATATATTGTATCTCTAATTGTTTCCAAACTATTTAAAAGGTGATTGACCTGAAATAGTTGCCTAATGTTTTGCCTTAATTGATCTAATTGGCTGCCTATTTCTATGGGCAGGCAGCTGACCCAGTTCCCACTGTACTGTGACTGTCCTCCCTAGGAGAAAATATTGTAGGGAGTTATGACATGATAACTTAATCATAATTCCTACGGCCCCCACCTCCAATTACAACTTCATGGAGTGAGGAAAATTTACCCCATTAACTTCTTTTCTCTTCCTATTGATAACTGACAGGCTGCCGGGGACCCGGGTTCGATTCCAGCCTCGGGCGACTGTCTGTGTGGAGTTTGCACATTCTCCCCGTGTCTGTGTGGGTTTCCTCCAGGTGCTCCAGTTTCCTCCCACAATCCAAAGATGTGCAGGCTAGGTGGATCGGCCATGCTAAATTGCCCGTAGTGTTCAGGGGTGTGTGGGTTACAGGGGGATGGATCTGGGTGGGATGCTTCAAGGGGCGGTGTGGACTTGTTGGGCCAAAGGGCCTGTTTCCACACTGTAGGGAATCTAATCTAATGACCTTCCAAAGAACATCCTATATTGCTGCATTTCCCATGACTAACCCTAGCCTGCGCATCCCTGGACACTATGAGCAATTTATATGGCCAATCCACCTAATCTGCCTATTTTTTGACCATGGGAGTAAACCAAAGCACCCAGAGGAAACAAATACAGACATGAGGAGGATGTACAAACTCCACACAGACAGTCACCCAAGAGTGGAATCAAACCTGGGTCCCTAGCTATATGAAGCATCAGTGCTAATCACTGCATCACCATGCTGCCAAGTGATGAATATTGCCAGGAAATGTGAGACTTTGAAGTTTTCCATTGTGTGTTCTTGGATTGATCAACTTACCTTTCTCAGCAAATGTTTACTCATGACTGCAACTGTAAAGATGCATCCAATCGTGGTCACCACATTTTAAGGAGGTTGTGAAGGGTCTTGAAAGGCTACAGAGAAGAATTATCAGAATGGTTTCCGGAATGAGGGTTTCTCACTATCAGCTTTGCTTGGTGAAATTTGGTAGGGACATACTAAATAATGACAGGTATATAAGACTAATAATGTAAAACTGTTTCCATTAGCTAATGGTACAAACATTTGCAAGCACAGATTTAAAGTTTTGTGCAAGAGATACAGGGGATGTGAACAAGAACATTTGCATGTTGCAAGCAGGAATCGTCTACAATTTGCTGCTTATAAATGTAGAGGAGGCAGAGATAGTCAATGATTTCAATATGTAATTTGATGAAGTCATGAAAAAAAATCAACTTGCATGCTGTAGGAACAGAACAGTAGAATGAGACTGTGTGTGTTGTTCCTCAGAAAGCAATACAAGCTTTCAAAGAAACGAACAATGATGAATAAATAGAGTGAAAACTATACAATAAAGAAATCCTCTGAGGTTTAACATTAAAGAATCAAGCTATAAAGCATTTGACACTGATTGAAAAATAAGACACATACATTATGTTAGAATGACCTTTAGACCCCAAGTGTCATGATGTACAGAGAGAGATAAAGAAGATTGCTCCTGAATTTATGAAGGGTTTGGTCAAATCTCCTGATGTACCCATAGAAATTATACCAATAATTGAAAGGTACCATTATTGCTTTTTTTTTTGCGCTGTTATCCAGTTGAACTTACAACAGGACACTCAAAGGTTAGAGTGAGATGAGTCAGCTTTGTTAAAAGGGAAGCTCTGATGACTTTTGCTAAAACATAGAGATTAGAAAAATCTGAAAGTTAGTTAAAAATTATCTTTGAGATCACAAGAACTTCAGATGCTGGAGTCAGAGATAACATCATGTGAAGCTGGGGGAGCACAGCAGGCCAGGCAGCATCAGAGGAGTTGGAAAGTTGACATTTCAAGTTGGGACCCTTCTTCAGAAATGAGGTTGGAGGTGGGAAGGGAACTCAGAAATAAATAGAGAGAGGATGGGTGGGGTGGAGCTGGGGAAGGTAGGTGGGATGGTGATAGGTGAGTGCAGGTAGGGAGTGGTGGGATTGGTCAGTTAGGTGGGAGGGGCGGATAGGTGGGAGAGAAGATGGACAGGTTGTGTCAGGTCAAGGAGGCATGGGTGAGACGGAGAGTTGGACATGGGATGAGGCCAGGGATGGGGAGATTTTGAAACTGGTAAAATCCACACTTGGGCTTTTGGGCTGTAGACTCCCGAGGCAGAATATGAGGTGCTGCTCCTCTAGTTTCTTGGTGGCATCATTGTGATACTGGAGGAGGACCAGGATGGACATGTCATCCAGGGAGTGGGAGGGGGTGTTGAAAGTGTTTGTGACCGGAAGGTGTTGACGTTTGTCGTGAGCAGAGCGCAGGTGCTCTACAAAACACTCTCCAAGCCTCTGCTTGGTCTCCACGATATAGAGGAGGCCACATCGGGAGCAACGGATGCAATGCAAGTGTACAAGGATTAGATGTCCATAGTGAAGACGAGGTGTTGGGGGGCTAGAGAATTGGAAGTCTTGGAGGAAGTGGAGGGCATGAGTGGTGCCCCAGATGTAGGTGGGGAGTTCTTGGACCAGGGAAAGAAAACAGAGTCAAAGTAAGTTTTTTTTTGTCAGGACCCTTCTGCAGACCCAAAACTTCAACTTTCCTGCTCCTCTGATGCTGCCTGGCCTGCTGTGTTCCTCCAGTTCCACATTGTGTTACCTCCAAAAATCTTCTTGTTTTAAATCAGATATTGAATAAGATATCCTAGGCCCGAAACATCAGCTTTTGTGCTCCTGAGATGCTGCTCGGCCTGCTGTGTTCATCCAGCCTCACATTTTATTACCATGTTCCATATGATGTTACTTTTGAATTCTGAAGCCTCCCGCGCTCTCCCTATTTATTTCAGAACCCCCTTCTCCTCCCCCAATTCTGGAAAAGGGTCTAGGCCCGAAACGTCAGCCTTCCTACTCCTCTGATGCTGCTTGGCCTGCTGTGTTTACCCAGCTCTACACCTTGTTATCTTCAAATTCATTTCCTGGGCTTTAGAGGGATGCAGTGTCACTGTAGTGTCGGTATGTCCTGGCATTGGATGATGGAACTGTGCCGGATTCTGGAATGGTGTCTGAGGGTTACCGGAATGGGAGGCCATCCTCTCCCAGTGGCTATGAAGGTCACTACAGTGCTCAACCTTTATGCCACTGGCTCCTTCTTGGAAAGGATGAGTGATCTGTATGAGTTCTCTCAGTCATGCACCAACAAATGCATCAGGCAATGACCTATACCATTTGTGCAAGTTCACATTGGTTTATTTTGCCCAGACTGTAGGATGTAGGAACATAGTTAGGTTCGCCTAAGTTCAGGGTGCCATTAATGGTACACACATAGCATTCAGATGACTGTATCACAGCATTGTAGAATTCATCAACAGGAAGGTCTTCCATTTGATCAACATTCAGCTGATCTGTGGTCACTGTTGCCACTTCCTGGGGTTGTGCGCCCACTACCTTGGCAGCTGTCACATATTCTACAGCCTGGAGAACTCTTGTGTACCTGGTGTGTTTAATAGTTCAGGTGCCTTGCAAAGCTGGTTACTGTGGGACAAGTGCTATCCACTATGATCTCGGCCAATGGCACCATTGCACAACCCCAGATAGACAAAGCATTCCAATTCATCCTGGAGTGATATGTTCTGCACAACTGGAGCAATCAACAAGGTGATATCCTGAATGTAGAGGAATTTGGGGAATGGGAGAAGCTGTGAGTCTACATTGGCACTGGGAACAGGAAAGCGCTGACTGTAGAGTGTGCTCAGTCAGGATATACTCGGGTCAAGTAAAGTGTGTGGTGTGATGGTTAAGCAGTGATGAGGGTGAGTGATGGGATTGCATTTGTGAGGGAATGCAAGTCATGCAGCTATGTGTCATGGGCAGCATGGCTTTTTGGCTGCTGTGCCTTGACATTGCCAGAGAGTACACAGTAGCCTGTCAAACATGGCAGTTAAAAGGCATGTTGGCCTTCCAGCGAATGTTCACCGAGTGGTAAGTTGTTCTAGGAATGGTATGTGGTAAGATGGGATGGAAATTGAACCTGAGAGACATTATAGTGCTGTCAGGGTGAGGTAGGTAATTAATGAGATTAAACAAAAACAAGGAACCAAAGATGTTGGAAATTAGAAACAATAACAACTCGGATTTAGCCAAAACCAAATGATTCAGCTCAGTGCATGAGATGAAGAGAGAAAGCATTTTAATTTGTTTTAACTCTCATGCAAGTATTCTATTCTTAAGCCAGAGACCTTGTTTGCAAGACATACCTGGGGTTAGCTTTGTTGTCTTGAATCTTGAATGCACCACCAGAATTCCCTAACTGTGAAAATGGAAGGCTTCCTCACCTTTCGCTCAGCCAAGATTCCACCATCATGTGCCCTTATTGCATTGATACCTGATTCTAATGGAGGTGTTAAGGGAAAATTCTACTCTTTTCTCGATAAAGTTTTAACTGCCATCACGAAAGTTAAAAGGATTGTTTTCCTGAGGGACTTTAATGTCAGGGTTGCCTTGACTCTGGTGTCTGAAGCAGAACCATTAGCAAAAACAGTGGGAAAATCCAATGCAAAGGTGTCCTCCTGCTGATAAATGTGTTCAACATGGTCTCATTTTAACAGACACTATTTTCCTCCAGAAGAATGAACAGAAAACCACTTTCTAGATCAAGACACTTGCATCTTTGGATTATATTATTATTTGAGTCAAAGATGTAAGTGTTGTCTGTATTGCTCAATCTTTGCAGAGGACTGATACCTACTGTTCAGATCATTGACTTGTTCAATTGGTGATGAACATCCACCTAACACCAAGATACCAAGACATCACAAGGACCAAAAATCTGAGATGAAGAAAATCAATGTCTTAGACCTAAACCAGCCTGACTAAAGAAAATGTTTCTATATGGAGTTCACAATTAATCTGTAGAATCTCCAACTCAGCTTCAGAAACAGTGGCGTCAATTAAAAACATCTGTACTGGATAGACATGTCCAGAATGTTGATTTGACGAAAACAATGTCATTGTAAGTTAGAATTTGGAAACTAAAGAAAAAATAGCATTTCTGCTTGCTTGCTTTCTAAGCCCAACTAGAAAATATAGCTAGACGAAGGCAGAAGCTAGCTTGTTTATGATGCACTCAAGGGTCAAATAGTCTGCTGACACTCAAGAGGTGTTGTTCAGAATTTAATCTAGCCCATTGCAGTGGGTAATGTGGTTGCTGGGCCCAGTTAATCACAGGAGAGGCCGTTTGCCTGGTGGAGAAATTGCTTGCAATTAAATTGGAGGCAGTAATGATAACTGAAGTGACGAGGCTCACACTCACAGCTGGATGTCATTACCAAGGAAATTGATACCAGCTATTCCTGAGATCACCATGGCCTCTAGGTGCCGAGCGGCAAATTCTGCCTGATGGGATTTTCTAAATCCTGGTGGAAGTCCTGACACCGGCCAGGAAATTTGGTCAGGCTTTCCACTGAAGTGATGGAGTGGGCAGTGAATTTGTGGAATTCTTCACCACAGACGGCTGTTAAGGCTGAGTCATCATGTATATTCAAAGCTGAGATAAACAGTTTCTTTTAAATGAGTAGAGGAATCAGAGTTTGAGGAAAAAGCAGGAAAGTGGAGTTAAGGACTATAGATCAGCATCAAATGGTGGAGCAGATCACTTTTGCCAACATGAAACCAGCCCCATTTTTCTCTTCATGGTTCCTGCATGGCAAAATATTGGGGAATGTGTCCTAATACCCAACATGCCTTCTAGGCTGGGGGAGAGGTTGCAAATTCCTTAAAGTATCTCTTTTACATATATTGCAATGTGCCAACAATAGTCATGGTTTCATTGATTATCACCGTGCATTAATAAAATTAAGGTAACTATCCTTGACACAGGTGATGTGCTGTAAAAGAACAAATGTAACTTTTACTGATGTCATGGCAGTTCAATCAATTTTGAAAAGCAACACTTATCTTGAAGTAATGAACTGAGCATTCTTATCTTCTCCCTTTTGAGTTGCTAGCAAACTCAGCAATGAACTGAGTAAGTGGAATCAATCATCAAACCAGATTGGTTTCAGATTTATCACAATGGGGTGTCACTCTGAATTGCTATTCAGTAGATTTAACAAGAAATAAACTATATCTTTTTCACAAAAATCATGAAGAATCCTTTGGTCATATTCTTATCCAAAATAATTAAGATAAAGAATCAAATTTAGTTCATTAGAATTGAACCACGCACACAGTGGAGGCTGAATTAGCTTCCTACTATTGGGTTGCTGACAGTTGTTTTACAGACACATTTCCTCACTCAATTTTCTTGACAATTTTTCTTTTTGCCAAGGTTCTGTCCCTGGAAAATGACAGGGAAGGATTTAGTTCTTTGTGCAAGCTAATGGTTCAGAAAGCACTCATGCCAATGTTGTAGTAGCTCCACCAAACATGATGATGTAACACAGTCTCTGTGTGGACAATCAAACAGTCTTGTGTAAGATCTCAATGGAAAAAAATGGCACGCATCTGGTTCTGATAGTTGCAATCATGTAATTAAAATGAGCTGAGACAGAAGTGGAGTTGCGCGATGATATAGGTCTGAGTAATGGTGTGGATGTAGGAGCTTTATTAAGGAGGTGTTCACAAGGCAGGTGGCAAGGCCAGACTTAGCTGTTTACCTCCAAAATAGTCACTTATGTCATTATGCAATCAAGATCTTAAGTGACTGCCCACTGTGTTATTAATTACACAGCATCCCTCTCCCTTTGTATCAGAGGTTCCAGCAAGAAAACATTCACAATATTTATAACCATATTTACAACAAGAAGATGTCATTTCCTGGATGGCTGTCAGCACACCTGAAGCATAGATTCATTTTTCTCATAATCCACCATTGTCAATATGGATTCTTTGCTGTGACTTTTCTGGCCATTCCTGGTGGTTATAATAACACTAATGAGGTAGGTTGTGAATTCTTGCACATATTGCATCTATTCCCCGCTTCTCCTCAATTTCAGAGACAAGCCCTGGCCACAAAAAATAACTTCGAGCAAACCTCCTTTATTCTAACAATGCCACAGTAGGAATTTCAACTCTATGCGTTTTCCTCATGTTGTCCCACGGATCCGAAATTTGTATCATTTTGTATTTTTTTTAAATTGGAAGGGCCTGCCTGTGCAGCAGGACAAACCCAAAACTTTAGAAGTACCTCATTTTTTCCCCAGTTAAAACACAGTAATTCTGTGCTCTCCCCGCACAGATCTGCTGATGTTTGCCAGCAATTTCTGTTTTTATTTTTAAAACTGCCTGTTACTTTCTGAGGCTACACCCTCCAGCTAAAAACATTTCCCTTCATGTAGGTACTCATTACTCACAGTGTTCCTCCAGGGTGAAGCAGATGGGAGCTTTTCCTGGATTATTACCTTTTCCCTGAGGTGAATTCTTTATTTTCCTCACTAACAAACCCGTTTTTATACATCAAATCATTTGTTTAATTTTCTTATTTTTATCGTAGGTATCTTCAAGACCTACACATAGGACCACAACTCTGTTCACTTTATTTACAACAAATCAGTGGATTCAACCAGTTAATTCTTATTACCAATTTTCTCTTGTGTTACATTCTAATAGTTAAACAGCAAGAGTTTTATTAAGAAAGCATTCACTCGACAGGCAGCAAGGTTAGACTAAGCTGTTTCCCTCCAAACTGTCTGATGTCATCCTCATGATGCCGCATGAATGGGATCTTAACGTGATAGTCCAGCATACATATCTATTACACACAACAGATATATTTGAGAGAATTTGTCTTTGCATCAGGGATGTCATCCATCTTGTACTATGGCTGTATTGCTGATCTAACTGTGATAGATGCAAATAATAGCACATAACTGTGCACTGGACAATCAGCAGAATTGACTTAATTCGACCACAATTTGTATAATTAACCACAATTTGATGTGGCATATCCCACACTTTACCATTACCACAAAGGCAAGGGATCAAATTTCATTCAATGCAACCTAATTGAGGTATAGATGATTCTAAAGGGAGTTGACAAAGTAGACATAGAGAAGATGTTTCCCTTTGTGACACAATCTAGAGTGGAAGGTCATATTTTAGGCTAAGGGGTGGGAGATTTAAAACAGAAATGAAGAAGAATTACTTCTCTCAGTGGGTTCTGAATCTGTGAATTCAGAGTGCAATATACACCGGATACTAAATAAATTTAAGGAGGAGATAGACAGATTTTTAGTTAGCAATGCATTAAAGAGCCATGAGGAGTGAACAGGAGAGTGGAGTTGAGGCAAAGATGACATCAGCCATGATCGTACTAAATGGCACAGCAGGCTTGAGGGGCTGAATTGCCTATTCCTGCTCCTAAATCTCATGTTCTCACGGGGAGGGCATGCAAGGAGTAGCATCAGCCAGGCTCAAAAAGAGAGTAGGGGAAAACCTCATAAAGCTAAATAACACCAATATACCAGTGCAATATACCCAACTTTAAAGATGATGTGGTGTATGTAAATCATTGAGGGTGGCAAGATGAGTGGAGAGTGCACTTAATAAAACATTCAGTATCCTTGGTTTATTTTTAGTGGGAGCAGAGAGTTGAACTTGTAGAAGACACTTGTTTGACCTTAGCTGGGGTATTCAGTTTGATTGTGAACATTGAATTATAGAAAAGATATGAATTTTGTTGGGACAATCTCTAATTTCCTTTTATTTTTCTTTGGTTTAAAACTGTGAGTTGAGTCTAAGAGTTGAATTCTGAACAGCTGCTTGTGTTAAAAGCAAACAAAGACAGATGTTATCTGTTGGGAAGTGTCCTGGAAGATAATGCAACTTAATTACTGATCTAAGGACACTGTGGACAAATGAACACTGAACTGATGATATGCACAGGGCTAACAGCAGGGTGAACATTGAATTAGTCAATCAGGGAGTATTAATGCTAACCAGTCAATAACAGAGAATGTTGAGCAAACAGAGAAAAAGGGAGAAAAATCGATTCAGACTGACATGTCAGCCTGTCCAAACTTAGTGGAGGTTGTGATCAAAGAAGGTTGTAGATATTAATTAGATTACCTTGTTGTTTATCTTTGTTCTACCAACATTACATTATTAATAACAGTTTCTTTTTGTTTAATTTATAAACTGAATGTCCAAGACCTGTCATTTGTAATTCTGGTCAGGAACAATTAGGCAATTTTGAAGGTAATTGAATGTTTTCACTGCACTGTGTGAGCCCAGTGATAGTAAGGCTGATTTGGTGTAGTTTGCTATCCCTTTGTTGCAGCTTTGCATTGGAGAGATTTCAGAAGTGATTTTCCAGAATTGTTTCAGGTATGAAATATTTCAGCTATGAGGATAGATTGAATAAGTTGGCGCTATGGTCCCTGGAGAGGAGAAGGCTGAAAGCATATCTTATTGAGACTTTCAACATTCCGAGAGAGCAGGCAGACAGAGATAGGGTAAAATTGTTTCTACTTCTAAAAGAAATAAGAACGAGAAGTCACAGATTTAAAATGATGTACAAATGAAGCAAGGGGAATGTGAGAAAAACATCTTTCAAATAGGGAGCAGTTAGGGTATGGAATGCACTGCTGGAAATATGGCAGAGGCAGGTTCAATTGAAGCATTCAAGAGGCCATTGATACTTTTTGGACAGTAATATTGTGTAGGGATATGGAGAAAAGGCAGGAGATTGGCACTAGATAATAGGACGTTGTGCAGGCACAATGGACTGAACAGTCTCTTGCTGAATCGTAATAATTCTGTGATTCTGTGATCGATTGCTCATGCACTCTGTCTCTATTATCCTGCATGTAAATCTCAGTGTAGTGGAAGCCATACATTTGTAGGTTTCTTCTTTGTTTTTCATGTCTGCAGGTACATATTATTTTGGAATACATGGAGAGGTATTTTGGCACTGGCCCCAGTTAATCTCAGCCAATAATTTGTCTGAAATAGCTGCACAGAGACTGGTATCCCATCATCAAGTCACCCTTTATTTACTTGTGCACAGTGCACTGGCTATGGCCAGCCAGCTTGCAGTCAGTCACCTGAACTAAGAAAATTCAAATCTCTTTTTTTTGAAATACCACTACTGCCTTACAGCAGTAGTGTTTATTTTTCCCCACAGCACTGTGTTGTGTGTGTGTAAGTGCAGCAGTCGGTAAAAACACAAAGTGCCAGATAATTTTATCTGACATTTCCACCACCAGGAAAAACACCATGCGACCTATGAACCAGTAACAAGCAAAGCTCGGAACAAGCGATGCTTACATGAAAAAAGCAATGGGATGATAGGGATCAAATCAAAGTAGAATTGGATTGGGAAATAAAGCACTCCACCTGCTGTGGCACCCGTGTCTCCCTAAAAGAATCGAGAGAGTCGATGCATACCACATGGTCCTTTTCTAGGTACGACTGGGCTCAAGCACAACCATGGAAGCGGAGCAGGCAGTCAGCATAAATGCCCCCACGCCATGGCCCACTCCCTAACCCAGGAGCAGTCCCACGTGGAGAACCTCTGACCCCTCCCTGGCCCCACTCCACACTGGGTGCCCAAAGATCAACAGCGTTGGGCTGAAGTGCAATCAGCAGCAGAAGAGAAAGACTAAAAACGGAGAGGAAATGCCCACACCCAATACATGCACAGTCCATGGCACAAAACAAACAGTTGGTCTGGGAGTCCGTGAACCACCACAATTTGTGGTTGTACAGAACTGCTGTGTGCAACTCCCTCCACCCCAGATCTCTTGAGAAGGAGCAAGGACTCCCTTGTAGAGATCCCTACACTGGAGATCTCCACCACCCCCAGTGGTGAATGGGCAGGCTAAGGCATGTCTGGGCAGTGAATGAAGGAGAAGAGGTGGATGGTGCAACAGCAGCCTATGCAGGGCCTGTCGCTTCGTCCCTCTAAAACCCTTTCAATCCATATTGTGGAGGCAGCTCAGGTTGTGGGGCACAGGATGCCTGGTGAGGTATGGGATCCTAGGGCCACTGTGAAATTCCGTCTGAGCAGAGGGACATGCTGATGGGATTCCACCGCACACCTGAGCATCCTCCAACTAGTGCACAATGTTGCATCCGAGCACTGCCATTTTGAGGCAGTGGATGACAGTGATCACAGGCCAGACATTGTGCCACTGCCCTGCGTGCCAGTTCCTGCGGCAACATCCACCCAGGCCGCCTCCACCCAGCATGTCCCCAACCCAGGTCACCCCCATAGCCATGGCCCTCACCTCCACCAGCCACTCGAACCAGCATTTGTGGAGGTGAGGATTCCTGAGCAATGGCTCTCTGATGATAGCTGCTAATCCTGACAGAAGTGAGGCTTGGTGCAAGTCAACCATGTTCCAGACAGTGATCAGGTCCTGGTGAAAGATGGGTTGCATTCTGAGAATGACCTGCAAACCATCACAGTTGATAAACAGGAGTTGTGTGTCATAGTTGAGGTTACGTACCTGGCAGAAAAAAATGTCGTCAGGGCTCATCACCTAGAAGGAGGCTCAATGAAAAGGCATTGCTGCAAGGTCTGAAGGCAGAAAGTCACCACCCAGATGTGGACACACCCCTCAATAGGGAGAATCGGAACCTGTGCCTCAACCCAGTGCATCCTTTTTATCGCAGAAGAAGTGAACCTACGTTCTCTGGATGTCAGCAACAAAACCAGGAAGCAGGATGAAAGGGACCAGCCAGTACCAGAACATGGAGGCCACCAGCTGGTTTATGACCAGCTCTCAGCTCCTAGAAGACAGCACTCGGAGCAGTCCTGTCCAGCGGCTTATATGAGCTAAGACTTTGTCCTCCAGCTCCTGCCAATTCATAGCCAGGATTCTTCAACCCATATAAGGTAGACCCTCAGATAGAGGAGAATATTTGGCCCAGTTGATCCTGGCAGAAGACACCGCCAAGTACAATGCCTGGCACTCATGTATAATCCCCAGGTCAGCCGGGTCAGTTAACGTGAGGCGCATATCATCAGCGTAAGCTGAAGGGACTACGCCCGTGCTCGGCCATGCACAGAACCAGTCCTGACAACCCCCTCCGCAAGAGGCACAGGAGCGGCTCCACGCTCAGGGAATACAGGCCAGACAAGGGGCAGCCCTGATGTACTCCACTCCCAAAATGAATGGCCGTTGTCAGGACCCATTACCTTTAACCAGACATTCTGCGGCAGTGTGTAAAAGTGAGATCCAGACGACGAACTGCATCCCAAATGCCATTGCCTGTAGAGTCCAGTACAGATATATGTAGTCGACCCTGTATCACACCTTCTCCTGACTGAGAGACAGCAAGGTCCCCAGCAGACCAGTCCTCTGACAAAAGTGGATGTTATTGTGGATCATCTGGCCCTGGACCCTGTACAACTGGTCAGGGTGAATCATGTGGGCCAGCATGGATGCCAGGCAAGAAGCCAACACCCTGGTGAAAGTTTTCTAGGCTGTGCTGAGAAGGGAGACTGGATGCAAGTTCTTAAGACAACGAAGATCCCCCTTCTTTGGCTGCAGGAAGATGACCTCCCAGCACCAAAAAAACGGACAGCTGCCCAGCCATAAATAACACAGTGTGGAACAGGAGGAACCATTACCATTAATATGTATTTCTGATTACCCTGCCTTTAAACTAATTTTGAAGCACTCCATACACTCAAAGAGCAAGGACTAAGTTTCTGGCACATAGGCCATTGGCCTGATTTGAAGAAGTCACAATAGATGATCCCTTTCATCAATGGAAATAAAATACATGTCCTAAATAGAATCACTGAAAATTGTCAGGATACGCTGTGGGTAATCAGCATGAGCAGAATTTGTTTCAACCATAATTTGTAACTTGATGGTCCAGTATTTCTCTCAATTTTATAATTAACACAATATCATGGTAGAATGAAAAGTATCAGAGACAATGCCAAGATCAATATGAAGACACCTAAAACTGAAGTACCACCTGGTGAATCTACAACACAGGTCTACATGCAGACAAAATACGTTACTGGTTCTTTGGTCACATAGGTGTTTTTCCTGCTGGTGGAATATTAATAAGAATATTTACACATCTGGTGTTTTTACTGTGTCTCACACCTACGGACAAATGTGAAAAAAAATGTAACCAGGAGATTAGAATCTCTTCAGTTGAAAATTGACCTCCAAGCTGGCTGACCACATCTGTGGGGAAGAAGGTGGTTCACTTCTGGACTGTGTTCTCGTTTTGAGCTGAGTAGGCCTCCAGCTGCCTGGTGCCCTGGTTCTACTGCTGCCTGGGCTTTCCTGATTTTGCTGCTGCTGCTGCTGAAGCTATTGCCTGGGCCTTTCACCTCTATTGCTGCAGCTAGGCCTGTCTGAGGCCCACCGAAGGACTATTGTCAAAGCCTGGAGCCTGCCTGTGAACTGACATTGCTGCCAGAGGTCCCTACACCTGAGGACTGTTGCTGCTGTCTATGCCCCGCCAGGGAG
Organism: Stegostoma tigrinum; assembly: GCF_030684315.1. Classification (NCBI taxonomy): domain Eukaryota; kingdom Metazoa; phylum Chordata; class Chondrichthyes; order Orectolobiformes; family Stegostomatidae; genus Stegostoma; species Stegostoma tigrinum. The sequence continues at coordinate 39,017,378 of NC_081354.1, read as the reverse complement.
TCAACTTGGTACAGCATCTGACAGCACTACCCTTACAAACATCCCCATCCACTCCTCCCCTCTACCCCCACCTCTACCATTCTCTCCTCCGCTGACATGGTGTAGAAGCATATCCCCTGACCAGGGACAAAAACTCAGGAGGCAGGCAGGGTTCAGGCAAATAGAAGTTGTTTATTCAAGCAGATATCGGTTGATGCAGGGAGAGGACCAAAGAATCTTCCTTGAATCAGAAGGGAGATCAATGACACACTCTGATTTTATAAAGAAGCACAGCATTTTTTTTCAATTTGTGTTGTAATAAATGTAGTGTAGTCACTATCTTACCCCTTAAACCAAACACCCAATCCCATTGGAAACCAGATCAATGATGGGCATTCCGAGGGGCATCCCCAGGTCCTCATGATCTTATGCCGTTTACTCGTCATTGTAATCTCTGAGACTTGGGAATTTTCTATGCATCCTACTAATTCACAGTCCAAAAGTTATTAGTTATACTCCTTGTGGTCTGTTTTAGACTTTCTTATCTCTGAGGGCTGTTTGAATTCTATTATTCATGGTATAATATGTGCTGCTTATATCAAATTTAATCATTCCTTTTACATTTCCCACCATCCTGTATATATATTAAAAAAAAGATAGTTTTAACTAATTGCTACATGACTATAAGTAACCTTACAGCAGGAATTGAAGTGTAAAGTTATACAGCTACTTTTACTGCTGACACTTTGCAGCTAATGAGTTGGACAAATCTATCTTGTTCAGGGCATGAGATAAGGCATGTACTAAAGCTAATTAACTTTCACTTCTGGATTTAAGTGCTTTTTTTCCCTACAGTTGTATTATCTTCTGGTTAAATGTTGAAACCTCCATGTGTGATTATCTATAATTCTTTAAACAGAGCCTATTTCTCAATACTGCGGGTGAAAAGCTAATTACTACAAAATACCTTTAGCTTTCTTCACAGCTATTCAGGGAGTTAATCCAATGAGTTCATGAGCTAAGATTTCCACACCTGGTGCTATGTCTTTAGCAGGACAACATTCTTTCATTAATGAGACGACAGTCATTTGACTGTTCTTAGGCATCCTTTTATCAAAACTGTCTTGGATGATGTGTTGCCAGGCCTTTGCATTACCTTGGGTAGCTCTGTTCCAATGTACTATTATGTTACCCTTTAAAATGTTAGAGCTGACTGTCCCATTTTGTTTAGTCCTCATTGGCCACTTTCAAACATTGGCTGCTTTGGTATAAGTGTGTATAGGTCACTGCTACACATGGCTAGCTGTTCCTACACTGGAGTAGCTGCAGCCTTGGGCTTGGCCTCTTCAGCCCCGGCTACAACCTGGTCCCCATTCGGGCTCCTTACAAAGGGCCTAGGGGTTAAGGCCTACACACATCCTAACATAACTATTGAGGCCTGCAGTAAGGGCACGGCTACTGTTGTCAGCCCACTGGCCATCGTGACTGTAGCCAAAATGTACGGGAAGACCATTTTCATCCTGCAGTCCAAGCAGCTGGTCAAGGGGAATAGGCTCACCTCATCTCCAATCACAGGGGAAATCCAGTCAGGTGTCACACCACTCTTGCTCCGACTAAAGGACCCTGCCCTGAGGCATGTCTACTCCTTCTGGTGCCAGGTGTTCATTTGCTTTGCCCAGAATGTGGTGACCAAGGGAGCGTTTACTATGTTCCACAAGAGCACTGCCTACCATGCCTTCTAGATGTGCAGTGCCACCTCTGTAGGGAATGGGGGCATGTCAGGAAGAACTGTCCCACACTGAAGGTTACCCAGCCCACACTGGCAGCCAGAGGTGGCACTACCACACCCAAAACCCTCCCCAAAAAGCCATACCAGAAGCACTGCAAGCAGGGCCCAAGTCAGGGGCCACTGTCACTATAGCTTTTGAGGGTGGTGTTGGGCATCTGGCCCAAAGGATAGCAAGGGGCAAGCTAACAACCTAGAGATCACTCCAATGAATGCATCCTCCTGTCTCTGCGTGCCTCTCCCCATGTTGTTTACCTCATCACCTCAAACCAAAGTCAGAATCTTAGCCAACCCCACCCCAGCACGATAACGCCTCTGTGGCTACACTAGTGTCATCTTGGCATGGGAACACTGACCTTCCTTACCCCGCAACACCAGCCCTCAGGGGCTCCAAGCCCAATCCCCACTCTGACACGTTTAACCTCAGAGGCTCCATTAACAGTCTCTGTCTTACAATAGCCAATACTAGGACTGTAGAACGTCTGCCCTGCTCATTGTCACCTAACATCTAAGGACCTGGGCAGGAAGTGATGGAATCATATTCCCCTGCCCACATCATACCCCTGCCTCTCCTCAGCCAATGGTATTCCTGGAAATGCTGAGAGCAGGGGCAAGGACTCATAGATCCCATAAACTCCATAGACCCCATGACCACTGGAAAGCGATGCTGCAGTCCGCAACAGGAGGAGAAACCTATTCAAAGAACTGCTGCAGCTCTACCAGCCTGCAGGGTGGAGCCAGAGCACCATGCAGGCCGCAGTGTGGGCGCTATAACTGATAATCCTGCTGGGATTGAGTGGTAGAGAGTAGAGAGGTGTTTTCCTCACTCCTCCCTCCCAAGTCTGGGTGCCTGGAGAGCACCTTTCCCTGGGGAGCAGGACATCTTGGTGTCAGGAGAGGAGGCAGCCATCATCTCTGCTGCCCGATGACCTAGACCTAGAGCACACGTCAATTGAGGACGTTACTACCAGTGACCCTGGGGGTGGCGTTGCTGGGGATTGGATTCATCTGGTGGTGCCGGACCAGTCCCTACCCTCTCCATAGGAAAAGGGCTGATGGTTGAGGGCGACCAACTAGAAGAGAGTTTGGGCTCTGTGGTGGGTACTGAGGAGGGGGAGAAACGGAGTCTGTCTGCAGTGCGGTTTTGACTCCCTAATGCCTCCCACCGTGCTCCCCCTCGTCCCCATTGAGGGACTCTGGGAATTTGATGAGGACACTTGCAATTGCTGGGATAGAGTCCAGCTGGCTCTTCATGGCTGAGAGGATTTTGGGCTGGTCTTCTGGTCTACCCAGGCTGGCCCAGAATGAATGGTGGCAGTTCAAGAACTTCCTCGATGCGCTCACAGGGAGGTGAGGGACCTGTATACCTCTTCCCCCGTCCTCCCAGTAAGTGTTTTTAAATAGTTTCACTGGTGGTAATTGCACACTACTACTGACAATGAAGACTACCATAGCCAGCGTCAACATCAATTGGCAGCTGGGAGTCACAATGCGGATTCCAGAAGTTTTCAGTCCTTCAAGACAGGAAGTATGCCATAGGCTTCCTACAAGAAACCCATACTGCCCCGTGAGAGAAAACCACCTGGCTCCTGGAATGGCGAGGAGGGATCTACATGAGTCACCTCACCCGCAAGTCCAGCAGGATGACTATCTTGTTGGCCCCACATTTTCAACTGGAGATCTTGGGGGTCAAGGACCCTGTGCCAGGCCATTTGCTTCACCTGATGGTGCAGCTGGGGGTTGCGGGGCTTCACTTTTTTAATGTAGAAGTGCCCTTGGTCAGGCTGAGGCAAATACACTTCTACGACAAAGTGTCCCCTCATCTTGCCTCCTTCAATAAAGGCCAGTGTGTTGTCCTCAGAGGAGATTTTAACTGCATCCTCCAGGACAGGGACCACAGCAGTACCCAGTCTAATTTTGTGTTGGGGACGAGGTTGGGGCACTTGGCCAAATCCTTTGACTTGAGGGACGTCTGGCAAAATCTCCAACCTGACTCCATTGCTTTCACCTTCTGGGGTTGGAACATCAAGGATCCACTGTCTGTATATTTTGCAGACGTATGCCTCCTGCATTCCAATGGCCTCCATGTGGCAGGTGGCATGCCCAGACCATCAGCTGGTTTGGGCGGAGCTCCTACTGTTGGGTGCCCAGTTCAGGTCCATGTGTGGCATTTTAACAACCTGCTGCTGGAGGATGAGTGATTCCAGGACTCGTTTCATTGGTTCTGGGCCGGCTGGAGAAGGAAGCAGGGGCTTCCTCTCCTTGAGGTTATGGTGGGACGTGGGCAAGGTTCACATCTGCGTCTTCCGTCAGGAGTATGCAAGGGGGTTAACAAAGGGACAGAAATCCAGGACCGGGGTGTTGGCGGAGGTGCTCAACCTGGAATCACGTCTCGGTCAGCCTGATGTAGATCCAACCCTGAAGGGGGCGTACAAAAAGAAGGCCACAATGTGAGACCTGCAGCCTGTCGGGTTCCAGGACACATACGTGAGTTTGTGGATCCAACTCCTCCAGGACCTGGACCATGGCGTCCCCTTCTTCTCCAAGGTGGGAAAAGGAGATGGTGCCCATCAGCAGCTCTACATGCTGCTGGCCAACGACGGGTAACTCAACTCAGACCTAGAGGGCATTAGGCCCCAGATTCATGCCTGTTTTGTGGATCTGTTCTCTCAAGATCTGTCCAGCAAGGATGCTCGCAGAGTTTTGTGGGAGGATCTGCCACACCTCAGCCCAGAGGATGCCAGGAAATTCGACGCTCCTGTCACTTTTGAGGAGCTGACTGGTGCCCTCAACCGGCTTTCGGAGGGTCAAGTCCCAGGGGCTGGATGGGCTGACTATGGAGTTCTTTAGGGCATTCTAGGATATCCTAGAGAGTGGCTATGCGCAGGTCCTGGAGGAGTGTCTTATGGCTGGATAGAGATAGTAAGAACTGCCGATGCTGGAATCAAAGATAACACTGTGTGGACTGGAGGAACACAGCAGGCCAGGCAGCAACAGAGGAGCAGGAAAGTTGACAATTCAGGTAGGGACCCTTCTTCAGAAGAAAGACCCTTTATAAATACATATTGATGGTGAAAGCTGCATCACCCTCATATTAATGTTCCTTGTATATACCACGTTAATACCATATTCCTTGGCCAACATCTCTGACTCCGGCTAGCTATAGTGCTCCAACAAAACTCAGTGCAAGCTGAAAAAACAATATCTCATTTTCAGCTTGGGAACTCTGCAGCCTTCTGGACAAATGTCAAGTTCAATAATTGTAGGACCTGAGCACCTTCTCCCATGTCCTTATCCCAACACCTACGCACCAGGCCCTATCATCACGTGGGCTGTTACCACAAACAACTAGTTGTTAGCTACTTACAGTCCCATTAGCAGCTATTCAATCTCCCAGGCTGATGTTTACCCATTCCTTTGTTTGCTAAATAGTTTTTCTTACTTTCTGGGATCCATCTCCTTCTTTTGTGCACTCTTTTCCACCTCTTCTCCAGAATATATACCAGCTGTTTCCTAGCTACAATGAGCTCTGAAGAAGGACCTGAAACTTTAACTCTGCTTTCTCTCCCCAGATGCTGCCAGGCCTACTGAGATTTTCCAGCAATTTCTCATTTTGTGGTTGTTGTTAATGGTCAATATTATTGATCCAGATTTTAGGGTCAGCATTGCTGCTGACAATGAATAAACCTTTGCTCAAAACTATTGTAACCTAAATCGTAAAAATTTTGGATGTCTTAAAGTGGGGTCGGCGAGTAGGGGGTATCCCACTCTGGGTTGTGGCAAGAGCTAGTGCTGTACAGTGGTCGAGACAAACACAACAGCCCTTGTAGGTGTGACTTACAGTCACTGCATCACAAAAACTGATAGAAAAAGCTTCTCCAAAAAAACACATCAGAAAATCTCACTTAAGAAAAAGGCACCAGACAATTAGAATTCAATGGGCCTGGTGGCTCAATGGTTATCACTGCAGCCTCACAGCACCACGGATCCAGGTCAAATTCCGTCCTTGAGTCTGTGTGGGGTTCGCACATTCTCCCTGTATCTGTGTGGGTTACTTCCCATAGTCCAAAGATGTGCAGGCTATTTGGGTTGGCCATGTTAAAATTGTTCATTGTGTCTGAGGACGTGTGGTTTAAGTAGATTAGCCATGGGGAATGCAGGGCTACAGGGATAGGGTGGGTGAAACGCTGTCCAGCTGTTTGATGTGAACCTGATGGGCCAAATGCCCTGCTCCCACAATGTAGGGATTCTATTACCAATTTTGCAAAATTGAGAAAGAATAATAATCTTTAAAAATTAAGTTTTTTTCCAAGTGTAAAAGATAAATGTGATATTTTAAAACACTGAAAAATCATGCATAAAGGCCATAAACATCTTTATGACAAGCCTGATTAAACTTTTATGGTATGCTAAAAAGATTTAAATTTTTCAAATAATGTGACCTTCTTTATTATGTATTTGTAGATTTTGAGGAGACACTCATGTATGGAAATATTGATCTAAAATTTTAAAGTGTCATTAAATAGGAATTCATGCACAATTAGTGTTTAACCTCATATTACTTTGGCATGCATATGGGAAATACAGTTATGTCTAGTTCAGGTCCCCCATGATTTACAGTCCCTGAATTTTAATGTGCTTTAGCCTTTGACTGCAAACGGTTCATCCAATGGTTGAAATTAGCAAATGTGGCATGCCATTGTGTTTGCCATTGATCTTGTAGGAAGCACAAAGCATGAGTTTAGTAGCATTACCATAAATGATCAGCTTAATAATTAAAAGACCTTAAAATGCAGCCCATTACACACTTGATATTTCTTGTCCCAATATGTAAAACACATTGTAAATTGCAATGAAAGGGGTTTTCACAGAAGAAAGTAATTTCCATACATAGAAATTAATGAATTCAAGGAAGAATAATGTCTCATGTAACTTAGCAGGAGTGTAGTGGGAAGATTATTTCCATCCAAGCCAAAGAAGGTGACCAAATTTTCAGCAAAGCTGTCAGCTTGATGGATTGTCTTGAAGGAGAAATAAGGGAGGTGGGAAGATGGAGCTGTTTGAGAAAGCAATTCTGGAACTTAGAGCCTAAACTGCTAAAGGCACAATCATTAATGGTGGGATTTAATCAGTTGTATATACTGAACGTGGAATTTGTTTCACTAGGCATCGGTGCCATATACTGGTAGTTTATGGTTGAGACAGTTTGCTGTCACATATCCATCATTCTATGTTGAGCGTAAGGACAAGCCTAAATATCAGCGATAGAAGACAAGCCACGAGACAGTTTTAACAATAAGATGTATTTGTTGGGCACAATCACAACCTTTAGGTCACTTTTTGTAAATCTTTCATGGGATGTGAGTATCACTGGCTAGGCCAGCATTCATTGCTCATTCCTAATTCCCACTTGAGCTGCCATTTCAGATGGCACTTAAGAACCAATCAGATTGTTACTGGTGTAGAGTCACAAGTAGGCTGTATAGATTTCCTTCCCTAAAGGACATTAATGAACCAGATAAGTTTCATGCCAATCAACATGGTTACATGGTCACCATTAGGATTCCGGGTTTTCACTGATTCAAATTTCATTATTTCAGGATGGAATTTGAACTCGTCCCCAGAATATATCCTTCCTAAGATGTGGTGCCCAGATCTGCTCACAGTACTCCGGATAGCATCTAACCAGGGTCATGCATAACTGAACTATGACTTCTGCATCCTTATACTCCAGTATTCTAGGTATAAAGCTAGTATTCCACTAGCTTTCTTTACTATGTTCTGCACCGGCTTATGATATTTTAAAGATCCATGCACCTGAACCCCCAAGTCTCTTTGGACATCCAATATATTTAACTTTATACAATCTACAAAGTACTCTGATCCATCCTCTTTCAGTCCAACATAGATAACACCACAGTTGTTTATATTGAACTCTATCTGCCACAGCTTTGTTCATTCTATTAATATCATCTACACTGTCTACAATGCCACCTAACGCTGTATCATCAGGAAATTTGGGTATATGATTATCTATGCCATTATCCAAATTGTAAATAAATAGTATGAATAATTGAGTCTCTATAACACATTCTTGTAGGACACCTGGTCATGTCCTGTCAATCTGAGTAAGTACTAATTATCCCTACTTTCTGCCATCTACCAATCAACCAATTTCCCTATCATGTCAGTAATTTGACCTCAATTCCGTAGTTTTCTGCCTTAGTTAATAATCTTTTACATGGAATTTACGAAATGTCTTCTAGAAGTCTATATAAACAATGTCCATGGATATTCACCTGTCTACTTCTTTAGTTACCTCTTCAAAACATTCAGTGAGTTTTGTCAGGCATGTCCTACCTGTCATGAATCCATGACTAAATGAAAATTTTTGAGGTGTTCAGTTACCTCATCCTTGATTATAGACTCCAAAAATGTATCACCACAGATGTTAGGCTAACTGGTCTGGAATTTCCTCTCACCCCTCTTAAAAAGCAGCGTGACATGTGCAATCTTCCAATCCAGAAAGATAACACCTGTATCTAGGGAACTCTTGAAGATTGGGTGTGTTGGGGTGTGTACAATATGTCCTCAGACTTCCTTTAAGATCCTCAGATGGAAGCCATCAGTTCCTGGGGAGTTAACACTCTTTAATTTGATTAATTTCATTAATTTCCTCTTTACTGATAGTTTATTTACTTTAATTTTATTCAGTCCCTGTCCCCACTCTACTACTAATTCCCTCACGACTTCTGGCACACATCCACCTCTTCTATTGGAAGTACAAAGGCAAAGTAATTATTCAACATGTCTGCTATACTCCCCGTTGTCATTGACAAGATTCCACTTTGTGTCTTTGATGGGCCAACATTGCTCCTGATCACCTGTTTTCCCTTCATGTAATTGTAGAATTCTTCTTTTGAATTTCATTTTCCTTGCAAGTTACCTTTCATAATCCCTTTCAGTAGCTCTTTTAGGATGCTTTCTGCCCTTTGCTGGTCTTTGTGTCTTTCCCATTCAGCAAGTTGTGTACTGTTTTTTATATCGTTTTGTAAGCCTTTCTTTTCAGTTTTATGCTGTCCCTTATCCCTTCAGTTGTGTTACCTATTAATATTTTCCCAGTTTATTGTAGATAGCCTCTGTCTCATCTCATTAAAATCACGTCACATAAATTTAGCACTCTAGAGCTGAGTCATGCTTTTTGCTTTCAAACATTACAGTGAACTCGATAATGTATTGATCACTGTTTGATAAAGGTTCACGTACAGCTAGGTTGCTAAGTAAATTCAGCTCATTACTCTTGCTAAATCCAATATTCCTTGTCCCTTGTTGCATACCGGACATAATGATGTTGGAAAATATACCAGATATTCAATACCTTTCTGACAGGTGCTTGTCTGCCTCTCCCAATCTACGTTAAAGTCAAAATCCTCCTTTATACTACTCTGGCTTTGCAACATACTTGCCTAATTTCTGCATTTATACATCAATCTAGGTTCAATTCCTGCACCAGCTGAGGTTACCATGAAGAAATCTCCTTCTCAACCTCTCCACTTGGCTAAATTATGGTGACCATCAGATTAAACCTTCACTATTGAAGGCAGCCCTGTGTTCTGGTAAGACTATGTTGACTTTTAATGTGGTGAATCTACTTTTCTTTCTGATTTGAAACCTTTGAAGAGCAGGTGTGCATGCTGGAATGGATAGAGATAGACGAAGCTGATGTGCTGAAAATTTTGTCAAACATTAAGATTGACAAGTCGCCAGGCCCGGATCAGATTTGTCCTCGGCTGCTTTGGGAAGCGAGAAATGCAATTGCTTCGCCACTTGCGAAGATCTTTGCATCCTCGCTCTCCACTGGAGTCGTACCTGAGGACTGGAGAGAGGCAAATGTAATTCCTCTCTTCAAGAAAGGAAATAGGGAAATCCCCGGCAATTATAGACCGGTAAGTCTCACGTCTGTCGTCTGCAAGGTGTTAGAAAGGATTCTGAGGGATAAGATTTATGACCATCTGGAAGAGCATGGCTTGATCAAATACAGTCAACACGGCTTTGTGAGGGGTAGGTCATGCCTTACAAACCTTATCGAGTTTTTTGAGGATGTGACTAGAAAGGTTGATGAGGGTCGAGCTGTGGATGTGGTGTATATGGACTTCAGTAAGGCATTTGATAAGGTTCCCCATGGTAGGCTCATTCAGAAGGTCAGGAGGAATGGGATACAGGGGAACTTAGCTGCTTGGATACAGAATTGGCTGGCCAACAGAAGACAGCGAGTGGTAGTAGAAGGAAAATATTCTGCCTGGAAGTCAGTGGTGAGTGGAGTTCCACAGGGCTCTGTCCTTGGGCCTCTACTGTTTGTAATTTTTATTAATGACTTGGATGAGGGAATTGAAGGATGGGTCAGCAAGTTTGCAGACGACACAAAGGTCGGACGTGTCGTTGACAGTGTAGTGGGCTGTTGTAGGCTGCAGCGGGACATTGACAGGATGCAGAGATGGGCTGAGAGGTGGCAGATGGAGTTCAACCTGGATAAATGCGAGGTGATGCATTTTGGAAGGTCGAATTTGAAAGCTGAGTACAGGATTAAGGATAGGATTCTTGGCAGCGTGGAGGAACAGAGGGATCTTGGTGTGCAGATACATAGATCCCTTAAAATGGCCACCCAAGTGGACAGGGTTGTTAAGAAAGCATATGGTGTTTTGGCTTTCATTAACAGGGGGATTGAGTGTAAGAGTCGTGAGATCTTGTTGCAGCTCTATAAAACTTTGATTAGACCGCACTTGGAATACTGCGTCCAGTTCTGGGCGCCCTATTATAGGAAAGATGTGGATGCTTTGGAGAGGGTTCAGAGGAGGTTTACCAGGATGCTGCCTGGACTGGAGGGCTTACCTTATGAAGAGAGGTTGACTGAGCTCGGTCTCTTTTCATTGGAGAAAAGGAGGAGGAGAGGGGACCTAATTGAGGTATACAAGATAATGAGAGGCATAGATAGAGTTGATAGCCAGAGACTATTTCCCAGGGCAGAAATGGCTAGCACGAGGGGTCATAGTTTTAAGCTGGTTGGTGGAAAGTATAGAGGGGATGTCAGAGGCAGGTTCTTTACGCAGAGAGTTGTGAGAGCATGGAATGCGTTGCCAGCAGCAGTTGTGGAAGCAAGGTCATTGGGGTCATTTAAGAGACTGCTGGACATGTATATGGTCACAGAAATTTGAGGGTGCATACATGAGGATCAATGGTCGGCACAACATTGTGGGCTGAAGGGCCTGTTCTGTGCTGTACTGTTCTATGTTCTATGTTCTATGTTCTATTATTTCCACCAGTGTTACCTTAATGTCTTTCAGCAACAGAGCACACTGCTGATTAGAGGTGTGGCTTCCTCTACATTGGGGACCACTTTGCAGAACACCTCCGCTCAGTCCGCAACAAACACCTGCACCTCCCAGTCGCAAACCATTTCCACTCCCCCTCCCATTCTTTAGATGACATGTCCATCATGGGCCTCCTGCAGTGCCACAATGATGCCACCCGAAGGTTGCAGGAACAGCAACTCATATTCCGCCTGGGAACCCTGCAGCCTAATGGTATCAATGTGGACTTCACCAGTTTCAAAATCTCCCCTTCCCCCACCGCATCCCTAAACCAGCCCAGTTTGTCCGCTCCCCCCACTGCACCACACAACCAGCCCAGTTCGTCCCCTCCCCCCACCACACCACACAACCAGCCCAGCTCTTCCCCTCCACCCACTGCATCCCAAAACCAGTCCAACCTGTCTCTGCCTCCCTAACCTGTTCTTCCTCTCACCCATCCCTTCCTCCCACCCCAAGCCGCAACCCCATCTACCTACTAACCTCATCCCACCTCCTTGACATGTCCGTCTTCCCTGGACTGACCTATACCCTCCCTACCTCCCCACCTATACTCTCCTCTCCACCTATCTTCTTTTCTCTCCATCTTGGGTCCGCCTCGCCCTCTCTCCCTATTTATTCCAGAACCCTCACCCCATCCCCCTCTCTGATGAAGTGTCTAGGCCCGAAACGTCAGCTTTTGTGCTCCTGAGATGCTGCTTGGCCTGCTGTGTTCATCCAGCCTCACATTTTATTATCACAACACTGCTGATTACCATGTTTGTTTCCCTCTGGGTACCAACCACTTATGGCTTGTGGTTTGGATTATTTGCTAACAACAATCTTCTTTCTATGCAGAGTATAACACCCTGCCTAATTATCAGTACTGGGGATAAACTACTAGAAAGTTTTAACAAGAAGACCTTTATTGTAGTTTATTGCAATAAAGCAATATATACAGTAAACATTAACAGGTTAAGCATTACTACCAGCTATCAGGAACTAGGCATGTCACATTTATCTTCATCAGGACTTCATTCAAGTCTGCATGATACTCCATCTAAAGACTGTAAATCTCAATCCTGTTTTATGGAATATGGATTTTGCCAACAAGGCCAGTGTTTTATTACCTATCCCTAACTGTTCTTGAGCAGAGTGACTTGCCAGAGTGATATTCATTATGCATGTGGGGTAGGTAGATTCTTGTTCCACAGAGGGATTCAAAGGTTACTGGGGTAAGTGGCAATGTTGAATTTGAAACACAAACAGATCAGCCATGACTTTGTGGATGAAAAAGTGCGGGCCTAAGAAGCCTGCTGTTCCTAATTTGTATCTGTGTGTAAGAAGCAACTATTTGCTTTGGGTCTAATGTCACATACAGGCCAAACCAGATATCCTTTCTTGAAGGACATTACTTTATAATAATCAATATCAGCTCCACACTTGCCATCACTGAGATTGGATTTCTTTTCCAGATTTATTACTTTAACTTAAACTCCATCTGATAATATGCTAGGATTTGAACGCCTATCACCAAGGCATTGGCTCCAGCTTCTACAGTTACAGGTCCCATAACATTACCATTCAGCTATTGTCTCATGACCTTTAGACTTTCAAAACTTGCATAACACAATCTGATTCATCATAAAACCATTACCAGGAATAAAATCAAAATCATTCAGCATGTAAAGAATAAAAGGAGTTGATTCTGTACATAATTGTCAATGTTTACCAGATAATTCAGTCCAAACAACAGCATGAGGACTAAGGAAAAACCAACATAGAAGTCAATGACCAAAAACTAGTGAGATAATGAATTTAAATATAAAAATTATTTTAATTCCCACTGTATGCATGATTTATGTAAACATTTGAAGGATATAATGCTTGTGATGGTTGAATAGGTGAAATTAAGTGATCGTATTGAGCAGATCAAACTAAACAGTAAAGTGTTCTTGAAAATCATTGTACAAATTATTAGCTAAAATGCTGAAAGTAGAACTAATCATTCTCTTCTTTATTTTTGTTCAATTTTCTATGAATTCCTCTATGCAATCAGTGTTCTCCCGGATGACTTATGAAAACATTGTCATTATTTGATAATGAGAGAAAATGATCAAAGGACTTTTTCATTCATTTATAAAAGTGCCATAATTTGAACACTAAAACTAACGTTGTATTTAACAAGTTAATCGTGGAGCAGAATTTTACCAAGTCGCTTAGAATAATAATTAGAAGTGGTGGGTTGCAGTTGGTGGGGGAGGGTGATATTAGAAGGGAAAGAAAAAGGATGCAGGAAATATGATGTGGGGCACCCATCGTTTCCTGCTGCTGTGCCATTATGTGAGCAATTTGCAAGATGGTGTAAATTGGTCCCATTGAGAACTCAGTTGAGTTCCTTAAGGGCTCCTTCCAACCTCTGGCATTTTCCCAAAGTGGTTAGGAGGAGATAGTTCTCTGTCACAGAACAAGATCATCCAGTGAACCCTGGTGGCATGTTTGGTTGTGGGTGGACTGGGGGCAATCCTCTTACTCAGGCACTCTTTGACTGATTGAAGTGGAGGAACTGTGGGAAATGGAATTAAAACGTCAGGAAGTTTTGCTACAACAGTTTGGGCCATTAGTAGTTCACATCTAGAATACTGTGTAGAGTTTGACCTTTTTACCAGACAAGGGGAATACCTGCTCATAAACAGTTCAGAGTGGTTCACAAGATTCAAGAGGTGAAAAGTTTCTCTTTTGAGGAAAGATTGAACAGTTTGGTGTTGAGAAGAATGAAGTGTATTCTTAATGAAACAAACAAGATTCAAGCAAAAACAGAAATAGCTGGACAAACTCAGCAGGTCTCATAGCATCTGTGGAGAGAAAGCAGAGTTAATGTTTCAGGTCCGGTGACCCTTCTTCAGAAAAGCTGAAGCTGATAAACCTTTGCAGATTCTTTCCATCCTCATTACATCTTGCTATCTGATGTAGGTTTATACTACCAGCAAACTCTGTTATATTACACTCAGCCTTCCTTATCCTAATCATTGGTCGAGATTGTAAATAGTTGATTCCCAAGGACAGTTTTTGTAATCCATTAGTCCTGAAACTCTGAAATGACCCATTTATTTTTATTCTGCTAATTAAAGAATCATCAGTCCCTTCTAATATGTTACCTATGATACCTAGCCTCACACAACCATGTCTTATTTTGTTACACACTCAACTGTGAGTCAGAAGGTAGTGTCTTCAAGTTTCACTCCAGAAGTGAGCACAAAGATCCAGTCTGGATGCCAGTGCAATACTGACGGAATGCTGCACTGTCAGAACTGCAATCTTTCAGATATGATGTAAAAACACAGATCCATCTGCCCCCTCCAAAGAATGTAAAATATCTCATGACACTATATATATGACATATAGCTGAGAAGAACTTTCTGGAGATGGGGCCAGTATTGATCCTTCAATTAGCATCTCAAAAGTAAATGATCTGCTGTCGCATTGCCATGGGAACTTGTTATGTACAATGTGGCTGCAATATTTCCTACATTACAACAGTGATTCCACTTGAAAGGTATGGCTATAAAATGTTTTTGGGTGTGCATAAAACATTACAAATGCATGGTGTAAATTTTTCTTTTTCCTTCTCCAAACAGCCTCCTTTGTCATAAATTATCAATTGTTTTTGAAAATCCAAATATACTACTTTCACTAGGCACCTCTATATTTACCAAACACCAAATGTCTCCCTTAAAATCATATTGACTCTGTCTAGTCACATTGTGGGATTCTGTTTCCTGCTCTCACATCCCTAAGGATAGATTCAGCTTTTACCGTACTGCTGATAACATATTAATTGACCTATATTTCATCAGTTTCTCTTCGTCCTTCTTTCTTAATTAGAAAGCTTTGTTTGTTACTCTCCAATCCAGAACATAGACTCTAGTAAAAACTAGTAAATTCTTAAAGATAACAACCAATATTTCTGTTATCTCTGCAGCCACCTCTTTGAAAACTCTATGATGAAGGCTATTAGGTCTAAGAAATTTGTTCATTTTCACTCACTTCTATGATTTTAATTTAAGAATATTAATGGGTTTTATATTCCTCAGTTTAACGATTCCTTGATCCCTCACCTTTTCTGAGGATCAGATATAAAGGACAGAATCTTATAAGGTCCTAAATGACATGAACAGTGGCAAGAAACCTGGAAGAATCATGAGAGATGTCCAGCAATGTCTTCCTCAGCCTTTGCATTTTTCAGCCATTTTCTGGATGTTAATACATAGATCTACATAGATCCCTGAGCGTTGCCACCCAGGTTGATATGCTGTTAAGAAGGCATACGGTGCATAGGTTTTATTGGTAGAGGGATTGAGTTCCGGAGCCATGACGTCGTGCTACAACTGTACAGAACGCTAATGAGGCCTCACTTGGAATATTGCGTACAGTTCTGGTCGCCCCCATTGCAAGAAGGATGTGGAAGCATTGGAAAAGGTGCAGAGGAGATTTACCAGGATGTTGCCTGGTCTGGAGCGAAGGTCTTATGAGGAAAGGCTGAGGGACTAGGGTATGTTCTCATTGGAGAGAAGAAGGCTAAGAGGGGATTTAATAGAGACATACAAGATGCTCAGAGAATTAGATAGGGTGGACAGTGAGAATCTTTTTCCTATGATGATGACGTCAGCTTGTACAAGGGGGCATAAGTGCAAATTGAGGGGTGCCAGATTTAAGACAGATATCAGAGGCAGGTTCTTTACTCAGAGAGTGGTAAGGGCATGGAATGCCCTGCCTACCGATGTAGTTAACTCAGCCACATTAGGGGCATTTAACCGGTCCTTGGGTAAGCATACGGATGATGATAGGATAGTGTAGGGGGATGGGCTTAAATTAGTTCACAGGTCAGCGCAACATCAAGGGCTGAAGGGCCTGTTCTGCACTGTTTTGTTCTTTGTTCTTAATATGAGATTCTAGTTAGGGAGCAGCAAGATGTCTATTATTGTAGATTATTGCGGTCTATCACCCTAATTAACACCAAATCTTGCCCCATTAACAAACAGCTTCTTATCCTACCATGGAAAAGATAGGAACTAGACACTGAGAATTCTTGACATGAACGTCAAGGTGTATATTTGGTAACTCCAGCTCGCCACTTGTGACAGCAAGTGAGGAAAGATGTTGGAAGCAATAGAAAAAGAGGTAGGCCATGGACCTTGTTGGGAGATGAGTCCAGCAGCAGAGATAGTGAGTGAGAAGTGATATTGAGACATAGTGGATGTTCTTCCTCTGCACCCATACTCCAAAGTCTCCAAGTTCCTGTCAGCAAAGCAGATGCTATCACCCTGGCAAATGGTAGAATCCAACTAGCATCAGATGAAAAGAGCACCAGAAAAGTGTAGTACATCGTTTAGGAGGGAATTTGGAACACTTGCTAGGTAGGTCTCTCATTAAAAAAAACTACCACAAAATATGACAAAAATGGCAATCAAAGTATGGTAAAATACAGTCTGACGCATTTGTTCATTCTCTACAATTCCTTCTTCCTCATTATAATTTCATCTGTTTCTAAGTGACTCACATCTACTTTTCTGTTTTACATTTTTGAAAAACCTCATACGAGCTTCTTTTTATATTTCTTCCCTGTTTTCTCTCTTGTGTCTCTGTTATCTCCTTTTAAAGGCTCTCAGTCATCCTGAGCTGATTTTTAAAACCCATCCAACACACCAGCCCTTCTTGGCAATATTATAAGTTTTTTTTATCTAATGCTACGTTTAACTTGAGGATTCTGGGCAATCCAAAATGGAGGATGGGAAAAGTTGTGGCTGTAAGAAGTGCTCCTTTTTTTTGAGGTATTTTCAGTATTGGAGATGATTTCCTCAAGTTTTTGGAGCAATAATCCCTGTTTTATAAGCTGTTCATTGTTTTGGAACTTTGAGAAAATAAACAGCACTTTTTTTTAAAAAGGGAGAAAGAGAGAGAGAAAAGATACCAAGTGGGAGGTGAAAACAAATGAGCTGTAAACATGCACCGCTGTCTGACCCAGCAATGAATCTGCACAGCTAACTGCCTTTATTTAGTTTCAAGTATCTCAGGACATTGGAGTTTGTTCTAAGGAAAATAAACAGTGAAATTCACAGCTGACCTTGGAGAGAGCTTGCAGCTGAGTGGCTTATTTTTTAAAGTATGAACTTATTGTTCTTTCCATTTTGTAAATCTACAGTAGCAAGTAGAGTGGGGTTTTTTTTAAGATTATATGTTTTTATTCAGATCTGTCTCTTGATTAAATTCAAAATATAAAAGATAGATCCAAAGTTCCTGGAGCAGTGTTTTCACAGCAGTAACGTTGTGTTATTTTCCGGGTCTATAGATTGTCAAGGTACAGTGATGCCCACTAGAAGAATAAAAGTAACCTTCCTGTTGGATGTAGGCGGTTGCAGAAAATTTCAATGCTACTCATGATTATGTCCCGAGGAAGCGCTTTGGTTGTGAATCCTATCTGATCACATAGGTCAGTTGGAGTGGCAATTAGAGGCAATCAGGAATTTACAGGTGGTAGGGGGATGGTGATGGATGGCAATTTCAGGAAGGGACAAAAACCAAAGACAATCAGGTAGATGGGTTACATCTAGGAAAGGTAGAAAGGCTAAGCAGGTAATGCAAGAGTCTCCTGTGGCTGTCCCCATCTCAAACAAACATATTGTTTTGGATAACATAGGGGGTGATGGATTCTTGGGGAAATGCAGTACTGAGAGGCAGGTTCCTGGTACTGAGACTGGCTCTAAAGTAACAAGGGGTACATCAGATTCTAAGTGATAAAATATGATAGCAGACTGTCCAGTCAGAGAGAGAGTGAGAAAGGACATCAGTCTGAGACTGGTGCAGTTGGGAAAAGCAACAAGTCAGGTAAGAACAAAGCAGAGAATGAGGTAGGACTGATAAATTAAACTGCATTTATTTCAATGCAAGAAGCTTGGCAGGTAAGGCAGAAGAACACGGGACATGATTGGGAACATGGGACTGGGATATCCTAGTGATTAAGAAACATGGCTCAGGGATGGACAGTACTAGCAGCTTAATGTTCCAGGATATCATAGCTCACAGAATCCCTACAGTGTGGAAACAGGCCCTTCGGCCCCAGTCCGCGCCAAAGCTCGGAGTATCCCACCCAGACCCATTCCCATGTAACTCACCTAATCTACACATCCCTGAACACTATGAGCAATTTAGCATAGCCAATTCACCTCACCTGCACATCTTTGGACTTAGGTATTATGGGAAGGATGGAAAGGGGGAAAAGAGAGGAGGGGGAGTGGTGTTTTGATTCGGGACAACTTTACAGCTGTACTTAGAGAGAATATGTCTGGGAATACGTCCAGGGAATTTATTTGGGTGAAACTGAGAAATAAGAAAGGGCTGATCACCTTATTGGATTTGCACAATTGAACCCCACCCCCAAATGTCAGTGGAAAATTGAGAAACAAATTTGTAAGGAGATCTCCGTTATCTGTAAAAATAATAGGGTGGCTATGGTAGGGGATTTTAACTTTCCAAACATAGACTGTGGTTACCCTGGTGTTAAAGGGCTTGGATGGAAAACAATTCATTAAGACTGTGCAAGAAAGTTTTCTAATTCAGTATGTGGATGTATCTACTTGAGAAGTATAACTTTACCTACTCTTGGGAAATAAGGCAGGGCAGGTGACTGAAGTGTCAGTGGGGGTGCACTCTGGGGCCAATGATCATAATTCTATTAGTTTCAGAATAGTGATGGAAAAGGATAGACCGGATCTAAAAATTAAAGTTCAATTTGACAATGGCCAATTTTGATGGTAATAGGCAAGTACTTTCAAAAGTTGATTGGGGGCAGATAGTCACAGGTAAAGGGACAGCTGGGAAATGGGAAGCCTTCAAAAATGAGATTACAAGAGTCCAGGGACAGTATATTCTTGTTATGGTGAAGGGCAAGGCTGGTAGGTATAGGGAATGCTGAATGATTAGAGAAATTGAGTTTTTGGTCAAGATAAAGAAGCATATGTCAGGTACAGAAAGCAGGGATCAAGTGAATCCCTAGAAGAATACAAAGACAGTAGAACTATACTTTAGAGGGAAATCTGGAAGGCGAAAAGGGGACATGAGATAACTTTGGCAAGTAGGGTTGAGGAGAATCCAAAGGGATTCTACAAATACATTAAGGACAGAAAGGTAACCAGGGAGAGAATAGAGCCCCTTAAAGGTCAGCAAGGCCATCTACGTGTGGAACCGCAGGAGATAGGGGAGATACTAAATGAGTATTTTTCATCAATGTTTACTGTGAAGAAGGTTATGGAAGCTAGAGAACTTGGGGAAATAAATAGCAACATCTTTAAAAATGCCTATATTACAGAGGAGAAAGTGCTGGACATCTTAAAATGCATAAACGTGGATAAATCTCCACAACCTGATCAGGTATACCCTGGAACTTTGTGAGCAGCTAGGAAAGTGAGCACAGGTGAGGTGCCAGAAAACTGGAGGTTGGCTAATGTGGTGCCACAATTTAATAAAGGTGGTAAGGAAAATCCAGGGAACTAATGACCAGTGAGCCTGACATCAGTGGTTGGCAAGTTGTTGGAGGGAATCCTACGGGATAGGATTTGCATGTATTTGGAAAGGCAAGGACTGAGTAGGGATAGTCAACATGACTTTGTACGTGGGAAATCATGTCTCCCAAACTTGATTGAGTTTTTTGAAGAAATAACAAAGAGGATTAATGAAGACACGGCAGTGAATGTGATCTACATAAACTTCAGTAAAGTGTTTGACAAGATTCTTCACGATAGACTGGTCAGTAAGGTTAGATCTCACAGAATACAGGGAGAACTACCATTTATTTACAGAACTGGCTCAAAGGTAGGAGACAGAAGGTGGTGTGGAGGGCAGTGTACTGGGGGCCTCCATTCTGCAGCTGCTGTAGTTGTAACTTGGAGGCTGAAGTGGCAACACCTGTTATAACTGAGAGCAGCTGGAGCTGATTGAGGCCTACAGCCTGAGACCTTGGGTACTGCTACCTTCCTGCCTGGAAGGACTCGAATCTGGATTCTACTTTGCTTCTGCTGCCAACTTTGGAAGCCTGGTGGCCTACATTTCTCCTCGGTGAGTGGAATACTGTTCTAATAACGCCTACTGTGACAGGGAAAAGCTGCTGCTGCTGCTTGGGGCCTGGAGTCTTGGGCATTGCAGCCTGCCTGCAGGAGGGGGACTTGCAACTGGGACTGGTTGCTGTTGCTGCCCTGAGGAATCTGGTGGCTAGTATTTCTATCCTGCAATTACCTTGAAACATCAGTTCCTGAAGCCTGGACTTTTCTATTGTCTCTTGGGGAGGCGTGGTCCTGGAGCCTGGCCTTTATCTTCAGTTGGGGGAATCAGGCTGGATGCTGTCTGCTTAGGGCCTGAATAGTTATTTGTGAGTGACTGTACTCTAGAGTCTGGAGCTTGGAGCTGTCGGGAGCCTGGGCCATCTTTCCCATTATTACTTCCACATTGTTGCCTATACCATCTGCCAGTGACTTGACGTTGGGCTTTGGGGACCTGTGGGCTGGGACACGGCAGCCTAAGGGACTGTACTAGCTGGCAAGGCTGAACAAGACTTTGTCAGGTTCACTTCATCTACTTCGTGTGAGGGGTGGTGATGGTCCTGGTTTTGTGGGTGGGAGATGGGGGGTTTGGGGGATGGTGGCGGGTGGCAGCAGACAGCAGATTGGCAGTAGTGATTACAGGGTGCTGTAAACAACAGCTGGGGTGGGGGACCAGTCATTCTGACACAGGGTTGGTATGCATCCTCTGTACCCCTCACCCTGGAGAAGCAACTTCATTTTGGTGGGGCCTTCTTGCCTGTCAACTCTCTGGAAATAGTTTCTCAGAGGATCATTTTATCAAACATCCCTCCCTTTGTTCTATTTGAATTCCTTCTCCCTTACCCCCGGCACCTGTGGGAAATGAGGCCAGATGTGATGCCACCACTGCTCGGTCTGAAGGAGCTTTCCTGAGATACGTTTACTCCTTCCGGTGACAGGTTCCTGTCTGCCTGGTCCAGGAGGGGGTTACAGAAGGAACCTTCATAGGTGAGCATGAAAGTGCTGCTTAGCAGGTATTCTGGTCAATGGAGGGTGTGTGGTGTCATACCTGCAAGGAGGTGAGGTACCTCCAGAGGAACTGCCCTGCTTCGAAGGCTGCTGTCAATACCTCAGCGACTGCAGCTGGCATCATTGCCTCTCCCCTTGTGACCACCCCTCGGACCCAGCTGGAGGGAGCTACCTTGCTTACAGACATTAGCGGGGTGTGAGAAGAGAGTCTTCCTCTGGGCTTTCATCCCCTGAAAACAAAGCGTTTGAGGGAGGCCTCCCTCAAGGATTCCTAAGGTGACATCCTGGACCCCCTGTGAGGGACAAGGAGAAAGTGAGGGTGGCATCAGGACAATGGAGAGAAAGAGGTGACTCTTGTTCCCCCATCCTCCCGAAAAAGGCACAAGTCCACAAGATTGGAGGGACAAGGGGAGTCCAGTATTAAAAACACCTCCCCCATGGATGAGGGAATAACAACCTCAGAAACCCCTCTCCCTCAGCAGGGGAGGGGGTCTAGAACTCGGTTCCGCAACCCACCGCAACCGGGCCAGCCACCTCAGGCTGAGGTGGGCATGGCGGCTGAGGTCTTGCCCAAACTGCAAGAACTGAAAGACCTCAAGATGTTGCCTGTGCTGGCTGGAGACTAAGGTGGAGATAATTACCCTGAGGGCACCCTTGAAGCTTGTGGTGAAGGAGCAAGCCTTCTCGCTTCCTCCCAGGCCTTCAGGTCTGGCATCTCCAACCTTACTGGGAATCTTTTCCCAGATATAGACAGTGACCCGGCGCCGAGAGCAGAGTAAGCTTCTGAATCTCTGCCATTGAGTGGGCCCAACATTTCATTAAATGATTTGGTTGAGTCTGGCATAATCTGAGACTTGGGGGTCCCTGCAAAGGATCCTCCTGTTATTGACTCTGGGATTGGGGTGGAAGTGTGGGTGTGTCCCCAGACCACCCCTGCACTCAATGCCAGGGA
Organism: Stegostoma tigrinum; assembly: GCF_030684315.1. Lineage (NCBI taxonomy): Eukaryota > Metazoa > Chordata > Chondrichthyes > Orectolobiformes > Stegostomatidae > Stegostoma > Stegostoma tigrinum. The sequence continues at coordinate 38,995,217 of NC_081354.1, read as the reverse complement.
GGGATCAGGGGTTGGAAGTGACAACCTGGAGGAGGACTGGCATCAGTCATTGGCACTGCTAAATTAGACAAGGTAGAGAGCAATGTTGTACTTGTGGACAAGATCCCCTTCATCCAGCACATTTCATAAGTGGTGCTTGGTCACTGAGACAGAGTCTGGTTGGCTATGGGCCAGTGAAATTCTGTACCACTTCCAGGGGCCATCAATAGCTACCAGTATGGACAACAATATGAAGCTGTGGTGCCACGGATTCTTTTGCAGCATCCTCAGGGCGTGGAAGGGAGAAAAGAGTTCCTCTGCCTGCTCCATTGTGTTTCATTGTTTTAACTGGTCGTGGTGGTGGCACATACTGCAGCCATGAAGACATCCATAGCTCGTTTCAACATCAAAAGCAGCGAAGTGGCCCAGTGGAGATTTCATATCCCCTTGTTCCTCAGGGAATGAATGTACACTGTGAGCCTCCTGCAAGAAACCCTTACTGTTTCAGGATACAAAACTCTTTGGCTCCTGGAGTGGCAGGGGTGGGTCTTCATGAGTCACCTCACCTCCAATTCTGGTCAGGTGGCTTGTTGGCCCCTTTTTCTGTGGCTGGAGATCTTGAGGGCGAAGGAGTATATACCAGGCCTTTTGCTCCGATTCACAATTCGTTTCAGGCATGGTGCTTCACTTTATTGAATGTATATGCACCTTGGCTGGGATCTGAGCATAAGTACTTCTTCGAGGAAGTACCTACTCTTCTTAGCCCAATCCTGGCCAAGATGGACATTAACAGATCTAGGCAACGGGCCAAAGAGAGACTTGTCGTTCCTAACTGTCTGTCCCCTCTTTCGCATTTACATCCATACTTGGGTGTCCTTGGAGAGGGAGCACACGGTACTCACTGACACGTTCAAGGTGTGGGGGCTGGTATGCAGTGTCAACATGGATAATGACATTCTGATTTAGTTAATTGTTTCTGTGATATAAGTTTCCATTCTACCTTTTTGAGTTTACATTGATTTTCATTTTGGTGTTCCGGGAAGAGGTCTGTTTTATTCTTCCTTTGTTCTGACTTTGGACCCCTTAGTCCTTCCCTTGGCCCATTCTTTAGCCCCAGGCTGTCACTGTCTCCGATGCACTTGATGGGGATCAGTGTGAGGGAATTTTATTTAGTTAAAATGAGCAGTGGAAATTCCTCTGGATTTGAAACCATTGTTGTCAGTGTCCAGAGCAGAGGGGCTATATTCATTTAGTTGGATATTTGTTTGTTTAGTTATTTGTTTTCTTTGTTCTTGCTTCAGTCTACTTTTATTTTGGCTCCCTGTAGTTCCTGCCCAAAGCAGGTTGGTGGGCCAGAGTCAAGTGAGAGCCTTTTTTTACTTTATTGTTTTTGCTTTTCCCCAAAGTAATAGTGTCTTTATTTTTTGCTTAACAATGTCACGGCAGCTTTATTTTCTGTTTCAGAAGAGCAGAGTGGGCTTTGCTCTGTGTTTTGCCTGGTGCTGTCCCTCTTCTGGGAGCATCTGATCGGAGCAGTGTCAGGGGTTCTTGGATTTCTCTTTCCGGTTACATCTTTTGTTTAAAAGAGTGGAGGGTTGCAGTTCAGAGTGGAGGACTGTGACCAGCAATGTGCCACAAGGATTGGTGTTGGGTCCACTGCTTTTTGTGATTTTATGTAAATGATTTGGATCTGAATACAGGAGGTATGGTTGGTAAGTTTGCAATGACACCAAAGTTGAGGATGTAGTGGACAACCAAGAAGGTTACCTCAGAGTACAATGGGACCTTGATCAGATGGGCAGGTGGGCTAAGGAGTAGCAGATGGAGTTTGATTTAGAAAGATGTGAGGTGCTGCATTTTAGAAAGGCAAATCAGGCAGGGCTTGTCCATTAATGGTAATGTTCTGGGGAGTGTTATTGAACACAGAGTGTGGAGTGCAGGTTCATAGTTCCCTGAAAGTAGAGTTGTAGGTACACAGGATAGTGGAGAAGGCATTTACTGTACTATCCTTTATTGATCAGTACATTAAGTATAGGAGTTGGGAGGTCATAGTGCAGCAGTACGGGACATTGGTTAGGCCACTTTTGGAATATTGCATTCCATTCTGGTCTCCCTGCTATGGGAGGGATGTTGTGAAACTTGTAAGAGTTCAGAAAGGATTTATATCCGCAGTTCTTTGTTTTTACTTTTATTTTAAGGGCATCCTGCCTGCTGGAGATGGTCATGAATGAGTATGTCACAAAAAGCTTCTCATATATGACTCTTGCCTCTTGCGTCAATACTTCATCCAGCTGTTCCATCCCACTCCTTACATGGATTGTCTAGATGTATAATAAGGTGCTGTGCTAGGTTTTGCAGAGCACAGGAATGATTTAGGACCTCTTGCTGAGGCAGATTGCTACATTCCACATTCTTGGTCTAGTTAATAGAATCGCATCTTGTGTGGGCAGTTAGTCAGTCAAATGTGGCTCAGGATGACCCATGGCAGACATTCTAAAGTTTCTCAACTGCAGTGTGAGGGTCCTCACTGGCATCAATAGCCATGTCTTCAGTGGGTGCTCACTATCATTGAGAATCCATCCATGAAGGTGTCTGGTAAGCTGTTGCACCCTAAGGATGTGAAGTATGTATATTATATGTCATCAATAATCCTGAGGAAGAGGGATAACATCTACTGTAACTGGTTGCAGATCACTTGGATGCTAATCAAGTAAAAACTGTCAATAAAATCTGCAGTCTGGCCTGAGGGAGCTTTGAATGGTTCAGTCGATCACTCCTTAGATATATGAAAATCCTGCATGGCCCCAAAACATTGAGCTCTCTACCTGGCTGTCAGTGGTAGTGGGCCATGCGCAAATTCTATCTGATCCTCTTAAACAAATGCAGCATTGAGTTGCTGTCTTGGATAGCCCACACATTTCCAGGGTGGATGTCTGGAAGGAGCCAGATACATAGATGTTCAACACAGCAGCAATCAATAATGCCCAATGACTCCTCCAGTCTCATATACAGCAAGTAGGCAACATCACATACAGTTGCTTCTAGGTGGCATGGTGGTTCAGTGGTTAGCACTCCTACCTCATCATGCCAGGGACTTGGGTTTGATTCCACCCTCAGGTGACTGTCTGTGTGGAGTTTGCACATTCTCCCTGTGTCTGTGTGGGTTTTCTCCAGGTGCTCCAGCTTTAACCCAAATATGTGCAGGTTAGGTGGTTTGAACAGAATCCTTACAGTGTGGAAATGGGCCCTTCGGCCCAACAAGTCCAAACCGAATCTGAGCATCACACCTGGACCTATCCCCCTGTAATTCACCCAATCTACACATCCCTGAACACTACAGGCAATGTAGCATGGCCAATTCACCTAGCCTGCACATCTTTGGACTGTGGGAGGAAACCGGAGCACCCAGAGGAAACTCACGCAGACACGGGGAGAATTTGCAAACTCCACAGAGACAATTGCCTGAGGATGGAATCGAACCCGGGTCCCTGATATTGTGAGGCAGCAATACTAACCACCGAGCTACTGTGCTAATTTACCCATTGTGTACAAGCTAAGTGGATTAACCATTGGAAATGTAGGGTTATAGGGTCGGCCCGGGTTGGATACTTTTTGGAGGTGTTGGTATGGGCTGAATGGCCTGCCCCCACACTCAAGGAATTCTATGATTCTATATAATTCCGGCACTGCCTGCCTTGATAGGCCTATTTTCTGCTGGAATTGGCACTCCAACTTCTGAAAATAGTTCATGCAAGTGCAGAAATCCAGGGAGATAGTGTTACATCCTGTGCCAGGCTCAGGTTACTGCTCCCATTAGCATCTGTCTGTGACCTGTACAACTGCCCGTGGCACCTCTAGCTGTACAGTGGTCTCTCCTGTGCCTGGTCTACCCGCCATCTTTGATGCTTCTGCTCCACTCAGGGGTCACAGAGGATTGTTAGATGAGTTTCATGTCTGCTTCAGTTTGCCTTTACTGTTTGTTTTTCATGCTGGAGATGTACCCCAGTGGTCTGAGGTTATTCTAATCCACCTGTGGCCCAGTGTTTCTGCTCCTCTCACAGAGAGGTGACTCCAGTGACTGACCCCACTTCACCTGCACTTTCCCTCCACTCCCCTGCACTGCCTCAGTTTGCTGAGTGTGATGACCTCTTCTCCACATTCAGTGAAGCTTTCCTTCCAGTGGAAAGGAGCTCCACAATAGCTGAACATTTCCTCATAGCCAGAAACTCCTCTATCTATTCAAGGATACCACTATCTGATCATTCATGATCCTCATTCATCACACATGTACTTCGGGAGGTACCATTATATTCCATTTACATGCATGCAAATGAGCCAGATATGTCCCTTTCAAGGCCAGAATTTATTGCCCTTTCCCGATTGTCCAGAGGGCAGTTAAGAATCAGCCACATTGCTGTGGGTCTGGAGTCATATGTAGGCCTTGTAGAATCCGTGTAGACATAATGCATATTGCCTCGAGGAAAACCTGATAATATTTTTTTATGGTTCATTTATAGTTATTCAATTGATTTAAGGGAAAGAAAAGACTCTCAGCTTTTCACAATTGTTGGCAATTTCAATATATTCCAGTAAGTACTTTGAAAATGTAATATTTATTATAGTATAAGAAATGCAGCAGTCAATATTTGCACAGCAGAATCCCACAAACAAATGTGATAATGATCAGATAATGTAGCAGCTTCAAATTATTTTCTTAAACCATTTAAAGGCTGGAAAATTGTCACAACTCCGCAATAGAACTGTATAGATGAGGCAATACAGAGTGGGGGCTCTTGATAGTTTGCAGTAGCTGTCAGGACCAGATTGGTGGTGGAGAAGTGGGTAAGAGGAGATGGTCAAGGTACAAATCTGCATAGAGGTGGGGGTGTGGTATCGGGATAATTGTGAGGAGGTTTTATACTTTTTGTTAAATGTGCGAAGCCAACCAGGAACCAGGCCTTTAAGGTTGCAAAATGCAGGGCAGGCCAATAATTTGGAAAAAAAATGCAAAAATTTAAAGTTGTTTTGCACCTTCTCACTCATTTGGAGCTCCATGGCAGCCAGTCCTGTCACAGACTTTGCAACAGTATCATTTTGGATCGTGACTTTTGCTTTGCGACGCCCTGTGATAATGCATTTGTGACATTGTTTGAGAGACAAGTAATTGCTAGACCATAAAGGATGGTAACACTTGCTTTTCTTTGAAGTAGTGGCATGGACTTTCGGTCTCCATCTGGAAGGTTGGTGGAGGGAGCTCCATTTGGTGCATCTCTGGCAGTGTAGCACTCCTTTGAGAATCAACCTTGATTCTTAAGTTCAAATCCTGAAGTGAGATCAGAGATCAGCATTCTATCTAAAGCCATGGTTCCTCAATACCATAAGGCAATTTTACATAGAGCTCTCACCTATAGCTACAGTCAAATTTTAAATAGAGACTTAAATTAGTGATAATTTGTGTCTCTTGGAGAAAAATAAAATCAATGACTGTGGGATAAATAAATAAATAAAAAGATTTTCATAAAGCAATGTATTTGGACTAATATATGTGGTTCAGGTTTTGTGCACATGGTGCTTTCCAGAACATGCTCAGTTCCTCATGGTACCATGTCGCAGCCACTCTCCAGTTTTGCTATAATCCAAAGGCAGCTGACAGCCTTTCAAGGGAGTGTTTGGTCTAATCACATTTTCTTCCAATTGCAGCAGAACTTGTTGAAGTGAGCCCACTCATGGTGTGCTTACTGGTTAATTGTATTGCTGCACCCATCAGATTAAGGGATTTTTACCACCACATTGCTGTAAGTGCAAGTGATGATAGTGAGAGCAATAGAATATTATGGACCTTGGTGAAAAGTGGAATGAATAATTTGGCCCCGAACCAATGAAATCAAAGGATGGAGGAGTTAAGAGAGGAAGTAACAAGGAGAAGGAATTAATTGAAGAGACAAAATTCCAAACCAGGTACAGAAAATAAAATACAGGGAAGATAGAAGAAAAGAGTGAGAGAAAAGACACAGGAAAAGCAACAAGACATTTTTAACTTTTTGTGAATTTTTTAAAATCTCCAGCAATCCACAGCCTGAAGAAGTGATCGTTTACAGTTTTAGCTGTTAATGTTTGAGGTAAAAGATGTATTCAAAATTATTAACAGCTATTGTGTTATTAAAAGAATACCTATTATTAATTACTACTTAGCCTACAATGGCAATTTTAAGGGCAATAAGTAGATAAATACAGTAATTTTGTGAAAATTAAGGGTACATGAAATGATTCATGGAAATGTCTTCCCCATCACAAATTACTGGCTGGCTTGCACAGTTATAATGATGTGTTATAATGATGTGTGTTGCTCAAGCATGTATTTGCTGAGAGAGATCCTTCCCAAGGCTATATTCAGTTCTGTAATCAACAATTCATCTCTCCCTCTCGGCTAACATAAGCACTCCTTAATTACACATTGTTGTGTATTCTGTGATGATGCAAGTTATGTTTTTACTGCCTTGATCATTGTGGGTGAGGTTCCATCTGCAGTATGTGAAGATTCTCATAATAATGTAAATCAAAATAGGAAATAAGTGCCTTTACATGCACTTAAAGGTGGGGAGGGTATGATCCTGGCTGACTGGTTTCATTATCCTTGGGTAATATATTAATTGTAGCTTAGACTGGCTTTTGTTTAATCTTTCATGACATTTTGGAAAACATTGAATATAGTCTTGGTAAGGGCCTCTGTCAAGCTGAAAAGACAGCCAGTGACCACACGGACTGGAAAGGAACTTCAAGAAACTGTCAACCTAGAAGAGATCTGCAAGATTTGCCATTACTGGCCAAATATTAAATCAACAGATCCACTGTGAACTCAGGTTAAATCCTGTGCCTCAACGATGCCCATGGTACCCTGTGCATAGTTATTCTATTTCCCTTTAATACTGGACACGATTTGATTTTTGACTTCATACCTTTGTGTATGTGTTGGGCTTCAATAGATTGTCCGAGGTCATAAGAATGATATTGTATCTATTATTTACCCTACTATCAGCAAATAATAACTCAACTTTTTAAACTGAAATCCTTCCAACTGGATCATTACTATGACAGTAAAATTTAGTTCGCTACATTTTAAGTGAAGAAATATGTATCAATGCACTAGAAAGCAATTAAATCTTAGCTGAGACCAACTGAAGAGTTTGAAGACAAAAGGCAAGCTGGTTCACCCTTTCTTACCTGGTCATAACAACAACAAATTTATTTTAATAGGTAAAGATTCTGTAAATTTCAAGATTGACAGATTCTCTTGTTTCCTTTAATGTTTTGTTGCACTTTTCCCAGAGTCTGTGAATATCTGAAAACAATTTTAATAAAATGTAGTGCTTGGGATTAGCTGGATCTTATTAACTATGAGATCTTTGATTGGAATTATTAACCTGGGCCAATCAGGAAAGCCCTGGCTGTCCAATGCAACCAGAAGATTTAGAATCCCCTCACTTCAGGGGACTGACTCTGAGCTGGCTGCTTACAGCCAGTGTACTCTGCGCAAGTAAATAAAGGGTGACTTAATGACGGGATGCAGGCCTTTGTGCAGTTATTTCATAAAGATTGCACATATAAAGACTACCTTCATGTAACTGAAGGAAGCATATCCATCCCTCAGAATGGGGAACTGTAATTCTAAAGTTGGCTTTTTTTTTAAAGAGATGATTTGGTGGTTCTTCCAGTACCCTTCAGGAAATATCTGTTCTTTGTTCTTTTGTCTCCAAAAGTGGTGAAGTCCAAAGGATTTTGATATCAGCGTTATTTCAGTGGGCATTGCTGGATGTCTCAGTGTGAGCTTTTCAGAAATTTGTTGTTGCATTTGTACAAATTAATAAGAAAGCCATAGGCAGAATTTTGGAATGATGGTTCCAGCTTAAATGGTGCAATACAGAAAATCAGGAGCTCAATGGAGTCTACCGAGGTTTTCACTGGATTTTGCTTAACCTGAGCAGTGGTATTCAGGGCCCACATTCCCATTTCCTGAACAGTCAAAGAGGATAGAAGGGATGACATCTGTCAAAGGAAAGTGTCCAATGATATTTGTCAAATGTAGCCTCCTCATCCACCATGAATTTAGTCTTGTTACAGAAGGCTGCAGATACCAACGATAACCTGCCATTTAAACCTAAGTCTCCTGAGGGGCAGGGTTAGGGTTAGTGTTCTTAAATATGATCCCCTGCCTGCAGAATCTAGCTCATCTCCAACAAGGAAGCACAGTGGCTCAGTGATCAACACAGCTTTTCACAGCGCCAGGGAACTGTGCGCAATTCAATTCTGAGGTGATTGTCTATGTGGAGTCTGCACATTCTCCACGTGTCTGCATATTTTTTCACCAGGTGCTCCAGTTTCCTCCCACAGTCCAAAGATGTGCAGGTTATGTGGATTGGGCATGCTAAATTGCCCAGAGCATCCAGGGAATTACAGACTAGGTGGAGGGAGGGTCCTTTCGAGAAAGTGTGCTTAAGGTTTTGCTGCAGAATTCTGGCAGACACCGCTATGGATGGAGATGTCATCTGAAGGCCCTGTTCGTAAGTTCGTGCCGGGTTCAGATGCTGTTGGAACCAGAATCGGTATTACTGCTCTTCTTATTCCTAATCAGTCTTTAAAGGTGGATTTGCAAAAGGCGCTCTCATGCCACTTACTGGCAGCTAGGAAGTGCAGACAGTGCAAGAGACAGACAGGAAGTTTGAAATTACCTATCAGTGAAAGGGTACTCTTAGAAGTGGTGCTGTGAGCACTGATCTCTCTCCTCCATAGGGCTGTAGCTTAGTTTCATGGTTTGAAATCCCAGCTTGTCAGTTTCAATGTACAGTGTCTCCATTCTGTGGCCAGTTTTACAGATTTGATGAAACATTGAGATCTGTTAAAACTAGAATTCTGGGTTAAAACAAGAATCAGTTGTCAAATTAATTATTTAATTACTTAGCTGACAGTGCACATGGATTCTCCACTCACCTCTAACACTATCCTAGTCAAACACAGAGTTTGATGGGATCATAAAGGAGGCAATAGCCTAGTAGTATTATCGCTGGACTGTCAATCCAGAGACCCAGATAATGTTCTGGAGACCTGGGTTTGAATCCTGCCACGGCAAATGGTGGAATTTGAATATCTGAAAATAAGAATCTAATGATGACCATGAATCCATTGTCAATTGTCAGACAAACCCATCTTGTTCACTAATGTCCTTTAGGGAAGGAAACTGCCAACCTTACCCGGTCTGGTTGATATGTGACTCCAGACCCACAGCAATGTGGTTGATTCTTAACTGCCCTCTGGGCAATTAGGGATGGGCGATAAATACTGCCTAGCTAGCGGTGCCCTCATCCTGTGAATGAATAAAAAAAACTGAATAAAAAAAATCATGTTGGATTTCTGATGCAATGATATTTTTGGGGAATTAACATTGTGTCAGCACCTAAACATGGCCCCTCTTGGCAAATAAAATTTTGGCCAAGAGTGTAGTAATCTGCAATTAATATATCCAATTCAATCACATTATCATAGATTGAACATTTAATTAAGGGAAGTGCAATGTTGACAATATTGTCTGACTTATAGCAGTGTCAGAAAATAAGGTTGGCGTTTTTTGCAATTGGCAAAGCTGTGAGAGAGAAGGGAGTATGGAATAGCAATAATCTACTGTGTAAGATTTATTGCACTGAGTGAAATCTCAGACTATTTTTAGTTACTTCAAATGTGTAATCCTCCTGGAAATAAATCCATAGATGTTCTCTGTGAGGAGCATTGAAGGAAAAAAGTTCACCTCTCAAAACCAATAATATAATTAAAGCAGTGTTTTGCTAATAAACACCCACTCCAGTATGATTCTACAGTGGCTGCTTTTTTTCCAGATTCTTTGGAGTTTTGCCTTTCTGAATATAATAATTAAACTAAGAGGTGACCTGGAAATAAGTATCACATTATGCTTCTATCCCATCAGAGGTGTCTGTTTACCAAAATGTGACTGCTTTCCATGGCAAGCAGAAATCAAAATAATCCATATTGATATATGGATCACGCAAATTTAGTTATGTTCTGATTCAAGTGCTATTAACAGAGTTGTTCAAAGTAGAATGAAATAAGGTATTACCCACACAAAGGAGAACACAATTCTGAAACAAAAAGTAGAAAGTGCTGGAGACGACTTAACAAATCTTGAGCATCTATGGACAGAGAACATTTCAAGTCTAACGACTTTCCTTCAGAGCTTCCAAAAAAGAGTCATTTGTCTTAAAACATTAACTCCGTTTTTCTCTCTCCACAGACGTTACCAGACCTGCTGAGTTTCTCATGCACTTCCTGCTTTTATTTCAGTCTTTTACTTTTATTAGAATAAAGTTCTGTAGGCTGATGATTGGTAAACATTTTCTAAATTCAAATGGTTCAGAAAGGATTTGCAAAGATGTTGCCAGGAGTAGAGGCTTTGAGCTATTGGGAGAAGCTGAATAGGCTAGGGTTATTTTCCCTGGACCGTCGTAGGCTGAAGGTTTACACGATCAAGACAGGCATGGATTGGGTGAATAGTTAAGGTCTTTTCCACAGGGTAAGGGAATCCAAAACTAGAGGGCATGGAATTAAGGTAAGAAAGGAAAGATTTAAAAGGTACCTAAGAGCAACTTTTTCACACAGAAGATAGTGCATGTATGGAATGCTGCAGCTTTATAGAACCTTAGTTAGGCCACACTTGGAATATTGGGTACAGTTTTGGTCTCCATACTGCCAGAAGGTTGTTGATGCCTTGGAGAAGGTACAGAAAAGGTTTACGAGGATGTTGCCTAATATGGGTGATTTTAGCTATGAAGAAAGGCTGGATAGTCTTGGTTTGTTTTCACTAATGCAGGAGATTGAGGGGTGATCTGATAGAAGATTATAAGATTGTGAAAGGCATGGATAAAGCAGAAAGTGTGATGCTTTTTCCCAGGGTGAAGCATCAATTGAGTGAGTGCCTGGAATGTACAGCCAGAGGAAGTGGTGGACACAGACTCAATAGTAGCATTCAAAAAGTATCTGGATGAATATATGAATAGGAAGGGAATATAGGGATACAAATCTTCTAGGTGAAGACAGTTTTAGTTTAGAAGGGCAAAATATGTTGATGCAGGCTTGGAGGGCCAAAGGATCTGTTCCCGTGCTGTAATGTTCTTTGTTCTTGAATGAAATGCCAGAGTGGTGGAGGCTGATGCAATTACAACTTTTAACAGGCATTTGGATGTGTATATGAATAAGAAGAGTTTGGAGGGATATGGACCAAATGCTGGCAAATGATTAGTGACTTGATTAATTTAGGATATCTGGTCAGCATGGACGAGTTGGTCCGAAGGGTCTGTTTCTGTGCTGTACACCTCTTTAACTCTAAGTCATTTAAGTTGGAAATCTCTGAAAAATGTTTTATTCAAAAAATTGTAAGTAAAGGAAATTGTGATGTGCACTATTAATCTGATAAAATCACAAACCTGAAGTATTTCTGGATTTAGTCGTAAAGTGAGAAGAAACATTCATCAGTGTGGAAATGGAATTTACCTTTTTTAACCTTTTGTAGGATGTAGGCATTGCTGACAGCCTGAAAATGGCCTGTTTATTCCAACTCTCTGTCTGTTAGCCAATTCATTATCCATGCTAATGTATTAACTCAATACAATAAATTCTCTGGCAAATTATTGAATGTATCTGACAAATCAAAATATACTACAAATCTCTGTTCACCTTTCTACCATTTTAGATCTCACCTTAAAAACCTACTAACAGATTTTTCAAACACAATTCATTTTTCATGAATTCACGTAAATTCTGTCTAATTTCGTAATTTACTTTTTAACTTTTTTTTCCATGACTTGTCAAGCAATATAGGCACAGTTAGTATTTGTTATAGAGATAGTAGGAACTGCAGATGCTGGAGAATCTGAGATAACAAGGTGTAGAGCTGGATGAACACTGCAGGCCAAGCAGCATCAGAGGAGCAGAAAAGCTGACATTTCGGGTCTAGGCCCTTTTTCTGAAGAAGGGTCTAGACCCGAAACGTCAGCTTTCCTGCTACTCTGATGCTGCTTGGCCTGCTGTGTTCACCCAGCTCTACACCTTGTTATCACAGTTAGTAATTGTTGTTCTTCATCATGTGAAGGAGGTAGTGATCTCCCTTCTTGAAATGTCTCAGACATCTGTTTTGCAACTCATTCATAATGTGAGAGATGCTGGATGGGTATTTATTGGATTTGTCCTGCTCTTTGTGTACATGTCATACCAGGGCAATTTCCTATATTTCTGGGTATGTGCCAGTGTGTAGCTGACCAATATAGAAGTGAATATTATTTTTACTGAGTTGCTTATGTTACCAGGCTCTAAGATCTAGAGACATCTAGTGCATAAATTTAGAGTGTATTTGAGGTGATATGTGATAACAAAGAGAGAAATAAGGAAAGAGAGGATCAAATATGAAGGTAGGCTAGCTAGTAATATTAGAAATGATAGTAAAAGCTTCTTTCAATACATACGAAACAAACGAGAGGCAAAAGTAGACATTGGGCCAGTCCAAATTGATGCTGGAAGGCTAGTGATGAGAGATAAGGAAATAGCTGAAGAACTTAAGTACTTTGTGTCAGTCTTCACAGTGGCAGACATGAGTAGTATGCCAACAATTAGGAAGAGTTGGGGGCAGAGTTGAGTATGGTACGCATGACAAAAGAGAAAGCGCTAGAAAAGCTAAAATGTCTAAAAATTGATAATCTCCTGGCCCCAATGGGCTACAACCTAGTGTTCTGAGGGAGGTGGCTGAGAAAATGGCAGAGGCTTTGGTTGTGATCTTTCAAAAGTCACTGGAGTCAGGGAAAGTTCCAGATGATTGGAAAATTGCTGTTGTAACCCCCTTGTTTTGAAAGAATCAAGGCAAAAGATGGAAAATTATAGGCTGATTAGCCTAACCTTGGTAGTTTGGTAAAATTCTAGAATCCATTGTCAAGGACGAGATTTCTAAATTCCTGGAAATGCAGGGTCAGATTAGAACAAATCAGCATGGATTTAGTAAGGGGAGGTCGTGCCTGGTAAACCCATTAGAATTCTTTGAAGAGATAACAAGTATGTTAGACCAGGGAAACCCAGTAGATGTTATCTATCTAGACTTCCAAAAGGCCTTTGATATGGTGCCTCACGGGAGGCTGCTGAGCAAGGTGAGGGCCCATGGTGTTCAAGGTGAGCTACTGGCTTAGATTGAGGATTTGCTGTCTGACAGAAGGCAGAGAGTTGGGATAAAAGGCTCTTTTTCAGAATGGCAATCGGTGACGAGTGGTGTCCTGCAGGGGTCAATGTTGGGGCCACAGCTGTTCACTTTATATATTAACGATCTGGATGAAGGGACTGGGGACATTCTAGCAAAGTTTGCTAATGATACGAAGATAGGTGGACAGGCAGGTAGTACTGAGGAGGTGGGGAAGCTGCAGAAAGATTTAGACAGTTTAGGAGAGTGGTCCAGGAAATGGCTGATGAAATTCAACGTGAGCAAATGTGAGGTTTTGCACTTTGGAAAAAAGAATACAGGCATGGACTATTTTCTAAACGGTGAGAAAATTCATAAAGCAGAAGTACAAAAGGATCTGGGAGTGTTGGTCCAGGATTCTCTAAAAGTTAACTTGCAGGTAGAGTCCGTGATTAAGAAAGCGAATGTAATGTTGTCGTTTATCTCAAGAGGGTTGGAATATAAAAGCAGTGATGTGCTTCTGAGACTTTATAAAACTCTAGTTAAGCCCCATTTAGAATACTGTGTCCAATTTTGGGCCCCACACCTCAGGAAGGACATACTAGCCCTGGAGCATGTCCAGCGGAGATTCACACGGATGATCCCTGGAATTGTAGGTTTAACGTATGATGAACGGCTAAGGATCCTGGGATTGTACTCATTAGAGTTTAGAAGGTTGAGGGGAGATATAATAGAAACTTACAAGATAATGTATGGCTTAGAAGGGGTGGACGCTGGGAAGTTGTTTCCATTAGGTTGGGAGATTAGGACCCATGGGCACAGCCTTAAAATTAGAGGGGGTAAATTTAAAACGGAAATGAGACGATATTTCTTCAGCCAGAGAGTGGTGGGCTTGTGGAATTCATTGCCACAGAGTGCAGTGGAGGCCGGGACGTTGGATGCCTTCAAGGCAGAGATCGACAAATTCTTGATCTCACAAGGAATCAAGGACTATGGGGAGAGTGCAGGGAAGTGGAGTTGAAATGTCCATCAGCCATGAATTAAATGGTGGAGTGGACATGATGGGCCGAATGGCCTTCCTTCGACTCCTATGTCTTATGGACCCTAGTTTGTGTATTCTACTGTCTTAATATCAATGCAGGACACCTTTTCTTTTCTATCTCTTGTTCAACTGCCTTTCCATTCCTATTTTCGATGCAGGACCTTAATTCTTTTGTCTGAAAATAGGATGGGTGGGCCTCATTAGAATGTCATATACAATGATGCATATTCTAATGACAACCTGTCAACCAGATCTGTTCGGTGAAATCTTCCAAGCTCGGTGCCTGAAAAAGTGACGAGAAACCCATGCTGAACTTAGAAGGATAGCCTACCCATCTGGTATTTAAGCAGCCACTGATGCACTATCCTCCCAACTACAGAGTCCAGAATATGATGCCCTGCCTCCATAGAGCTGCTGACAATTCAAGGGCCCACCCTCCAACTGACATGTACCCTGTACAGGTTTACTGCTTGGGTGGCCACCCATCAGTTATCCAGCCAGGACCAGTGAAAAGTGTAGTCTAGGTGGGAATGGGCCCAAAAGTGAACCTTGGTTTTGTGGTGGTGTCAATGACAACCCACCTTACTTTCAAGTCCTTCTCTATCCTCCTTCACTTCCTGCAGGCCTGGAAGGTGCCATTCAATAATTCTGTTTTCTTTTCAGAGGCATTGCCATATTTGCTGAATATTCTGAGCATTCTGTATTATTTACAGTGCTACATTAACTTCCCTGTGCTGCCTTCATATGTAAAATGATCTGCATTAGTAGTTATGTTACTGTACAATTGCAAATTGAAAATTTGAATTCAAACTTGGAAGTCTGAGGGAGAAATAAAGCTGGTATAGGTAGAAGTGAAATAAAGCTGTCAAATTCTCATAAAAACAAGAGGAGGAGGATTACAGAAAAGAATAGGAAAAGGTCAGATTGTGCGCTTCAATGTCTGTAGTTGCCTTAGTTCTTACATATCCTCTTATCAAAGACGACCTTACTCACCTTCCCCTGCCATATAAACCATTAGGCTCATAATCCTAAGCGTTTTTGTTACAACCAGCTTTCAGTCCAGGCTTGTGGATCGTGCCCTCACTTCATTACAAAGCTAACACCAGCACAAAATCCAAAACTAAAACACATTTATCAATCAACACAATTAAATTTCAACATGGTAACATGCAGAAATAAGTAAGAATCATACATGTACAGGCCCTTAAGACCTAAGTGGTGTTCTTTAACTGTCCAAGTACTCAATACAAAATACTTCCCAAGTTACCATTTCTTGGGGGATAAAAAAGATTGTTGAATATTTAATTCAGGGCAATTCAGATGGCCACCGGGCACTGTTTATAAAGGGACCAATTTTAGAGTGAACTACCTTGGTTTCCGCACAGTACCTTTGTGCTGCTAAAACGAAAGTACTGGTGAAACTATTGGAATTAAAAGACCGATAAGTCCTCTGGACCTGATGAGATTCATAAGAGAAGACTAAAGGAAGTAACTACAGAGATCATGGATGCGCTGGTAGAAATCTTCTAAGAATTCTTAGATTTTGGAAAAGTCCTAGAAAAGTCCAGAAAACTGCCAATGTAACATTTTTATTGAAAAAGCAAAGCAGTCAAAAAAGAAACAGATTACTCTAGGCCGGAGATAGTAGAAACTGAGGATGCTGGAGTCTGAGATAACAAGGTGTGGAGCTGAATGAACACAGTAGACAGGCAGCACCAGAGGAGCAGGAAAGCTGACGTTTCGGGTCTGGAGCCTTCAGAAAAGGCCAGTTGGCTTAACATCTGTTATTGGGAAAATGCTAGAGTCTACTATAAATAACATAACAGCAAAGCAGTATGATATATAAAATACAATCAAGCAGTGTCAGTGTGGCTTCATGAAGGGGAAATCATACCTGACAAGTTTATCAGATTCTCTGAGGATGTGACAAGCAGGACTGATAAAGGGAAAGTAGTGGATGTAATATATTTGTATTTTCAGGAGATGTTTGATTGTGTACTACACACTAAGCTATTACTGGCTTTGGAGGTAGTATGTTAGCATGGATAGAGGAATGGTTAAATAATAAAAGATAAAGAGTTGGGCTATGGGGAGCATTTTTAGGATGGCAACCTATGACTAGTCATAGAGCTATAGAGTCTTACAGCGCAGGAAAGACTCTTCAGCCCAGCACTGAAATAACTACTACAAAACTGTGCTAATCCCAATTTCTTGCACTTGTCCCATATCCTTGAATATTATGATATTTGAAGTGCTCATCCAAATATTTTTTTAAAGGTTGTAAGATTTCCAGCGTCCCCCATCTTCCCAGGCAGTGCATTCCAGACTCTCACTGCCCTCTGAGTGAAAATCTTTTTCTTCAATCCCCTCTGAATCTTCTGCTCCTTACTCTAAAACTGCACTATCATGACAGACCTCCCAACCATCTTATTCTTCTTCCAAATTGCATCATTTCATACTTATGAGGGTCAAATGCCATCTGCGAACTGCTCTGTCCATCTGACCAAGCTTTCCACATCATGTTTTTCTATTCATTTGTGACGCTGGCTGGCCAGCATTTTTTGCCCATCCCCAGTTGCCATTGAGAAGGTGGTGGTGAGCTGCCTTCTTGAACTGCTGCAGTCGTCCTGTTATGAGTTGACCCACAATGCTAATAGGGAGGGAATTCCAGGATTTTGACCCAGCAACAGTGAAGGAACAGCAATATATTTCCAAGTCAGGATAGTGAGTGACTTGGAGGGGAACATGGAGCTGGTAGTGTTCCCATATGTCTGACGCCATTGTCCTTCTTGATGGAAGTGGTCACAGGTTTGAAAGGTGCTGTCCGAGGATCTTTGGTGGAACCTACAACCATTTTTTTTCACTATTAACGACTCTACCAATCTTGGTATCATCTGCAAACTTAACAATCCCCCACATTTTCATCTATATCATTTATGCATATAACAGACATTAAGGGTTCCAATACTATTCCTTGTGGTAAACTGCTGGACACCAGTATCCAGACACTTGAACTGCCTTCTATTAATAGCGTTTGCATCCTGTTACTCAGTCAGTTCCTGGTCCATCTTGCCAAGTTTCCCTCAACTCCATGAGCTTTATCCTTCTCAATCAGTCTCCCATGTGGGGATTTGTCAAAAGCTTTGCTAAATTTATATAGACTACATCAACTGAACTTCCTTCATCCACATGATCACATTTTCAAAGGATTCTAATAAATTTGTTTGGCATGACCTCCCTCTGACAAAGCCATGCTGACTATCCCTAATTAACCCATGCATTTCCAAGTATACATTAATTCTCTCCTTCAGAATTTTCTCCAACCGTTTCCCTACCACTGACATGAGACTCACCTGTCTGTAATTTTCTGTTTCATCTCTACCAACTTTCTTGAAAAATGGAACCAGCCGTCTGGCCAGAGAGGAACTAAAAATTTATGTCAGAACTTCTGCAGTTTCTTGCCTCAACTCCCACTTTTATCTAGACTAGGGGATTTGTCCATTTTTAAGCCCAACAAAGTCTCCAATATTCCTCCATTTTCTACGTCAAACTGTGAAAATTCCTCACATTCCCTTTTTTCCTGAATTCCATACCCATGTTCTCCTTTTCTAGCATGAAGACCAAAGAGAAGTATTCATTTCGCACCCTTCCAGTCGGTGGCTCAGTGGTTGGCTCTGCAGCATCACAGTGTCAGGGACCTGGCTTCAATACCAGCCTTGAGCAACTGTCTGTGTGGAGTTTGCACATTCTCCCCGTATCTGTGTGGGTTTCCTCCGGGTGCTCTGGTTTCCTTCCACAGTCAAAAGATGTGTAGACTAGGTGGATTGGCCATGCTAAATTGCCTGTAGTGCTCAGGGGTATGTGGGTTATAGGGGGATGGGTCTGGGTGGGATGCTGCAAGGGGCCAAAGGCCCTGTTTCCACACTGTAGGGAATCGAAACAATCTAATTAATTTCCTGTTGATTCACATAGAGGTTGCCTCTGGTCCCTAATTGGCCTGCCCTTTCCATGGTTAACCTCTTCCCTTAAATGTATTTATAAAATGGCTTAGGATTCTTCCTAAGCTTGTTCGCAAGTCCTTTTTCTTGTTCACTTTTTGCTCTTCCAATTGCTTTCTTAAGTTCCGTGTTGCACTTCCTGTGTGCCTCTAAGGCAGCAGCTGAACTGATTCCTTTGGACTTGCTAAAAGTCTCTCTCCTCTTCCTCACCTAGTACTGAATTATTCCACATGTCCAGGGTTCTCTGAACTTATTGCTGCTACAGCTCCCCCTAAAGGATACATTTTGGACCTGCACACTCCCAAGTTTCTTTGTGAGGTCCATAATTATGTGCGATATGTGCTAATAACTTGGATGAAGAAAAGGAATGCACCATAGTCAAGTTTGTAGCTAACACAAAAATAGGTAGAAAAGCAGGTCATGATGATGACTCAGAGTCCACAAGGATATATAGGCAGGTTAAGTGAGAGGACAAGAACTTGGCAGATGGGATATAATGAGGGGAAATGTGGGGTTATGATCTTTGGCAGGATGATAAATGCAGGTAAATTTTTTTTAAATGGCAAAAGACTGCGGAATGACAGCACAGAATGATTTAGAAGTCCTTGTGCATAAACCATAAAAAGCTAGCTCCCAAGATCAGCCGTAATTGGGAAAGCAAATAGAATGTTGGTCTTTATTTCCAAACAAAATAGAGTATAAAATTAAGGAGATCTTATTAAAACAATACAAGACGCTGGACAGACTGCAGCTGGATTACTGCAAATTGCTTTGGGCCGCTTATCCAAGGAAATTTACAAGATAAGAGCAGGTGTAGGCCATTCAACCCCTCGAGCCTACTCCATTCATTATGATCATAGTTCATTATCGATCTTAATGCTACAATTCTGCCTTCCCTCATACCCCCTGATCCCTTTACCCACAAGAGCAATATCTAGCTCTTTCATGAAAATACATCAATGTTTTGGCCTCAACCACTTTGTGGGAATGAATTCCACAAGCTCACCACTGTCTGGGTGGAGAAAGTTCTCATCTCAGTCCTAAAAGGTTTACCCTTATCACTAAACTATGGCAAATATACTGTCATTGGAGACAGTCCAAAGAAGGTTCAATAGGCTGATCCAGGGGTTGCCTTAAAAGGAGGTGGTGAGTGAGTTAAGCCTATACTCGTTGGAGTTTAGCAGAACAAGAGGTGATGGTACAAAATCATGCAAGATTCTTTGGAAACTTGACAGGAAAGATGTAGAAAGGTTTTTAATTTTAGCTTATTGGGTGCCCATTTAAGTCAAGGATGAGGAAAAATTTCTTCTCTCACAGTGTATTGAAATGGTGGAATAATCTACTGTAGAGAACTATAAAGATTGGGTTGTCAAGTACACTGGGTGGCACAGTAGCTCACTGGTTATCACTGCTGTTTCATAGTACCAGGGACCCTGGGATTCCACCTTTTGGGCAACTGTCTGTGTGGAGTTTGCACCGTGCCGCCCCAATGCATATCTGTGGGCATTTGCATGTTCTCTGCATGTCTGCATGTGTTTTCTCTGGACATTCTGGTTACCACCCGTAGCCAAAGATGTGCAGGTCAGGTGGATTGGCCATGCTAAGTTGCCCATCATGTCCAAGGATGTGTAGGTTAGATGGATTAGCCGTGGGAAATCTGTGGGTCTGGATGGATACTTTTCGAAGGGTTAGTGTAAACTCAATATGCCAACTGGCCTGTTTCCATGCTGTAGGGATCTTACTATTCCATGACTGAGATGGCCATATTTTTAATCAGTAAGTAAATCAAGAATTATGAGAATGAGACTGCAAAGTGTAGTTGAGGATTATCAGATTAGCTATGATTTCATTGAATGATGGAGCAGACTTGATGGTCTGGATTGCCTTTCTGCTCCTGTATCTTATGGCTACCCAGATATGGGCAAAGTAGGTGGTGGACAAGCAAGCATCCTCTCATCCTGAAAGAGAGAGCAAGTGCTTCACTCAAATGGCTAAAGCTACTCTGCTGGGTCAACATTACAACACTCCTAGGTATTAGAGATAACAAGGTGTAGAGCTGGATAAACACAGCAGGAAAGCTGACGTTTCAGGTCGAGACTTTCGATGCTGCTTGGCCTGCTGTGGTCATCCAGCTCTGCACCTTGTTTTCTCAGATTCTGCAAAATTAGCTGTTCCTACTATCTCTGCAACAACTTCTAGGCATTACACTAGAATGGAGTCTAGGGCCAGTTGTGCTGATTTTGAGATTCCTGACCAGTTTGCCTCTGGATGACAGCTATCTGTGATTTCAGGACAGCATTGTGAGTTGTCATCGTTGTTGCCTGAGTTACCACAGTAATAGTCAATGCTGTCATGGGAGTTGATAGTATTATGTTGTGAATGAAGCCTATTATCTGATTCAGTTCAGAGAGATGTTCTCCGCGACATTTTAGAAAATGTGGAAGTAGACAGTTCCATTCTCTATCACTCTGCATGCTGTGAAGTGCTCCTGGCATTTTCTATTAAATTACAATTGGTCCTCTTTGATCATCTGGGCCTTAAATCTCTATCAAAATGTCCTGCAACTGAACTAAAATGCAATCTCGCTGTCTAGCCTGTACCATCCTACCCTCCTCTGTTTTATCACCTTAGGATTTCAACCCACATCTCTCTGAACTGAATCAAATAATAGGCTTCATTCACAACATGATACTATCAACTCCCATGACAGCTTTCTATCAGCAATCTCTTTGTCTGCTTCCCTGTCTCATTGGTGACACCATCAGCATCTATTTGACTCACTCCTTTCCCACTATTTCCCTGCTGCTTTTAGTTCTGATGAAGGCTCACTGGATTTGAAATGTTAACTCTGCTTTTCTCTACACAGATGCTACCAGTGTGTTTCTCCACCACTTCCTGTTTTTGTTTCAGAGTATTAAAGCAGCCTTTTTTCAGCAACGCCCCTAATTAGGTTATTGGATTAGTTCTGGCATTATAGCTGTGCCCTGGCTGACAAATCTCTAGTATTCACCCGTGCTGCAATATTTTCTCACTCATGGTCAAATTTGTTACTCCTTATGCCAAATGTTGTTACACTATTAATACTCTGAAGTAAAAATGCATTGTGCATGCAAGTTCTTTATGACTAATCGTGAATCTCATAAGTCTCCTGTTAGTTGTGAAATATTTATCCAAATCGACGTTTAATGTTTACATTCATATTTTTGCCATAGGAGAAGTTACTTTTATCTTTTTCACAACTGTGAGGTTTATAAGATTATTATATTTTGGAGCCATGTCTTAAATTTATGGTAAAATGAAGGAGACAATTATGAGATAACAGTGTGGAGCTGGATGAACACAGCACATCAAGCAGCAGAAGGGTCTAGGCCCGAAACATCAGTTTTTGTGTTCCTGAGATACTGCTTGGCCTGCTGTGTTCATCCAGCTCCACACTTTGTTATCTCAGATTCTCCAGTATCTGCAGAACCCATTATCTCTGAGACTATTATGACCTGTTCTGATGTACCCCTGACAGGGAGCCTGAACGAATTGGTTGATAGAAATTAAAAGCAGCCCTGATTGTTTGAAAGGGAGCGCAAGGTGTTTAACTAAGAGACATTGCTAGAAGCCGATGTTCCAGTGGTGGATAGTCTATGAACCTGCAAAGTCTGAAAAAAGTTCTTCAAAGAAAAGTAGTTACAAGTAACAAGATGCAGTTGTTCAGCATACAATGCAGGTGGAAGTTCGTGTTCAGAATGTACAATCCGAATTCAAGAAGAGTTAAAATGAAGCCCGTACTAGAGAGAGAATTTCTGGGGTATCCACACTGTGATACACTGCTGAGATTAAAAGTTCCCAGGTTTGAGGAAAGAAAGAAGTTTGTCTCTTCTTATTGTTTGTTCTAAGTTATCACCCAGGAAGTAAGAAACGCCTTGAGCTGGTTCTGGGAGATTTGATTTTTGCATAAAGAACAGTGTAAAGAATAATCTGTGAAGATAACGCATTACCATTGTGTTAAAAAATGGGAATGTTCTGTTTTGTGCATTAAAGTGCAACATATAAAATAAAGTTTAGGCTAGAGATCTTTTAGCCCTTTGTTACATTAAGAGGCTTCAAAAGTGAAGTCATGTCATCCTTTTAGATGTTTATTGGAAGCTCAAATTTATTATTAAAAGTTAAGGGGATCATGTTTTTCAAATATATTTCCCACCATTTAGATTAGATTAGATTCCCTACAGTTCCCAACTGCTTTCAGTTCTGATAAAGCTGCTCAATCATTTCAAGTGCACATCAGTGGATAATCAGGGTTGCAATTTCTGCACCTGGCAATAGGCAGGAAGGGAAAGATTGCATTCCAGATTGCCAATCGATCTCTAACAAAAAACAACACCACTGGTAGATTGACGCAATTACAAGATGAAAAGTACTGAAAGCTACAACAACTGGCATTTAAATAATTTCATCGCAGCATGGGAATAAGGTTCCCAGCATCTCCAGAATAATATGACATATGAAAATAGCAGCAAGTATGTACACAGCAGCAAGTAGCCCAATTTCGCATTTTTAACTTGTTCCCCAAGTCTCTCCCACTGTCATGGCTGTGTTAATATCAATATCAAGGCCTCTATTTCTCAGATGTATAACCTGGAATATTTGTCCCTCAAGTAGTGTCTATTTGAACCTCAAAATTGCAATTGGGTTCCTATATTCAAAATGGAACCTTAGTTTGTATGTTAAAATGGCCTAGTCCTATAACAAGCAGGGATTCTGAAGCTCCACTCCCAAGATGGCAACAGCTGAAGTATCAGCATAAATAAGGCAGCAAGCATTCTGACACAATTTCCATGTGATTGCCTGGCTTATACTCGGTGAAGCTTCTTACATTTTGCCCTACTTTGACAGTAATAAAAGCTGCAACTAATACCCCAGGAGGTAGCAGGATTAAATTTTTGTAAGACTTCTTTCCAGGCATGACGTTTAAGCAACATAAGCACATTGGAGATTGAAGAGTGGACCATTCTTCAGTTCTGAAGAAGGGCCACTGGACCTAAAACGTTGACTCTACGTTCTGTCCACAGCTGCTGCCAGGCCTGCTGTGTTTTCACAGCAATTTCTGACTTTGACCATTTCATGGTAGTTCTGATATTCCAATGATCTGTTATTAGGGACATGTTGTGGAATATTCCTAACCACGTGAAGGCAAGTTAAGAGCTGGTACGAGGAGGAAATTTGAGAGTTAATGATTCTGTTTGGCCACCAGATGCATTCCTGCCTTCAAGAAATTGTGTCAGAGGTGGTGTGAGCTCCAAGCAGCTGGTAGCAAATAAAATCTATTGAGGGCTCTATTAGAGTCATGGTTCTCGTGATATTTTGAGGTCAATAGTAACACCACCACCACACAGAATTGCTGAAAAGACTGTTACGAGGTTGTATAGAGGAATACAGAGAGAGAGAGGTGAGTGACTCTTCAGGAACCTTTTATTATCTGTGATGACAGTTAGACAAAAGACAGCATTCCCAGAGCCATGCTGGCCTGGTCCTGGTTCAAAGACTGGCTGGCTGTCAGCAGGCACCGCTGATATATCCCATGACACACTAGGACTTAACAATTATCCTACACTTCCCTAGTGCTTTCATTATATCCATTTAAATGATTATAATTAACTGTTAATATTTCCTTTAACATTTCTACAGATATTGAAAAAGGAAAGGGTTCGGTACAGTGAGTATTTGTCCTCTAGATGTTAAAAATAATTAGTTAATAGCAGACATAAAAAATAGTGTATGTAATGGATAAACATTTTGCTTCTTTCCTTCACTCTAAAGGATATCCTATTAATAACTGTAATTCAGGAGTTTAAAAGAAAAGACGTACTTAGTGCAAGTATGGACTCTAGTGAAGCGGTATTGAGCAAGCTGATGGAGTTGTGAGTAGATACGTCTCCTGGTCCACTTTGACTTCATTTTGGGCTTTAAAAGAGGAGGCTAATGGGGGAGTAAATACATTGATGTTAATTTTCTAAAATTCATTAGGTTCTGGAAAAGTTCAATTAGACTGGAAAGAAGCAAATATAATCCTTCTATTCAAGGAGGGAGGAAGGTGATCAGGACTGAGACAACTGGCCTGCAGCAAATGTAACTATCTTCTTTTGTGCTCAGTATGGCTCCACACAATAGAAAATTTCCTCCTGGTTCCTATTAACTCCAGTTTGCTCGGGCTCCTTCAAGATACACTGGTTAAATGCTGCACAGTGATAAGGGCAGTCAGTCTCATCTCATCTCACCTCAACAGCTCAGCTCATTTGCCCACATTTGTATCAAGGCTGTAATGAGATCAGGAGCTGAATGGCCCAGGCAGAACAAAACTAAGAGTCAGTGACTGAGCATCTTTCACATTGTCAAGTAGATGCCAGATTTGTAGCTGTATTAGAACAGCTTGGTTTGGTGCATGGCAAATTTTGGAGCTCAGGGCTTCTGTACTATTGCTGAAATATTATCAGGCCCAAAGGCTTTGTGGCATCCAATGCCTTCAGCAGTTTTGTTTTATACCACATTGAAAGAATCAAAGTCACTGAAGACTGGCATCTGTAATACTGGGAACCTGAGGAGGAGGCCAAGATAGATCATCCACTTGGCACTTCTAACTCATGATGGTTGTAAGTGCTTCCGTTCTGTCTTTTACACTGATGTGCTGACTCCCCATCATTAATGATGAAGATATTTGTGGAACTTTTTTCTCCCGTTAGTTGGGAAAACATCAACCACCATTCATGACCAAAGCAACAGGATTAAAGATACTACCTCTGCTTTGTCAGTCCTGCGTTGCTGGGATGATGATGATGGTGTCTGGGATATTGTCTGTAGGTACAGTTCTGAGTATGACTCTGTCAGCCTTCTACAATACAATAGCTAGGAGATGGGCAAACTATGAGTTGTGAATGTGAGAGTCTCAACACTGCTGTGATGTGAAACTGTGTTGAAACATACAAACATCAGGCATGATTCCTGAGTAATAGAGTTTGTTGGTGTAGGTGAGTGATTGAGATGCTGTTTAGCCATTCAAAGAATCATAGAACCTCCACAGTGTGGGGGAAGGCCATTCAGCCCATCAATCCACACCAATCCTCCAAAGACCATCTCACCCAGACGCAGCCTCACTGTATCTCACAACCCCACATTTCCCACAACTAATCCACATAACCTACACATTCTTGAATGCTATGGACAATTGCAGTACAGCCAATCCTACTAACTTTCACATCTTTGGACTGTGGGAGGAAGTCAGAGCACCTGGAGGAAACCCCTTCAGATGCAGGGAGAAAGTCTGTGTGAAGTTTGCACAGTCACCTGAGGCTAGAATCAAACTGGGTCCCTGGCACTATGAGGCAGCACTGCTAACCATTGAGCCACTGTGTCAGCCCAACCTAAGGTTGTGCAGTTGGTAGGAAAAGAAATTTGAAAATGCATTCACTGACATTGTCTAGCCTTGCAAGAACAATAAACCTCTTGTGACACTACATGCAGGTACTTGGAGCTTGAATCCTAGTATTGAACACTGAATATTTTCTCAAATTCCCTTCTGAACATGAGATTAGTGAGGCCTTCTGGGCCTCTGCAGGCACAGTACATTTCTCCTTTCCACTTCCTCCCATCAGAGAGTCTGGCACAGAGTCTGAAAAGCTTCATCTGCTCTGTCAGTATTCAATGCTTCACCAGTCAGATTCTCTTCCTGCAGGACTGCCAGGAACATCTCCAGCTACGAAGCATTCCCAATTTTAGAGATGGAGGCTCTGTTTAATTAGTTCAGATTAGTATAATGTAACATAAAAGGAAAAGATTGTGAACGCTGTAGATCTGAAATAAAAAGGAATAGGAAGTGCTGGAGAAACACAACAGGTCTAGCAGTATGAATAGAGAGAAAGCACAGTTAACTTTTGGAGTCCTATAACTCTTCTTCTTATATTGTCAATATCTACAGCACTTTCTGTGATAATTTTAGCTTCAACTGATGATAGTTGATAATGATGTTAGCCTCTTGTTCAAGCATCCTACCAATTAACAGTAGTGATAATGTTGTCTGGAAGCTGAAATCATTGAAAATGGCAGACAGCACAAAGATGGTGGTATAATTTTACTCTAACAGAGTATTTACCTGATGGAACAATATTTATGCACTTCTCCCAATCTAAGAAGCTTGATGTAGTAAATGTGGTATGAAGAGTCTAACAGACATTTATTACAACTAGCTGCTATGTGTAAGAGGACTGCCTCAGAGACAATAAGTACAGTTACAAAAAAAATGTCTGAATGGGACTGAGAATATGTACATCACCTAAAGGAGTCAAAGGAATTTCAAATAGGACTGTGATCTCTTATGGCTCTTTTAAAAATAATAAGGGGCTGATAAATCCCTGCTTAACATCAAGCCAACGCCCACAAATTATGTCCCCAACTCTCGATAAATCTTATTTTTTCCCTTCAAAGAATATACAAGGATATGGGTTAAAAGCCAAGAGATAACAAGGTGTACAGCTGGATGAACAAGGCAGGCCAAGCAGCATCAGAGGAGCAGGAAAGCTGACATTTCGGGTCTTGAAACCCTTCTTCAAAAAATTAACTGGGTTAAAAGCCAGTTTGTATTGTAAAGGAATGGGCCAGTGAGACTCCTGCCAAGTTACCCCTTTATTGCAGGTAAAGCTCCTCTCTCAGTCCATGTGCTGGAAACCAATTACAAAAAAAAAGGACAAAGGAATTTCAATCAGCCCAGGAAATGAAAAATTGATAAAAAAATACTGTTCAACCATCAACATCAATACTACTGGCAACCTTCACTACAATGGTCATAATGGTCAACTTTCCATTCTTTGCAAACAATTCAGTGACCGGTCAGTATTTTTAAAAAACTTTTATCTCTTTTTGACTTAGCTGTTATTTCTAATCAGTTTACATGTCAATTGCACAACAAATTCTTCTCACAGTTAGTAATTTATAACCATGCTTTTGGTTAACTCGAGAAAGTCTAGTTAAATTGCCTCCTTTTTAAAATATAAGTTAATTTGGGTCCAAGAGAAAGGTATCCACAATGGACAGGATCCTTCTTAAACTAACCTTCTTACTACCAACATGGAGTGGGTGAATGAGAAAGGGGAGCTAGGACATCACTCCTCACACAAGAACTTAATAGTTTGGGGTATCCTGTCAAGAATATTAATGAATTGGGAAACCATGCCCGGATCTGACCATTACAGAAGTAATCTGCCGCAAGAATGTTATCTTCCACATGCGCTGTGAATAGGCCTGTTGCTACTTGCATCCAAAAAGAGATTGAACATGATATGCATGTGGAAAGTTCTCTACTGTTGAAGTTAATACAATTGACATTTTTTATATGCATTCATAAGTCATTTATTATTCTGATTCATCCCTGGACAATATACAGATTCATGCACAAGTTGTCTTGTGGATTCAATGTTCATGTGTCGCTCGTGTAATGTTTTATTATGAGGACTTGTTTGCCTTTGAAATCACTTACCTGAAATTCATCTCTGCATGGTGAAAGTAAACGAATTTTCTCAGGTACCTTCAGTACTGTTAACCTATTCTTAAAATATGATTTTTGCCATCTCTTGAAGTTGTTCATCTTTAGCAGTTGCCAATTACAGCTTTCACACTTCCTCTTGTCAAAGTACGACAGATGAAGCTTGGTATTTGTAAGAATTGTGTAACTTGCTCTGCAATGGCACAGTTGCTCACTGCTTAGCATTTTTTCCGTACTGTGCCAAGAACCCAGGTTCAATCACAGGCTAGGGAAAGTGTGCGTGGAATTTGCACATTCTCCCTGTGTCTGCAGGGGTTTCTGCCAGGTGTTCCAGTTTCCTCCCACAGTCCAAAGATGTATAGGTTATATGGATTAGCCATGCTAAATTGCCCATAGAGCTAGGCTGTTTAGATCATAAGACCATAAGACATAGGAGCAGAAATTAGGTCATTCAGCCCATTGAGTCTGCTCTGCCATTCAATCACGGCTGATAAGTACCTCAACACCAGTCTCTTGCTTTCTTCCTGTAACCTTTCATCCCCTTGATAATCAAGAACCTATCTAATCAATCTTAAATGTACTTAATGACCCTGCCTCTGCAACGTTCTGTGGCAGTGAATTCCATAGATTCGCCACTCACTGGCTGAACAAGTTCCTCCTTATCTCCGTTCTAAAAGGTCTTTCCTTCTTTACTTTAATGCTGTGCTCTCGGGTCCTAGACTGTCCTACAGACGGAAGCTTCTTCCCAACATCCGCTTTGTCCAGGCCATTCAGTATTTTGAAAGTTACAATTAGATTCACCCCTCATCCTTCTAAACTCCAATGAGTAAAGTCCCAGAGTCCTCAAACATTCCTCATATGTTTAGATTTCCATTCCTGGGACTATTCTCGTGACCCTCCTCTGAACCCACTCCAGGGCCAATACATCCTTCCTGAGATATGGAGCCCAAAACTGCACACAATACTCCAAATGTGGCCTGACCAGCATCTTATAAAGCCTCAGTAGTACATCCCTGCTTTTATATTCAAGTCCTCTCAATATAAATGCCAACATTGCATTTATCTTCCTGACTATGGACTCAACCTGAAAGTTTGCCTTGAGAGAACCCTGAACTAGAGCTCCCATGTCTCTTTGCACTTCAGGCTTCTGATAAAATAGTCCATGCTTTCATTCCTCTTACCGAAGTGCATTACCTCACACTTTCCAGGTTGTACTCCATCTGCCACTTCTTTGCCCACTCTCCTAACCTGTCCAAGTCCTTCTGTACACTTGCCACCTCCTCAATACTACCTGTCCCTCCACCAATCTTTGTATCGTCTGCAAACTTAGCCAGAATACCCACAGTTCCTTCATCTAGATCATTAATATATAAAGTGAAAAGTTTTGATCCCAGCACTTATCTTTGCGGAACACCACTCGTCACCAGCTGACCATCCAGAAAAAGACCCCTTTATCCCTGCAGTCTCCTTTCTGCCAATCTTCTATCCATGCTAGCACCCTGCCTCTACACTGTGGGCCCTTAGCTTAATCAGCAGCCTTCTGTGCGGCACCTTATCAAAGACCTTCTTGAAGCACAGGTAGCTAACATCCATTAGCTCCCCTTGGTCTATCCTGCTCGTTACTTCCTCAAAGAATTCTAGCAGATTTATCAGGCATGACCTCCACTTGATGAAATCATGCTGGCTTTGCCCTCTTTTACTGTACACTTCCAAATATTCAGAAATCTCATCCTTTACAATGGACTCCGGAATCTTGTCCACGAGCAAGGTTGGACTAATCGGCCTGTAATTTTCCTTCTTTTGCCTTACTCGTTTTTTAAACACAGGTGTCATGTTAGCAATTTTCCAGTCCTCTGGGACCCTCCCTGACTCTAGTGATTCCTGTAAGATCACCATTAATACTTCCACTACCTCTTCAGCTTTTTCTCCTTTCAAACTCTGGGATGTAGTCCATCTGGTCCAGGTTATTTGTCCACCTTCAGGCCAATCAGTTTTACTAGCACCTTTTCCTTGATGATGGCCATCATACTCAGCTCTGCCCCTGACTCTCTTGAATTTTTGGGATATAACTCATGTCTTCCACTGTGAAAACAGATGTGAAGTAATTATTCAGCTCCTCAGCCATTTCCTCGTTCCCCACTACCGTCTCTCCACCGTCATTTTCCAATGGTCCAATGTCTACTTTACTTCTCTTTTGCCCTTTTATATACCTAAAGAAACTCTTGCAGTCTCATTTATATCGCTGGCTAGCTTACCCACATATTTAATTTTCTCCCTCCTTATTTCTTTTTATTGTTGCCCTCTGTTGGTCTTTGTAAGCTTCCCAGTCCTTTGCTTTCCCACTGCCCTTCTCCACATTATATACTTTCTCATTTTGCTTTTATGCTATCCCTGACTTCATTAGTCAGCCATGGTTACCTCATCCTGCCTGTAACCATGCTTCTTTTCTCTGGGGATGAATGTTTGTTGCATTTCCTGAATTGCTCCCAAAAACTCCTGCCATTACTGTTCCTGCTCGGCCCCTCTTCCAGTCACTGCTACCCAGCTACCCCTTTATACCTCTGTAGTCACCTTTATTCAACAATAAAGCCATTACCTCTGATTATATCTTCGCCCTCAAATTGCAGAGTAAATTCTATCATCTTATGATTGCTGCTTTCTAAGGGTTCCTTTACCTTGAGCTCCCTTATCAATTCTGCCTAATTGCACAACACCAAATCCCGTATTGCCTGTTGCCTCGTGGGCTTCACCACGAGCTGCTCCAAAAAAGCCATCTCATAGACATTCCACAAACTCCTTTTCTTGCAATCCGCTACCAGCATGATTTTCCCAGTCCACCTGCATATTGAAATCCCCCATGATCACTGTGACTTTGCCTTTCTTACACACCTTTTCTATCCCCGGTATATCTTGCGCCCCAGCTTCTGTCTACCATTTGGAGGCCTGTACGCAACCCCAACTATGGTTATTTTACCTTTGCGATTCATCAATTCTACCCACACAGATTCTACACCATCTGACCCTAATTTGTTTCTTCCTATGGATTTAAGTCCATTTCTCACAAATAAGGCAACACCATCCCCTCGGCCCCCTTGCCTATCTTTTCGATAGGATATATATACTTGGATATTTAGTTCCTAATCCTGATCCCTTTGCAGCCACATCTATGTGATGCCTACCATGTCATATGAATTGGTGTGGAGTTGTTGGGCTAAATGGCCTGGTTCCACACCGTATTGATTCCATGTTAGATGTAACCATTTATTTTGTCTAATCTCCCTTTGTGCCACACAGATATCAAGAAAGGCTGGACAGCTTTTGGGTAGATGCAACAAACTGCATCTATTCCAGAATTTGTTTTGTCTTGCTGTGCTTTCCTGTGCATAGCAATAATGTTAATTATATCTAAAACTTGCAATTACTGCTGGTCTGCCACTATGGCTGCATACATGTTTCCATTCTCAAACAATGCATCAATGGCATGGCCTTTTTTCTTATCCAGCTTTTCTTAAAGCCTTTAATTAGTAGAGAGGTGATGACTAACTCATTAAGCCTCCCTAGTAGCTCTTGTTTGAAGAAGTCACACCTATGTCCTTTGGAAAACCTGGCTCACAGATTCTTAAGGTTATCATTTGAGGTGAATTGGAATCTGTAATCCTGAAATTAATTCTTGCCCTGAACTGGCCTTTCCAGATATATATTAGATTTTTCTGATCATCCACAGAAAGGAAGGATGTGTTAATTCTGTGAAGCATTTCTTTTCCAATATCAAGTCAGACTTTTTGACTATTTTGGTCATTAAAGTCATACAGCATGGAACAAGACACTTTAGTCCAATTTATCCACACCAACCAAGTTACCCAAACTAAACTAGTCCCATCTGCCCGCACCTGGTCCATATCCCTCTAAACCCTTCCAATTCATATACCGGTCCAAACGTGTCTCAAGTGTTCTCAGTAAAATCCATTGTTTGGTCTGTACATTAGAGGTGCAAACATTGTTTGCCCAGTTGTAATTTAGTAAGGGCATCACTCAATGCACCACTCATTAATAAACACTTGTAATTCCATTTCTCTTTGGAGGTCTTTTCACTTATATGTAGAGTTCAATGCAGTTTCTGTTTATTTCCTTTACCAGCTTTGCTTCTCTCTTTCTTTTCCTATTTTTCCTTGTGTTTCATTTTACCTTTTCCTTGTTATTACTCCTTTACTGGCTTTAGCCCCTTGTTGGTCAATGCCTTATCTATAGTTCTATATGTTGTTTTTAATCAGAGACTGTTGGCTTTCAACTAGTTTTTCAAATATCTGCAACCAAAATATTGGATCTTATTAATGCGGTTACTACTGCTAACCATGATGTAATTTTGCCAATAGCCAGTATCTGGTATGGCAATGCTTATGTTCTCTGCTGTAGCATAAGAAACTGGACATCAACTCTTGGAATTGAGGAATCCAACAAATATTTATTGCAATTATCTATTATTTACAATCATTACATTTATAGGAACATCAATGTTTCAGCTAACATGAAGTTAATTTACAGAGCAGTATGATTCACGTAGCAGAATGTGCTTCAGATGATCCCAGAGTAAGATGGAGTATGAGGCTTTTATACCCTCGAGGCACATGCTATAATCTTGTGATGATATTATGAGCATATTGCTGAAAGATTCACTGACATACTAACTATGAGACATAATCCAATAGTTGGAACACAGTTGATGGATGCATTGCATTTACCCACGCCACTTTTGAGGATGGAGTGAGTGGTTATCAAATTTGGACTCCACTGTGTTTTGTTTGATTTTATATAGCTTTATTTTCTAGCATCTTCTAAGGCTGGTTACCGTACCACTTCATTTTGTTTTGAGTATTTTATTTTACTGCTTTGAGATTTTTTTTCTGCAGTTCATAAACTTAATAAATATGATTTATAATTGATATGCTCACAAATTATGTAATTTCTTTGTGCATATATGATTATTTGGACTCAGCGTACAATTTCTTCAGTTCACTGGCTTGGCACTTTTGAAAACAGCAATTTGGATTTCAGCTGAGCATTGATCAGGTTGTCTTGATTTCAGTATTGAGTGGCGCATGATCAACTCCACAATAATCGATCGCATTAACATTTTAATACATCTTTTTAACAGGCCCTCAGAAAATCAATAGATAATGATAGAGACTACCTCAGAGAATGCATTGTCACTGGAATTATTTTCAGGTTTGTACATGGATTAAGATTCCAACTCTGAAATAGAACTAACAACCTTTAGGTAGGTTAGGTAGCCTTGTTAAACAAGGAACTATCTGGCAGAAACAGTTATCTGTCAATTGTGCAGCGCAGTGGCTCAGTGGTTTGCACTGCTGCCTCACAGTACCAGTTACTCGGGTTCAATTCCAGCCCTTGGGGAATTGTCTGTCTGTGCAGAGTTTGCACTGTGCGTGGGTTTCCTTGTTGGAGAAAACCAGAACACCCAAAATCTAAAGATATGCAAATTTTGCAGATTGTGCTAAATTGCCTAGAGTGTCCAGGCATGTGTAGGTTAGGTGGATTAACCATGGGAAATGTAAGGTAGGGGAGTTGAGTGTGAGTGGGATATTCTTCAGAGAGTTGGTATAGACTTGTTGGGTGAAATGGCCTGATTCCACACTTGAAGGATTCTCTGGTTCGTTAAAAAGTAGTTCATTGATTCAATTGTTGTTTATTACTGTAGCAGGACACTAAACTAGCCAGAGATTTATAGGAAGATTTATATAAGGGACAGATTTTTTTAAATCCCAGAGTCTTATGAAACCATAGGGCTGCTTTCTCATTAGAAAGAGTGTGATGAATGGTTGTGGTATGGATTACATGATCAGGACACTATAAATAAATGTGCTGAAAAATGTCTGATTTATAAGTACATGTTATTATCAGTTTTAGAATTAGGATTTTAAAACACAGGCAAATGGGGTTGGTTACTTTTCTGCAGAGTTTAAAAATAATTGGATCAGGCAGATCATTTGGAACAATGAGTTAATCAGTTTGCATCAAATGGGTATCTTCTGGGATGTTAATAGAGATTTGTTTTCCTGTGATGGTTTATAACACATGGGGCAAACATTGAAGGCCATTAGCTTGGTTTTGATTTGAAATGATCAAGGTTTGAAGTTAGCTTAAGAGGTCCACTGATTGAAAGTTTCAGGGCAGTCCAGAGGAGACCTGACCAGGACCAGATAGATGTAAATACGGCTTGTCTTCTAGGAAGGAATATAGAACAGTTTCAGAAAAGTAAAATTACTTCAGTTGAAAATTTTAGTTCATGAAAAAGGAGTGGGATGTCTAGACATTTGCTTGTCATTGAAAGCTGAGAATGTCTAGGCTATCAATTATGTGAGCATTCATGTCAGAATTCATAATCCACAGGAAAGAACTGGAGAGCATCAGTTAAATCGACGTAAAGATTTGATAAGGAGGGATGATTTCTCCAGTTTTGAGTATCTGTAACTAATAGTGCTGGAAAACAGGATGGATTTTGTTTTATTATATGCTTTAAGATCTTTCAAGCTGTGTTGTATATATTGAATAACTTGTAATTTTATTCTGTTTCTATCTTTGATGTAATCAAATTCTGCTCTGTTATGAAATAAACTCTGAACCCTTGTGACTACGTTTCACAGCTTGACACCATGTTAATTAAAATGAAACAAAACATATGATCCATGAGGCCAGATTTCATTCTAGGATCTACTTGTGCATTGGTACCATCAGTTGGGATCATAACATGAGTGAGACACAAGGTGAGGAGTGAATTATTTTCATGTGGGATAAGAATGAGAGGTGTTTCCATCAAGGTTTCTTGAAACTAGTAAAGTATATTTAGTATTAATCACATTTATCAGTACCAGCAAGGCTTATGAATAGACGTAAGGTTTGTAAGTTAAGACCAAGTAAATTTAAAGTTAATGCAAGTGAACAACAGCAAAATAAAGTTAATACAAGTGAAGTAAAGGTGAGATAACAAGATGTAGAGCTGGATGAACACAGCAGGCCAAGCAGCATCAGAGGAGCAGGAAAGCTAATGTTTTGGGTCTGGTCCCTTCAGAAATGGGCGAGGGGAAGGGGATTCTGAAACATTAAGGAGAAATATTCATTAAAAATCTCTCCCATCTCCTGTGGATAGACAGCAATGCTGATCATTAAGGGGACCTATTCTTTCCCTGGCTCCCCTTTTATCTTTATTTAGCTATAGAATCTCTTGGGGTTAACTTTAACCTTATCTGCCAGATCCATCTCAGACCCTGTTTTTGCTCTTCTCATTTCCCTCTTAAGCATGTTCCTACACCTTTTATCATCATTTTGGGATTCACTTGAGCCCGATGGCCTAAACCCACTGTCTGTTGACTTCTTTTTCCTAGGCAGAGCCTCAATATCCCTCGTCAGCCAGGGATCCCTAAACCTGCCAGCTTTTCCCTTCACCCTAACAGGGATATACTGTTCTGGATGTGAGTTTGCTTGCTGAGCTGGAAGGTTCGTTTTCAGACGTTTCGTCACCATTCTAGGTAACATCATCAGTGAGCCTCCGACGAAGCGCTGGTGTTATGTCCCGCTTTCTATTTATCTGGTTAGGTTTCCTTGGGTTGGTGATGTCATTTCCTACATTGGTGATGTCATTTCCTGTTCTCTTTCTCAGGGGATGGTAGATTGGCTCCAAATCAATGTGTTTGTTGATGGAGTTCCGGTTGGAATGCCATGCTTCTAGGAATTCTCGTGTGTGTCTCTGTTTGGCTTGTCCTAGGATGGATGTGTTGTCCCAGTCAAAGTGGTGTCCTTCCTCATCTGTATGTAAGGATACGAGAGATAGTGGGTCATGTCGTTTTGTGGCTAGTTGATGTTCATGTATCCTGGTGGCTAGCTTTCTGCCAGTTTGTCCAATGTAGTGTTTGTCACAGTTCTTGCAAGGTATTTTGTAGATGACATTCATTTTATTTGTTGTCTGTATAG
Source organism: Stegostoma tigrinum (assembly GCF_030684315.1). Lineage (NCBI taxonomy): Eukaryota > Metazoa > Chordata > Chondrichthyes > Orectolobiformes > Stegostomatidae > Stegostoma > Stegostoma tigrinum. The sequence goes on along the minus strand of NC_081354.1, from coordinate 38,959,473 downwards.
GGTCTTTTAAGTTCATTAGCTGCTGTTTTAGTGTGTTGGTGGGTTTGTGGGCTACCCTGATGCCAAGAGATCCGAGTAGTCTGGCAGTCATTTTGGAAATGTCTTTGATGTAGGGGAGAGTGGTTATGGTTTCTGAGCTCGTTTTGTCTGTTTGTTTGGGTTTATTGCTGAGGAATCGGCAGACTGTGTTCATGGGGTACCCATTCTTTTTGAATACGCAGTATAGGTGATTTTCCTCTGTGCTGCGGTGTGTCGTGGCTCATTGGAATAATGTTCTAATGCAGCTTCGTTTGTGGGTGTTGGGATGGTTGCTCCTGTAGTTCAGTATTTGGTCCGTATGTGTTGTTTTCCTGTAGACGCCGGTTTGAAGTTCCCCATTGGCTGTTCGCTCTACTGTGACATCTAGGAATGGCAGTTTGTTGTTGTTTTCCTCCTCTTTTGTGAATGTTAAGCCAGTAAGAGTATTATTGATTGTCTTGAAGGTTTCCTCTAATTTGTTTTGTTTAGTGATGACAAAGGTATCATCCACATAGCGGACCCAAAGTTTGGGTTGGATGATTGGCAGAGCTGTTTGTTCGAGTCTGTGCATTACTGCCTCTGCTAAGACCCTGATATCAGAGATCCCATGGGTGTACCGTTGGTTTGTCTGTAGGTTTTGTTATTGAAAGTGAAGTGGGTGGTGAGGCATAGGTCCACTAGCTTGATGATGTTGTCCTTGCTGATGAGGTTCGTGGTGTCTGGTGTATGTGTCTTCTCCTCTTCTAATAGTGTAGTCAGTGTTTCTTTGGCCAGGTTGATGTTGATGGATGTGAACAGGGCTGTTACGTCAAAGGAGACCATTATTTCATTTTCTTCTATCTTGGTGTCTTTGGTGTTCAGGAATTCTTGGGTGGAGCAAATGGAGTGGTGGGAGTCTTCTACTAGGTGTTTTAGTCTTTGGTGTAGTTCCTTGGCTAATCTGTAGGTTGGTGTTCCAGGTAGCGAGACTATGGGTCTGAGGGGGGCTCCTGGTTTGTGAATTTTTGGTAGTCCATAGAAGCGTGGTGTGTTGGATCCAGCTGGTGACGAATGGTGACGAAATGTCTGAAAACAAACCTTCCAGCTCAGCGAGCAAACTCATATCCAAAACCTTAACCTGAGCTACAAATCTTCTCAAAACTCGCTAGGGATATACTGTACCTAGATTCTTGATATCACACTGATATAAGTTTGCCATTCACCAGTCATTCTATTCCTTTCAAACAGACTCACCCACTCAACCTCTACTGAATCCTGTCAAATGGCCCCAAAATTGTCTGTGCTCCAATTTAGCACCTTATCATGTGGATTTGTCCAATCTTTTTCCATAACTATGTTAAAGCTAAGAGAGTTATGATCACTAGATCCAAAGTGCACTCTGACTGACACTTAAGTCACTTGTCCAACCTCATTTCCTAAGAGGAGGTCCAGTGTGGCACGGTCCCAGGTGGGACATATTGATTTAGGAAACTTTCTTGGACACATTTGACAAATTCCACCTTGTCCGGGCCTTTTATGCTCTGGGTGGCCCAGTCAATACAGGGGAAATTAATATCTCCAACCAATACTATCTATTATTCCAATAGGTATCTGAAATTTAGAAGCTCAAAACTCATATCATCTATTGACACAGAAGGCTGAACATGCATTCAGAAGCAGAGGTGCCCCTACTACAAAGGCATCCTTGACAATTTCCAGCTCAGATTCTGTTTACTTTCTATTGGATCATGCACCAACATCTACAGAGTCCACACATAGATCACTTCCGTGGTCCTTAAAGAATCCTACTCTTTCCCTAGTTATTCTTCTGCTGTTCATATATTTTTGAAAAACCTCTTAACTATCTAACTGAGTTAAGATCACTATCTCCAAAATGCTCGCCTACCAAAAGACCTTCAACCTGCCCAGGCACATTTCCAAATACTAGGTCTAGAACTACCCCCCCTCCCTTGTTTGGTTTTCTAGTCCAGAAATGTCAGCCTTCCTGCTCCTCTGCTGCTACTTGGCCTGCCATGTTCATCCAGTTCTACACCTTGCTAGATCAGCATTTAAGACCGCTTTTAAAAAATGGTTTCACTAATGTCCTGTACAGCCACAACATGACACCTCAACTCCTAAATGCAGTGCACTGACCAATGAAAGCAAACATGGCAAACACATTCTTCATACTGTGTCTACCTGTAACTCCACTTTCAAGGAACTATGCACCTGCACCCCGAGATCTCTTTGTTCAACAACACATCCCAGGGCCCTACCATAAATTGTACAAGTCCTACCCTGATTTGCCTTACCAAAATGCAACACCACACATTTATCTAAATTGATCCATCTGCTAATCCTCGGCCCTTTGGCCCATCTGATCGCCTGGAGCAGCCACTGGAGTAATCCTGCGCAGGAGCCTGAGGAGACAATAATGGATTACATGAAGGAGAATAATTCATTTTTGTTCTATAACTGAATGTGTTTGTGGATTAAAATGGTACATTTACGTGTTTATTGTTGATGGTGGCCAAGGAAATCATGAAATGAGTCATTTCTGAGGGATATAATGGCAAGGAATTGGGGCTTTTATTAATTTGGGAATGCTTTGGCTCAGCAAACGCTCTCATAGCATGCTCTAGTTAAGCTGTCTAGTTTCAGGAGTCCAGGATAACTACTTCTTGCTTCTCTCTCCTCTTCCGGATTCCCTTGGATCCCTGGAGGTATGCTGTGTACAGATGTAAACCTTGGTGTGATATGGAATGCTGCCCACATACCTGGTTGGGTGCAGCTCCAACAATACTCCAGAAGCATGATATGATCCAGAAAAAGCAGTGCATTTAATTGGCACAGAAATAATGGGAACTGCGGATGCTGGAGAATCCAAGATAACAAAGTGTGGAGCTGGATGAACACAGCAAGACAAGCAGCATCTTAGGAGCACCAAAGCTGACGTTTCGGGCCTAGACCCTTCACCATGCCCATGAGCATTCATTCTTTCCAATACTGATATAGCAGTGTGTACCCATCTACAAGGTGCACTGCAGAAGTTCACCAAGGTTCCGTAGACAGCATCATGTCCACTTCCATCTAGAAGGACAAAGGCAGCAGGTACATGGGAACACCACCACCTGCAAGATCACTTCCAAGCCATTCACCATCCTCACTTGGAAATATATCACTGTCCCTTCTGTGTTGCTGGGTCAAAATTCTGAAATTCCTTCCCAAACAGCATTGTAGTTCTTCCTAAACAGAATGGATTGCAGTGGTTCGAGATGGCAGTTCACCACCATCTTCTCAAGGGCAACTAGGGATGGGCAATAAAAACTGGTCCAGTCAATGAAGCCCATCCCCCATTAATTTTTTTTTAAAAAGACTATTTTCTACGAAGCAGAAACCAGGAATAAAGGCCAGAACATTAACATGAAAATTGGGAAGCTTTTTTAAAGCATTTCTTCACACAACAGGTAGAAATACTTTGGAATTCTTTCTTGAAAGAAGCTGTCAAAGATAGTCTAATTTGAAATTTGTAAAACAGCACTGATAAATTTTTGCTCATCAAGAAGCATTTTGATCAGCCATGAGCAAATAAACTGGCAGAATAGGTTCAAGGGGCTGAATAACATGCTGCTCATTGTTCCTTGCAGTAAAATTATAGAATGGTTACGGCACAGAAAGAGGCCATTTCGCCTGTTGTGCCAATGCTAGCTCTCTACAAGATCCACTCAGTAAATTGCATCTCTTTTTGCTTGCACACCTGCCATTTCTTTCCCCTTCAGATTCTATTCTATTTTGAAAACCAGAATTGAATCGGCCTTCACCGCATGCCCAAAGTTCATTTCTCTCCTTTTTTTTATTTTGCCATATTGTGTGTTATTGCCATTCATTTTAAAGCAATGCCCTTTGGTTTTCCAAGCTTCCAACAATGCAAAAAGTTTCTCAATGTCTGCTCTGCCCAATCCCCTCAACATTTCAGATACCTTCATCAAATATTCTCACAGCCTTCTCATCTCTGAGAAGAACAGTCCCAGATTCTCCCCTCTTAACACATAACTGAAGTTTCACGTCTTCAGAGGTCTGCCAATCTTGTCTGCACTGTCTCCAATGCTTACACATCTTTCCTGACGTGGTAGCCAAACTTGGACACAATAAACCAGTTGTGGTTAAACCAGTGCTTTTGAAGTTACACCAAAACATCCTTGATTTTGTATTCTAAACCATTATTTATAAAGCCTAGGATCCTACACACATTATTAATCGTTGACTCAATCAGCAGTGCCACCCTCAATAATATCTAAACATAAACCTCCACATCCCACAGCTCCTGCACCCAGTTCAAAATTGCATTCTTTATTTTGTACTTACTTTCCTTGGTTTTCCTGACATGACATAGCACTTCACATCTTTCTGTTATCTGTATTCTGAATTGAGAAATTCAAGAATATTCTCTCTGAATGAGATGATATACTGTACTAGAATGGCTTAATTTTCAAAATTTCATGGAATTATGTGATTGCACCTACACCTTTGTAGATAATAAAGTTTTCAGAATTTAAAAGCAGTCCCTTTCCAGTCAAAGGAGTTCATAATGATATATTACAATGTGTGATGGTTTGACTGAATGTGCCAACTATTAACTTATTTCTGTCACCCTTTTCTGACTCATTTTTCAGAGTTGGATGGGTCACAACCAGCAATATGGCCTAGTTTAAATAAAATTACTCTTTTGCAGTGAATCTATTATAATGAAACCTGTTGCAATGAATCCCAGCAGGAGAAGAAGTACATCAAACTAAAATTAATCCAAATGGAGTCTAAACTGGAAACTGGAATATTTGTTCATTAATTAATAAGATTGCTTTTTCACACTCAAATCAACTTTGTATCAAAATAATAGTTCCAGGAAATATAAAGCACTATGGAATTATCTTGACTAAGCAATTAAAAACTGGTATGCTTTAGATAAATTAATGTGGACCTGTACTAGAAAACAAAGGTCAAATGCAAATTAGTTGTATATTTTGAAGACTATAAGCTTTCACCCTCCTGTTGTTTTAATCATCCCTGCTTCGATGTTGTCCTCGGTCTCCTGCAGTCTTCCAATGAATGTCAAAAATAAACTAAAGAACAGCAAATCACCTTTCAATTGCACACTTTACAGCCTTCTGGACTCAACACTGAGATCAACAATCACATGTTTTAACCTTTATTCTCATTTTGTTTCCCTTTTCTTTGCAGGCTTTGATTTTAATATTGTTTTTTTTCTCCTAGTTCGTGTTTTCATGCAGTAGCTACAACTAATTTTGGCATTCATATTTCCTCTGAACTTCAGAAGGCCGGAACTTTCTCAATTTGTCTGTCAGGTTGTGAGAGAGGACTTGGAAAACAAGAAACACAGTCTGAAGAGGGGCTAAACTGAATAAAAATGTTCAAGTACACAAATGTTCTGAATTGAAACATGACTCTGAAGTAATTGCACCCGCTCCAACATGTCTCAATGGTCCAAGACCCAACCTGAAGCTGAATTGTCCAGAAAGACCACAAAAACTAAAGGTCCAGCCCTCAGTTGGCAAACTGGCTAGCTAAGTACACAGAGAGTGGATTGAAATTAATCAATGAATATAGTTTCAGGGAACACTTGGCACATTTTAACAAGCAGGTTTAAAACGCTGACCGGATTATTGAGCATATATATGGAGAATAACCAATATATGTATGTAATTACCACTGACTAAGTTGCATAAAACAGACTGGAAACTGCAGATTAATCAAAACCACCCAGAGGATGAGGGACCAGATTTCATTTCACTGTTTGGTAAGAGGAATTGACCTCTGACCAAACTTTCAAGACACGTATATTCTCTCCATCCTTTCATATTTCAGGTAGCCCCCTGAACATGTGAGATCTCGTAATGGGCTTTCAACTTTGTGGCAGTTCAGTGACATAAAATGTAAGATTCCCATAGACATAAAAAAAACTGGTCAAAGATATTTGTCATTCACCCTTTTGAAAAGATGGTAGGCTATATCTTAAATCCCGTTATGTTAACAGCAAATATTAAGTAGAGATAGACCAATTATATCCCCAATACTTTAGCTAATCATTTCTACTGATCACAATATTGAAAATTTCAATTAATCCAGCCTCCATGGCTTTTTAGGGGTTCAGTGATTTAGAATTTATAGCTGCTTCTCTCTCATTGGCTCCATTCTCCAGCTCTTCACACTGGGCAATTCGCCTATACCTCACTGCTCTCAATCTATCTCTCTTTTTTCAGCTCCTATTCTACCTGCTTTCACACATGCCAAACATGGACTGTTAGCTTTCCTGATATAAGTGCACACTTTCAAGGGAGTATGTAAACATGAAAGGATGGAAAGGATGTCCCACATCATGAAAGTTTAATCTCAGATCTGCTACCCAGCCAAATGAATCCTTTTGTCATTTTAGTCACCCTGGTGAGATCACCTCACAATGGTACACACTCAAGGGAATACAACCCAGGTCTTTGCAAATTTTCTTTATAATTTACTTCTTTAAGACCTACTGTAAGTCTAGTAAACTAGAGTTTTGCATCATCAAGAAGACATTCCAATTTCTCTTTCCTTAATTTCAAAGTAGATTGCCTCACATATTTCCACATTAAATCTTCATTTGTTCCAGCAATTTCATCTGTCAATATTGCATTACTTTTTAGCCATCCGTGTCACCTATTGTGCCAGAAAATACTCAGCAAGTAAAGCAGCACTAGTGGAGAAAGAAACAAAGTTAACCTGGGCCAGTTGTGAAACATTCTGTCTCCACAGATGCTACCTGATCTGCTGCATATTTTTAGCACTTGTAGTTTTTATTTCAAATTTCCAGCATCTGCAGTGCTTTGACATTGAATAAAATCATCCTGTCAGATCTGGCATAATGGCCCAGTGGTTAGCACCGCTGCCTCACAGAGCTAGGGACCCAGGTTTGATTCCACCCTTAAGCGACTGTCTGTGTGGAGTTTACACATTCTCCCCATGCCTGCATAGGTTTGCTGTGGTTTCCTTCCAGAGCCTAAGGGTATGTTCATGCTAAGTAGCCCATTGAGTCCAGTTTAGGTTAGGTGGGTTGGCAATGCAGGGGTAGGGAAATGGGTCTGGGTGGGATGCTCTTCAGAGGGGCATAGTGGACTTGTTGGGCCAAATGTAGGGTTTCTATGATTGATCAATAATCTCTCATCACAACTAGAAAAGTTATAGATGTAATATATTTTAAGTAAATCCAGATGCAGGGAAAGGGGGAGAGAGAAAGAACAAAACGGAAGGTCCGTGGCCAGGTGGAATGCAAATGAAACAAAGGGACGATGGAACAAAAGACAAGGGGATGATAATTGGACAAGTTTAAAAAAAGCATAAGGTATGACAGTGATGGATAAAATGGATTATCTAGTGTAAAGGAGACAGTTAGGGAGAGGAAACTGTGAATATGATGGAGGGCATTGGAGGCAGATACCTGGCGGAACTTATACATACACGGTATCATTCTCTTTTGACTCCACTCACTGCCCGTGAGTAGTGGAACTAGTTCATCAATTATCTGTACCTGTCTTTTCATGAAATAAGTGCAATATTTATTATTTTGATTCTGTTCCGGTCTTTCTCATCTCTTTTGCTATTACATTAAAAACTTGATCAGTGCCAATTCCTGCTTTTGCAGTGATTTGGAAAATTTCATCTTGCTAGGATTTGAAGTATTAACACCATTTTCTCTACACAGAGGCTGCCTCAACTACTCAGCAATTCCAGTAATTCCTGTTTTATTTCAGATTGTAGTTTCCACCTTATTTTGTGTTAGTTTAGTAAATGTTGTAGTAACAAAGGTAACTATTTTTGCACGTTGCTTACTAAAAGAATGTTCAGTCATATTTATTGGAAGTAATGCAGGATTTGTAAATTTTCTTTAGTCTTTACTACTGCCAATTAATCAGTGGATAAAGTATTGAAATAAAAATGGCTGGAAAATTCTGAGTATATGCCACAAAAGGAGAATTTTACAGTCAACTGCTGGAAGATTTTTATGCAGATATACTTTGAATCAATTTATTATTGTTGGGACAAAGTTCTCTGTGGTGCTGACTGATATTTCCCAGATATTTTCTGTCCATGACCATAAGCATAGATTGGGCCCTTTACGAAGTTTTGTATCACAGTAACAATTACAAGAATTCTTCACTGTCATGGCTAATCAAACACAGTCCATGCTGAATTTCATTTGAATTTGAAGTACACATACTCAGAACTAAATAAAAGTAAACATTTGTTTTCAAAAAAATTCTCATTTTTTAAAACTCCTGGTGATTCTATATGTCAAATGCTGAAATTTGAATCAAGATGGCAAATTAACTCATACGGGAAAAGGGAGGAAGAAGTATCTGAGGAGAAGGAATATTTGTGTCTTATTTAAATCTCTCCCAGTAGAATGCCTAAATACAAAGGACAGCAAACTAGCAAGCTTCACCACACTGCCCGCTGAACTGGAATGCTAACTTTAAGCCTCTCACTCTGCTAATTATTTTGAGATCTGAAAAGAAGCCACAGATCTTTTATTTAAAATATTTCAATGACCTGAGCATCATTGTTAAAACTAGTATATGTTCCCCATACTTAATACCCTGGAGAATGTAGCAATGAGCCATTTATTGAACCACTGTAGACAATCCGGCCAGGGTAAACCACAGTGCTGTTAAGAAAGGAGTTCCAGGATATTGACCCAGCATAGATGAAGGAACAACAATACAGTTCCAAGTCAGGATGGTCTTCGTCTTGGAGGGGAACTTGTAGGCAGTGGTATTCCTATTTATCTTCGTCCATTGTCCTACTAGGTGATAGAGAGCTGGAGTTTTGAGAGGTGTTGTTAAAGGAGATTTGATGATTTGCTTCATTTCTGATTGTAGACAAATGAGATTGATTAAAATTAAAGTCACTGGGTTAAAGGGGAAACTGTCCACTGGTTGGAGTCATGTCTAGAACACACGGCATATAGTTGTGGTCATTGGAAGCCAAACATCTCATTCCCAGGACATCACTGCATTCGTTCTACAGGGTAGTGTCCTCGGCCCAAATATCTTAATTTGCTTCATCCATGACCTTCCCTCCATTTTAAGATCAGTAAATCCTGTCCCTAAATATGTCCTGCAATAATTTCCCTCCCACTGATGTAAAGCTCACCAGCCTATAATTTCCTGGATTATGTCTATTGTCTTTCTTGTACAAAGGAACAACATTGGCTATTCTCCAGCCTTCTGGGACCTTATCTCTGGCTAAAGAGGTTACAAAGATCTCTGTCAAGGCCCCAGTAACCTACTCTCTTACCTCCTTCAGTATCTTGGGATAGATCCCATCAGGCCCTGGGGCTTTAACTACCTTGATGTTTTTCAAGACACCCACACCCCCTCCTTCTTAATATCAACTTGTCCCAGAATATTAGCATATCCCTCTCTAATCTTACCATCATGCACATACTTCTCCTTGGTGAATATCAATCCAAAATGCCAATTAAGGACCTCACCGCTTCCTATGGTTCTATGCATAAACTCCTTCCTTTGTCCTTGAGAGGACCTACACTTTCCCTCTTGCTCTGAATATATATGTAAAATGCCTTGGGATTCTCCTTAATCCTACTTACTAAGGACATTTCATGACCCTCCTAATTTCTTGTTTAAGTTCTTTTCTGCTTCGCTTTACTCCCTGAGGGCCTTGTTTTATTTCAGTTTTCTAAACCTTACATGTGCTTTCTTTTCTTGACTTAACATTCAACATCTCTTGACCTCCAAAGTCCCCGAATCTTGCCATCTTTATCTTTCATCCTCACAGGAAAATTTTAGTCATGGACTCTGATCAACCAACTTTTAAAAGACACCCACATGTCAGATGTGGATTTACCCTCACACAACCGCCTCCAATCTAATTTTGTCCAGTTCCTGACTAATACTGTCGTAATTAACCTTTTCTCAATTTAGCACTTTCACCTGAGGACCAGCCTTATCCTCATTCATAGATATCATAAATCTTACAAGTTTATAATCACTAAACCCAACATGCTCCCACACTGAAACTAAGATCACCTGGCCAGACTCATTCCCCAATACAAGGTCTGGTATGGCCTAATTGGACAATCTACATGCTGTATCAAGAAACTCTCTTGGATGTAACAAGTTCTGTCCCATCTAAGCACCTGGCACTAAAGGAACCCAGTCAATGCTTGGGAAGTTAAAATCATATCTTTCATATCTTTCCACGATCTGCTTACGTATGTGTTCCTCTATCTCCTGCGGGCTGTTGGAAGGCCTACAGCATAACCCCAGCATAGTGATTGTATTTTTTCATTCCTGAGTTCTATCCATATAGCCTCACTGGATCAGTACTTCAAGATGTTCTCTGTGTGTGCAGTTGTAACGTTCTCCTTAATCAGTAATGCAATTCTCCAACTTCTTTTACATCTCTCTCTACCTTGCCTGAAACTTCTAAACTATGGAATGTTGAGCTGCCAGACCTGCCCTTCTCTCAACCAAGTTTCTGTAATGGCTACAACGTTATACAACATCATGTACTAATCCAAATTCTAAGCTCATCTGCCCTACCCGTTATTGCATTAAAACAAATACACTGCAGACTGCTAGTGCCACTGTGTTCATTAACCTGGCTCTGCCTTTTCTTCCTATTCAACTTACTTAATGCCGAACTTCTTCTCAATCACTCCACATGCTGATCCACTATTCTGGTTTCCACCACCCCCTGCCACACCAATTTAAACCCTCCCAAGTGGCATTAGCAAATCCTCTTGCAAGGATATTAGTACTCCTCTAGTTAGGTGCAAGCTGTCCTCCTTATACAGGTCACTCCTGCCCTGGAAGTGATCCCAGTGATCCAGATACCTGAAGATCTCCGTCCTACATAAGCTCTTTGGCTATGTATTCAATTGTATTATTTTCCTAGTTGTGGACTGACTAGCATGTGACACAGGAATTAATGCCAAGATTATAACCCTAGAGGTCCTGCTTCACAACTTCCTACCTAACTCCCTACATTCTCTTCGTAGGCCCTCATCTCTCTTTCTGTGTATATCATTAGTGCCAATATCGATCATGACCTCTGGTTGCTCACTCTTCCTTTTCAGAATATCCTGTGTCCACTCAAGCACACATATATTGATAATATTACCACATATGGAATGTTCCTGGCCTATGTTTTTAATAAAGAACACGTATAGTTTTTATAGCAATAATCTACTGTTAATTTGCAGTGGACAGCAGGAAAGATACTAAATGTCCTGATTTACATCATAACAAGGCCAGTTATTAAAGATTATAAATTTATAAACCATAAGGAATCATTAATGTGGTCCAATTTTCAGATCCTCAAACAATGCTGTGGAATGACTTAGAAGGAGATATAAGGAAACATTCTTGAATAATTTCATCCTGAAGATGTCAAAAAAAATACAGCCTGTGACAGCAACAAGGGAGAGCCAGCTTAGTTGTACTTTACAAGTCTTTCAGCATAGTTGAGAGTTCTGAAAGTCTACCTTAATTTACCATGTGAACTTGCTTGACTGGTAACGAGACAAACAAATCTGGACAGCATTAACTTTATTTTGTTTACAACACAACACTGACTGCACTTCAAAGCTAACTTAATTGGATGTAAAACGTTTCAGAAAGTCCTTGGGTCATTCACAGGCAAGCTCTTTATTACTCATATTTTGCTGCAAACCATCCAGTTCTGGGTTCTGGACATATAATTTAAATATTTGTTCATTTTTCAAAGAAAGAAAAATGTCCTTTTGTTTACTTTCTTAAGTTTGACAATACCCAAAGCCATAAATTTTTCTAATGTCACAATGTTACTTAGCCAGCATTTAGAACATAGAACATAGAACAATATAGCGCAGAACGGGCCCATCAGCCCTCAATGTTGCGCCGACCTGTGAACTAATCTAAGCCCATCCCCCTACACTATCTCATCATCATCCATACGCTTATCAAAGGACTGTTTAAATGCCCCTAATGTGGCTGAGTTAACTACATTGGCAGGGAAGGCGTTCCACGCCCTTACCACTCTCTGAGTAAAGAACCTGCCTCTGACATCTGTCTTAAATCTACCACCCCTCACTTTGTAGCTATGCCCCCTTGTACAAGCTGAAGTCATCATCCTCGGAAAAAGACTCTCACAGTCCACCCTATCTAATCCTCTGATCATCTTGTAAGTCTCTATTGAATCCCCTCTTAGCCTCCTTCTCTCCAATGAGAGCAGACCCAAGTCTCTCAGCCTTTCTTCATAGGGCCTGTGCTCCAGACCATCCTGGTAAATCTCCACTGCACCTTCTCCAATGCTTCCACATCCTTCCTGTAATGGGGCAACCAGAACTGCAATATTCCAAATGAGGCCGCACCAGCGTTTTATACAGTTGCAGCATGACATCACGGCTCCAGAACTTAATCCCTCTACCAATAAAACCTAAAACACCATAAGCCTTCTTAACAGCACTATCAACCCGGGTGGCAAATTTCAGGGATCTATGTACATGGACACCAAGATCCCTCTGCACATCCACACTACCAAGAATCTTTCCATTGACCCAGTATTCTGCCTTCCTATTATTCCTCCCAAAGTGAATCACCTCACATTTTTCCATATTAACCTCCATTTGCCACCTTTCGGCCCAATTCTGCAGTTTATCCCTGCAGTCTCCCTGCAACCTGCAACATTCTTCCACACTGTCCACCTCTCCACCGAATTTAGTGTCATCTGCAAACTTACTAACCCATCCACCAATGCCTGTGTACAAGTCATTTATAAAAATGACAAACAGCCATGGTCCCAAAACAGGTCCTTGAGGCACACTAGTAACCAGACTCCAGGCTGAATATTTTCCATCAACCACCACTCGTTGCCTTCTTACAGAAAGCCAGTTTCTAATCCAAACTGCTAAATCTTCCTCAATCCCATGCCTCTGTATTTTCTCCAATAGCCTACCATGTGGAACCTTATCAAAGGCTTTACTGAAGTCCACGTACACCACGTCAACTGCCCTACCCTCATCCACATGCTTGGTCACCTTCTCAAAAAACTCAATGAGGTTTGTGAGACACGACCTGCCCTTGACAAATCCGTGCTGACTACCTCCAATCAAATTGTTGTTTGCTAGATGATTATAAATCCTATCTCTGATAATCCTTTCCAAAACTTTTCCTACAACAGACGTAATGCTCATAGCTCTATAATTGCCTTACACCTTACACCAAGGAACAACAAATGACTGACAAAGAGAATACATGGGTATGAATGCTGTCTGATGCTACATTGAGTTCCTTTGCATTGGTCCTTAGTCAGATTCAGTTTGGATCAATGTGTTCGCTTGAGGACAGTAAATATCAAGGAAGATATAATGACATTGGTTGGGAAGCAACACATGCAACATAAATTCACCATTTAGCTCAGCCGTCTCCTTCAGGTAATCAGCCTGTTCCAATTATTGATTGACTTTGAACTATTTGATCCTCACCAAGGCACACTGCATCTCTCAAAATGCTGTAATTTGGCCTGAAATAATAACACTTAAGTTCATCCATGGCTTCGAGTTGAAACTGCATTGCAGCACCCAGTTGTCATTTATGCAATTTCTGCATAGCTTTTTAATTAGTGGCTTACAATTGTTGAACTGCGACATCATGGGCTGTTTCTGCGGTTTGGGATTCTTCATGAAAAGTTCATGTCAATGTTTTCTGTGCACAATTGCAAAGAGGTATTGCATACGACAAGCTTCCAAAATGTAGGTGTGGTATTATCTAACATGCATGAAACTTCAATATCTGTTCATGTGTGTTGATCTCTGGGACCACTTTAATGCATGATTGATAATCCCTTTCTAACTCCATAAACTTGAGCTACTTCGGATGTTTCGGTCACTTGGCTGACTGCAGACATTCCTCAAAACTTTCTGTACTCCTTTATGATTGAATCTGTTAAACATTTGCAGATGCTAACTGTTTAAGGTTAGGCAATCTGCCATAAGTGCTGGTAAATTGCACCTAATCTACAAAACTGGCTGGTCCTTTACATTCACTTTAATAGTCTGTAATTTTGCCAAGGTCCCTTTAATATCTAGTAGGTGGGCAGGTCTAGGTGACAGTAACTGGGAAAGTCCGCAAAGTTCCAATTCCCCATAATGCTCAAACACTCACCATAGAGAAATATTTCTTAACCTAACTGTAAATGACGTTGTTACTGCATGTTATTGTCCAGTTCAATGAAATAAGACGACAACTTTACTTTTTTTTTAATCATCTTTGACAAAGAAATGACTCTCCTTAAACAGACAGCAGGGATTTAACAAATAGTTCCTCCTGAATCCAAAAAAACAGGAACTTTTAAGCATCCATGTCCATTAAATGAACAAAATGAGTGGTGGGTTCCTTCCCTGATGCACTGTCTTGAAAAATTAAAGTAAGTTCTAGGATGCCCTCTTGCAGTTGGTCGCCTTCAACTTTGATGCGAGTCTCTCCCCATCATTTGTAGCTTCCCTTTTGAGAAAAAAAAATGAAGGGTCTACACAATCTTCTTTAAGGATCTTAGGGCTGGAGTGTTGGCAGGGGAGATTAATTCCTGATGCATTGAGTTGACTTCAGTGTCTTTGCTATCTGCTAACTTAAGAACATTCAAACCAACCCAAGCAGCGGCGCTTAATAAAGAAGTGCAATAATCAGAAATGACATGCAGGGCTTTTTGACTTCTCTTCCATTATAGCTAGATGTATTTGTCCTCTCACTCTGATTTTAATACCTCCTGTGAAAGGATGATAAGAATTTTTAGCAATCATGGTAAAGTGATTAAAATTAGGTAGATCTTATTAACTATGGCCAACCAACTTAAAGTCAGTCCCTGGAGTGAGGAGATTCTGAATCTCCTGTTTATATCTGTCAGCCCAGGCTCCTTGATTGGCCCAGGTTAACAACCCCAATCAAGGAGCCTGGGCTGACACATATAAACAGAAGATTCAGAATCTCCTCACTTCAGGGGCTGACTGTAAACTGGCTGGCCACAGCCAGAGTACTGTGCACAGGTAAACAACAGGTGACTTAGTGACGGGATACTGGTCTCTGTGTAGTTGTTCCAGTGGTGACAGGAGGAAATTGAGGATGTGCCTAAAGAACATTTGCTCACAAACAGTTGTCTTTGAGTTAAGGTAAGCACTTCTGGTATCATGCCTTACTTTGAGAAATTTGACTTGTTCGATCCTGTCGTCAAAGAGTGGGTTCTGTATGTGGAAAGAATGCAATGTTTTTTCCAGGCAAATGGTGTTGGAGCAGGTGAAAGCAAACAGTAATCCTTCTGCCTGCTTGCAGACCCACAACATTTTCGGTTATTAGGAGCTTAACTTTCCCAGAGGCACCAGACACTAAAACCTTCCAAAAGTTGACAGATTTAGTTAAGGAATATTATGATCCCAAACCTCCTCTAATTTTCAGATGCAATCGGTTTTACTTGACCTGTTCGAGAACTGAAGGAATCTGTGTCGGGATATTTGAGGAGGTTAAGACGACTGGCAGGGGCAGGCGATTTTGGGTTAACCCTGAATGAGATGCTAAGAGACTATTTGGTATGCGGGATTAATAATGTAACAATGCAAAGGCACCTACTGTCTGGAGTCCAACTGGACTTCAAACAGGCACCATAACTGGCCTTGTCCCTAGTAAATGTGACAAGTAGAGTATAGGAGCTACAGGGCATCCCAATGGAAGTGAACTTCCTCACCTGTTCGACTGAGATTGGGGAACATCACTTGAATGTAGGCAAATGCAGTGCTTCATGCAGGGCATATCCTGAGCTGGGGGACCCTAGGCCTGCTCAAAGCAGAACCCCATGACAAGGCCAAGTCTCAGCCAAAGGCTAAAATGTTGATCAGGATCCAGGCTGGCAAACCGTTGTAGCTGACTCGAGACAGCAGAGGAGTCCTAAAAGGTGTGGCTTGTGTAAGAGAACTTGTAGGTCGGTATCCAGAAAAGTGCACACCCTAAAAATCCACCTATGTGTGGGTTGGAACAGTTAAACTGCTTAGCCACATCCAAAGCAGAACCAATTAAAATTTTCCGAAGAAGGGTCCCGACCCCAAATGTCAAACTTTCCTGCTCCTCTGATGCTGCTTGGCCTGCTGTGTTCATCCAGCTTCACACCGTGTTATCTCAGATTCTCCAGCATCGGCGGTTCCTACTGTCTCTGTAACAATTAAAAATTAATGTTAGGTTAATGGACACCTGGTCCTCATGAAGTTCTATACAGATGCAGCTGTATCTGTGATTGCAGAACCTGTCTTTAACAAGATTCACAGATAATAAAATGTGAGGCTGGATGAACACAGCAGGCCAAGCAGCATCTCAGGAGCACAAAAGCTGATGTTTCGGGCCTAGACCCTTCATCAGATTCACTCTGGGGTTTCTTCATCCCTGGACACCATCCTTTTGTTCCTAAGATTTACTTAGGAACAGCTACTGCACAGTGATTCTCACAAGTTACTGTCACATGTCTCGCCCTAAACCTTCATTGTATTACAAATCCGCTGGTTCTGAGAATGTACTTCCCAATTGTGTACATTTCATCATAAATAGCATTTAATGTTTTAATTGAGTACATCATAGAGCAATGAGCACAATGAGGACCCTGTTTCCATCTTGGACTCTATGTCTGATGCCAGCCAATTCTGGATCTGTCTCTGACTTCCTTTTAGTCTCCAGAGATGTCATTGTTCTGCATGTAGCTGGAACTATGACAAATAGCAAATGATTCAGTTTCCTTTTCCAGTGAGGAGTTTTCTTTTTGAACCTCCCATCAGAATGCTGTCAGTAGGTTGAAAATATGTTCAACTGCACGAAGACATACCGAATAACCTTACTTACATCTCCCATTACAAACAGCATCATAGAGGACACTGGATCAAAATGTTCAGCCATTGCAATATTTTATGTCCTTCACTGTTTCATTGCCTTGACTTGTCTAGTTTTGCCTGCTATCTGTCAAGTGGCCTTTTACCTGTGGAGAACGGAAGAACAAGTGCAAGAGCACACTGTGTCTGTGAATGATTGAAATGTTCATTGCAGCCTACCACTGTGGAGGGGGTTACCAGTGAGTTAAGAATTTGCTTGTCGGTTGGCCTCAGTCTAAGTGAAGTGTGCCTGAATCAGGCAATCCCGAGCATTCCTGATAGTTATATCTGCAGCTGCTGATCCTCTGCTTTGTCAGATTCCTCATTCTTCAATTAGACCAGAATTCCTAGCATCCTTCTCCTGGAACTCCATCCTTGTTGCTGCACTATGTTGTGCAAGGTGTAGCTGATAACTACCATTTTGGATACCCATAGCGAGTACATAGGGTGTGACCTTTTCTGGATACCGATCTATGAGTCCTCTTACAAAAGGCAGGCCTTTTAGGACTCCTTTGCTGTCTCAAGTCAGCAATTACAACGGTTTGCCAGTCCAGATCCTGAACAACATTTTAGAAGAGCATCCCACATTTTGTTGCATCATCTAAAGCACATCTTCCGCATTTTAATTGTTTGATCTGTTGCAGCTCTGGCCGTCATGTGACTTCTATTGTCCTCTTGCTCGGCATCAGTTTTTGGGCTCCTCTCAAGTGCCATCAGCCATACCTTCAGAAGGTAGCGCCAATTTCAAAGGTATCATCCACTAATGCACGCCTAACGCACACAAGATAGTGGAGGCTTACCAGGCATGGGACGAAAGCATTATGATAGTCAGGCATAGTAACAACTGCCAATGCTGGCATCAGAGATAACACAATGTGTAGCTGGAGGAACACAGCAGACCAGGCAGCATTAGAGGAGCAAGAAAGTTGATGTTCGGGTCAGGACCCATCTTCAGAAATGGAGCAGGGGGTCGGGAGATCCAAAATAAATAGAGAGAAGAGAGATGGGGCTGGGGAAGATAGGTGGGATGGTGATAGGTGAGTGCAGTGGTGGTGCAGGTAGGCAGTGGTGGGGCTTGGTCAGTGAGGTGGGAGGAGCAGATGGACAGGTTGTTTCAAGTTAAGGAGGCAGGGATAAGAGGGAGTGTTGGACATGTGATGAGGCTGGGGTTGGGGAGATTTTGAAACTGATAATGTCCACATATAGGCCTTTGGGCTGTAGGTTCCCCAGGCAGAATATGAGGTGCTGCTCCTCCAGTTTCCGGGCGGCATCATTGTGACACTGGAGGTGGCCCAGGTTGGACATGGGAGTGGGAGGGGAGTTGAAATAGTTTGCAACCGGATTCCCCAGCTCCAACCCTCCTCTCTCTATTTATTTCAGAATTCATTACTGAAGAAGGGTCCAGGCCTGAAATGTCAACTTTCCTACACCTCTGATGCTGTCCAGCATTATGATAGTTCCATGGGAATCTGGCAGAAACATGCATGATGATCAACAAAGATCTGTAGCATGAGTGACGGTTTGAGTTGTTGGTTGGTTCGCCGAGCTGACTGGTTTTCATGCAAACATTTTGCCTCCCTTCTAGGTTAGATCATTGGTACTGTGTAGCCTTCATTGAAGTGCTGTTGTTCTGTCCTGCTCTGAATTTATACGGTCTGATCTGTCATGGAGGGCAGCCTTGTTTCTGGCTTTGTACCATAGTGGTATGTAGATGGAGTCTATTTCAACATGCTTGTTAAATGCATCGCTGGTTAAAAACCAAGCCTCCCAGAATTCTTGAGCTTGTTTGTCCTCATGTCTTCCTTGTCCTAGTACTTAACTTTGTCCCTGTTAAATCGATGTATCAGAATGTATTGAAATGAGGGAGAGTTGGTCATGCCTTTTGCTGTGACTTGGTGTTCACACAATCTGGTGGCAAGTTTCCTGACCGTGTGTCCTAAGTAGTGCTTCTCACAGTTGCTGCATGGTATTTGGTATATCACATTTGTCCTGCTCATTGTGGGTATGGGCTCTTTCTGTTTTGGGAGTAACTGGTGAAGTGTGGTTGTTTTGTGTGCTGTCCTTATTCCAAGAGGTTGTAGTTCAAATAGTCAGTTCTGATGTGTTTCTAGCATGGGATAGGGTGCTCAATGTGTTATGGCGTACAGTGTCTTCTTGGTGTTGAAGGGTCTAGGCCCAAAACGTCAGCTTTTGTGCTCCTAAGATGCTGCTTGGCCTGCTGTGTTCATCCAGCTTCACACTTTGTTATCTTATTTTCTTGGTGTTGTTTGTTTACCAGGCATCGGCAGATGCAGCTATTAGGATAACCATTGTTTGTAAAGACTCTGTATAGGTGTTCCTCTTCTTTTGGCGCATCTCTGGGGTGTATAATATAAGCTAGCAGAGGTACCGGTGTCTATCATTTCCAGGGAAATGGTCCTCTGTCTGTATGCCTTGTGTTGAGGATAATGTCTCCTCCCAAGGTGGGACTCTATCCTCATGCCTGTCTTTTGCAGAGGGGCAGAGGCTGGAGAAGAAGGAACTGCTGTGCATCAGAGATCTAAGATATAACTACATAGAGCTGATGTCAAGTTTGAACGCTGAGAGTGTAGATCAAAGGCAGCAAACTCTGAAGTAATAGAAATTATCCAAAAATTATGGAACTCATCTCCATAGCAGTGTACATGCACTGTCAAAATAAGTTCATTGAACTTTTCACCCTACCAAGGAACCAAGTAAGAGATCTTACTATTGAAAGTCTTTCTTGCTTGTTGATTGCTCAGCCCTTCCAAACCCCAGAATTCACCTGGTTGACCTATTGTCTCTGCCTGTTCCTGCCCCACCGAACTCATCTCCAACTATCTGGACTCCATTTTCTCCCCCTTGGTCCAGGAAACCAAAAGAGAATCCCCCTAGTCCTCACATACCACCCCACCAACCTCCAGATACAATGTATCATCCTCCGACACTTCTGCCATCTACAGTCCGACCCGACCACTAAAGACATTTTTCCAACTCCACCCTTGTCTGCCTTCCGGAGAGACCATGCTCTCCGTGGCTCCCTTGTCCGCTCCACACTCACCCCCAACCCCACCACACCCGGCACTTTGCCCTGCAACCACAGGAAGTGCTACACCTGCCCCCACAAATCCTCCCTCACCCCCATCCCAGGCCCCAAGATGACTTTCCACATCAAGCAGACGTTCACTTGCACATCCGCCAATGTGGTATACTGCATCCGCTGTACCCGGTGTGGCTTCCTCTATATTGGGGAAACCATGTGGAGGCTTGGGGACCGTTTTGCAGAACACCTACACTTGGTTCGCAATAAACAACTGCACCTCCCAGTCGCGAACCATTTCAACTCCCCCTCCCATTCCTCAGACGACATGTCCATCCTGGGCCTCCTGCAGTGCCATAATGATGCCACCCATAGGTTGCAGGAACAGCATATAGAATATAGAACATAGAGCACAGAAAAGTACAGCACAGTGCAGGCCCTTCAGCCCACGATGTTGTGCCATGGAATAATCCTAATCCAAAAATAAAATAACCTAACCTACATTCTCCTCAATTCACTGCTGTCCATGTGCATGTCCAGCAGTCGCTTAAATGTCACTGATGACTCCACTTCCACAACTACCACTGGCAAACTATTCCATGCGCTCACAACTCTCTGGGTGAAGAACCTCCCTCTGACGTCTCCTCTATACCTTCCTCCTAACACCTTAAATCTATGACCCCTCGTGGCAGTCAATCCTGCCCTGGGGAAAAGTCTCTGGCTATCAACTCTATCCATGCATCTCATTACCTTGTACACCTCGATCAGGTCACCTCTCTCCCTCCTTCTCATGAGAGAGAAAAGTCCAAGCTCAGTCAACGTCTCCTCGTAAGACAAGCCCTCCAGTCCAGGCAGCAACCTGGTAAACCTCCTTTGCACCCTCTCCAAAGCCTCCACATCTTTCCTATAATAGGGCAACCAGAACTGGATACAATATTCCAAGTGTGGTCTCACCAGGGTTTTGTAGAGCTGCAGCATAACCTCGCGGCTCTTAAACTCGATCCCCCGTTAATGAAAGCCAAAACACCATATGCTTTCTTAACAACCTTATCCACTTGGGTGGCCACTTTGAGGGAGCTATGCACTTGAGCACCAAGATCCTGCTGTTCCTCCACACTGCCAAGAATCTTGCCTTTAATCCTATATTCAGCATTTAAGTTCGCCCTTCCAAAATGCATCACCTCGCATTTATCCAGGTTGAACTCCATCTGCTATTTCTCAGCCCAGCTCTGCATACTGGCAATGTCTCGCTGAAGACTGCAATAGCCCTCAATACTTTCAACAGCACCTCCAACCTTTGTGTCATCAGCAAACATACTAACCCACCCCTCAACCTCCTCATCCAAGTCATTTATAAAAACTACAAAGAGCAGGGGCCCAAGAACAGACCCCTGCAGGACACCACTCAGCACTGACCTCCAGGCAGAATACTTACCATCTACAACTGCTCTCTGCCTCCTGTCAGCCAACCAATTCAGAATCCAGACAGCCAAATTCACCCTGTATCCCATACCTCCTGACTTTATGAATGAGCCTGCCGTGGGGAACCTTATCAAATGCCTTGCTAAAGTCCATGTACATCACATCCACTGCTCGACCCTCATCAACCTGTCTCATAACCTCCTCAAAGAACTCAATAAGATTTGTGAGGCATGACCTGCCCCTCACAACTCATATTCTGCTCGGGAGTCCTGCAGCCCAATGGTATCAATGTGGATTTCACCAGCTTCAAAATCTCCCCTCCCCCCACTGCATCCCAAAACCAGCCCAGCTCATCCCCGCCTGCCTAACCTGCTCTTCCTCTCACCTATCCCCTCCTCCCACCTCGAGCTGCACCTCCATTTCCTACCTACTAACCTCATTCCACCCCCTTGACCTATCCGTCCTCCCCGGACTGACCTATCCCCTCCCTACCTACACCACGCCCCATACTCTCCTCTCCACCTATCTTCTCCTCAATCCATCTTCGGTCTGTCTCCCCCTCTCTCCTTATTTATTTCAGAATCCTCTCCACATCCCCCTTTTGTGATGAAGGGTCTAGGCCCGAGACGTCAGCTTTTGTGCTCCTAAGGTGCTGCTTGGCCTGCTGTGTTCATCCAGCTCCACGCTTTGTTATCTCGGATTCTCCAGCATCTGCAGTTTCCATTATCTCTGATCTCCCAGAATTCTCCCACCTGTTTCCCTGATGACCTCCAGAAAACATGGGAAATTTGTGCCCACAAAATTAAAATGAGAATTCAGGGTTAAGGAAGAAAGTAATTAGCAGTTTCGTCTGTATTCTGGACTTGATTGTTCCATGGGAATTCCTGATCACACTCAAGTTACAGTAGCAGTTAGCCAGCTTACTGACATGTGGAATACTTCATCTCTGCTAGCCTGCCAGGTGCTGATAAGTTCACCCACTGTTATTGTCAGGTTAAAAGTCTCTCAAATCTCTCACCCCAACCTTCATTTTTTTCAGTTTTTTTTTAATCTGTTTTATTTTGATCAGTATGATACTTACTGTGGTCAACATTCCTCTTTTATCCTTGTTGAATTCAGAGTATATCATTCTAAATGTACTGCCTCCATATTACATTTTTAATTTGTTGTAAAGAAGCATCCACCAGTTCATATGTGATTATGGACTGTATGTCTATTAGTGAGCCATTCTTGTTAGCTTGCTGTTTAGGGGGAAAATGTGGGACAAGGCTTGTGTTAGGGGATTTTATATTGTTCATGGAACTTTGCCTTCATGTGCTCGACCAGGAACTGACTTTTTACATGTCTGAGTACCTTTTTTAGACACACTCTGTACTTTTACAAAGCACAATCTGTACTCCCTCTCTAATAGTTACGTGTTGCATTTAACTGTGTAAACCTGCCAGTATCTGGAGAACACAGCAGTTTCTAATTTCTAGACTAAGCGCAAATACAAATTCCATTTTCAACTCCAGTGATGGAACAATAGAGTTTTTTTTAAAAAACATATTTTGATTAAAATTCCTTCAGAGGTAACATATTAATTTAAGAATGAAATATGTTAAAAGGCAAATTTAACAATGAGTTCAGCTGAGTCGAGCTTTTGGTTTTTGCTTCAGACCAAATCTCGACTTATTGTTGTCATACCACAAAGGCACAGTTATCAAACAAAGATTTAAAGTAACATTAAATGTTGAAGCTGCAAGGGATCTGTTTACTTTTAGTTTTTGCACAGCATCATCAGAACTGACCAGCCCTATTTGCCTAAAATGCTCTACCAATCACATGTAATCAGAAGAAAATACATTGTTCAAATCACTCAATTGCACAGATGAAGAACAGAAAGTGCATTCCGTCACCAGACCAATCCAGTCTCACTTAAATGTGACAAAACTAAGAAGCAATTTGCAAGAAATGTTAATTATCATAAAAAGTATCAGTTGTATAGCCATACAGCCATGCTGTAATTCTGTCTTATTTCTGCTGGCTGTCATCAAGAGCAACATACCTACTGCTACATAGCTCTGTCCTTTCCCCACAGTACATTCTAGTTCCAAAGCACTCACTGCATAAAAAAGGTATTCTCCATGTCACCAATGCTTCCTTTACCAATTACCATAAGTCCCTGATGTCTCATTTTGACCCTTCCACTAATGGAAACAGCCCTTTCCCTATCTGCCAACCTGGACTACCCACAATTTTGAACATCTCTATCAAATCTCCTCTACACAATCCCAAAGGAGAACAAACTCAGCTTCTCCATTCTATCTCCATAACTGAAGTCTCTCATCCCTAGATCCATTCTCGTAAATCTTTTCTGCATCATCATCCAAACTTCTTACAGTGCAGATTTGGATACAACACTCCAGTTGAGTCTGAGAAAGTGTGTTTTTTTTAAAGGTTCATTGTAACTTTTTTGTTTCTATATTCTGTGCCTCTATTTACAAAGCTCAAAATGGCATATGCATTTTTACCCATTTTCTCAACATGCCTTATTTGTGCAAATATACCCCCAGGGTTCTTTATTCCTACATTCTGTTTAGAGCAGTGTAGAAGTGCGCTGATCCTGCCAAATTAATGCAAAAACCAATGGGATGATGTGGGTTCAACTCACAGAATTTTTGCTTCAGTGAAAAACCTCTGGCAAACAAATTATAAACAATAAACCAAATAAACATACTAGTGCAACTTCTTATTTATTGCTTGGTTCATTTTAAAGGAACAGCAATAACAAGTTGTTATGCCCACATTAACATCCAACTACAATCCATTAATTGGCCCAGCAGCAATCAGTCATATTACATAAGAAAATTGAAATCTTTGATAAACATTCAAAGTCCTAAGATTTGCAGGGTAGATGGATTGGCCATGCTAAATTGCCTGTAATGTCCAGGGATGTTTAGGTTAGGTCGGTTGGACATGGGGAAATGCAGGGGCAGGGGAATAAGTTGGGGTGTGATGCTCTTCAGAGGGGCTGTGTGGACTTGTTGGGCCAAATGGCCTGTTTCCACATTGTAGGGTTTCTATTGTGAGAAACAGTCCCTGCTCACAAATTCAGCCTGAGACAAAGCCTTGGAAACAAGACAATTTTATTCTGTACGATCTTACAAGAAAGAGTGTCTGCTAGACAGGCACACACACACACACAAAGAATGCCAAACATTCTTATACAATTTACGACTTGCAGAATCACGCCTCCCTGCTCCCATTGGTCTTATCCCATCATTCCCCGTCCTGTCGGGCCGCCCTTGTTTATTGTTCCCTTTTCTGCCGGCCGAAGGCCCCATTCCCCTTTTTACTCCAATCCTTATTTGGCTATCCTAAAGAGCGCTAGACATGCTGTACGTGCGAATCGTCAGGTTTGCAGAAATAAGCCTCTGCTACAACACCCTCATCTCTACCATGTCCTTGTCTGCAGAATGAATGTTTCTGGTCATGCTAACTGCCATCTTTGCAGAACCTAGTCTCTGATTAATGATAAACTTCTGCTATAAAATCTTGTGACTATAATGGTCTGCTTTTGCAAGACCCCACCATTCATCCTTACCTGCAGAAACAACATGTTTAATCTCTCACAATTCCCCCTTTTCTTTTTCTCAAACTGTTGTTTCTGCACCAATTAAGCCCCCTTTTTTTGTTTAAAATTCATTTTCCCATTTTCTGCCCCCTTATGCTTGTTGGCATTGAGGTTCACAATCTTGTACACGGTTAGCCCTTAAATCACTCTTTGTGATGTTCGTTTTTCAAACTCTAGAAGCATTCTTTGAACTCCTCCAGGGAAGGCGCCAACTTCTGTATTTCTCTTCCTGCTCGGGCAGTCTCATATCAAAGTATCAAAGTCCAGAGGAAGCCAATCCCTTCGGTTACTTCTCGAGGTGTCCGCTTCCCTCCCTGCCCATTCTGAGTTATTTCTGGGGTTTTATCTAACAGCCTCAGATGGGGAATTAGGTAGGCGAAGTAGCAACAGCCACTCCAGCCTTTCTGACTTTGAGGCAGTGTTAGATCAAAATCATAATATTCCTGCATTTCTATGCTTCCTATGCATTCGGTCACCTGAATGCACCTTTCCCCGGGGATAAAGGGATAGGCCTCTAGACCACATATCCAATATGTCCCGTTCAATATGTGGGGTACATTTGTGCCAGTAGCTTGGCTGGTGGCGACACAAGATGAGTTTCCTAACTGGAAGGGTGCGCTGTCATTCTGAT
The DNA here is from genome assembly GCF_030684315.1 of Stegostoma tigrinum. Lineage (NCBI taxonomy): Eukaryota > Metazoa > Chordata > Chondrichthyes > Orectolobiformes > Stegostomatidae > Stegostoma > Stegostoma tigrinum. The sequence goes on along the minus strand of NC_081354.1, from coordinate 38,933,813 downwards.
TGCAGAAACAAGTGGTATTGACTACTTCTTTCGGTGGGGAAACCCTAAGGCCGTCGATAGCACCCGGGGTTTCTGAGCCGGTCGTGGGAACTATCCCGCGAATTTATAATCACCCCTTTCAGATCTCCATTTTGTATCATTTGAGCCCAAGTCAAATTGTTGTGCCTCATACACCTATCGATTGGTAAACGGTATTACCATGAGAGGGATTCCAGATTCTCCATGGTGTGGGAGCGCAGCGCATACCCAACAGTCAGTACGCCCCGTTACTCTAGCATAATTCTGACATAAAGCGGTAAAATGATTCTTCCCAACCCCCGGGCAACTAGTGCCAATATTATCATAACAACATAAAGCTGCCTGCTCATTTCAGCTTCCCAACCCCTATCTGTCTATTCTCTAATCCTTTAAATACCCGGGAGGCGTGAGTTCGCGCAATGCTTACAATACAAAATTTCTAACCAATACTTGATAGTCTTTCATATCAGTTCAGTTCATTCTTTTTGCTCAGCTTGACTTTCAGAGGGTTGTCTGTAGGATGAACTTGCCACTCTGCCGGAGGGGAAGGAGTGTCCACCGGACCCTTAACACGAGTGTGATGACTCCACCCTTTTTCAGCAGTACGGACAGCTGTTTCAGTAGTCAGGAGGGTTAGGAACGGTCCCTCCCAGCTTGGCTGCAGTTTGGTATCTTTCCAGGTTTTGATCAGGACCCAATCACCCGGTCGTATCCAATGTACTGCAAACTCAAGTGGAGGTGTCTGGGTCAACAGACCCTTCTTCCAAAGGACAGACAAAGAAGAACCGAGCGCCACAATATAGTTCTTTAAAAACTTATCATTGAACTCTACAGTTAGTAATTCCCCTTTTCCACCCAAGAAAGGTAATCCAAACATCATTTCATAAGAAAGAGAGAGGTTATAGGGTATTGTCTAACCCGAACCGTCTCATCTTTTCAAGTCAGTGTGATTACCAACGGGGTAATAGCTAGGTGCCCTGCGTTATCAGCTCTCGCCCACACATCAGGACTGATTTGTTGTTCTTCCCTAGGCGTTAACATTGCCATTGTTAAAGCTACAGCGCTATTCTCTACCCCAATTTTTTTAAGCCCAGCAATATAATCAAATCCCTACCTAGTAAATTACTCCCAATGTCGGGAATGTATAGTAATTGTCCTGTCACTTCCTTATCATCGTTTCAAATTAGGGTTGGCTCAAAAATAGGCACTGGGAATCATTCGCCTTTTACTCCGGAAACCCTGAGATACTCGTTAGTCAATTTAACACTAGTAGGTATAAAACTTAGGGATGACCGTGCTGCACCGGTGTCCTCCAAGAATACTGCCTCCTCCCCTTCAGGTCCCACCTTTAAGTTTATCAAGGGTTCCCGGTGGGCCTTAAGAGGCAGGAACGCCTGACTCCCCTAATCCTCATCGAGGGCCATTAGGGAGACTGTTTCCCTTTCCTGTGCTAACTCTGGGCATTCCCGCTTAAAATGTCCCACTCTTCCACAACGGTAACATCCTGCCTGTCGTCTCCCGCGTCTAGTATCTGCCTCTTCTCTTTGTCTCTCTTTCCGCCTTCGTGTTCCCTGTTCAACTCTTTCTTTCTTGGTCACTTTTTTAATGGCGGTAACCATCATTTTTGCTTTTTGTTTCCGCTTCTCGTCCTCCCTTTTTACATATACCTTCTGCGCCTCTCGTAGTAATTCCTCCATCTGCCTCTCACTCCATCCATCTATTTTCTGTAATTTCTTTTGTATGTCCGGCCACGATTTAGTTACAAACTGGACTTTTAAAAGTCCCTGAGCTACCGGATCATCGGGATCCATCCCTGAATACTTCCTTGTGGCCTCCTTGAGCCTTTGAAGAAATGTAGAAGGAGTTTCATCCTTCTCCTGTCGTACTTCGAAGGCTTTAGCAAAGTTTTGCAATCTGGGTGCTGCCTCTTTAATTCCCAATATTACCATTTCCCTCAAATCCCGCATTGATGCTCTATCGTGTCTATCATTATTGTCAATGAGGATCGGCATTCGGGAATTTCTGATCTGGGGGGACCACATTCAGTCCTGCTGGGTGTCTTTTTTCCCCCCACTCCTGTAAGGCCGCCCTCCTAATCATAGCTCGTCTTCCCCCGAAAATAGGGTTCCTAGAACTGCCATCAGTTCTCCCAGGTATATAAATTGGGTCCTAGGAATTGATCTAACTGTTCAGCCAGTCCGACCGGATCCTCTATTAAACTTTTCATTTCTTTTTTAAAGATTCCGACTTCGCTACTGGTTAAGGGCGCGTCCACGTACCCAATGCCAGCATTCCCATTCGGGACCTCCCTTAAAGGATATAAGTTTTCCTTTTCCTTTGCTTCTGCCCCTTCTCTACATGTGGCAGATCGTGTAATTCTGGACCTCCTAGGTTCTATGTCTTTTACCTCAGAGTCTGGCTCTTTTTCAGGTGCTGGGGTTTGTTCTGGGGCTGTGGGCTGGTTGTAGGGAGGTGGCAAACATGTTAGGGGATCCCATTGTGGTTTCTCTTGTTCTTCCTTTCCCTGCCCTCCCCTTGATCTTTCTGTAGCCATAGGATATAGTCCTACCTTCACACCACCTATCCAACAAGCCGCATAGTCTGACTCTTGTTGACTGAATGGTTCTTTCCGATTGACATATATATTTAATTCTAGACAGAACCAATCCTCATCGGACCCATATTTGGGCCAAAAAAATATCAGGTAGCTTAATGCTTTCTCTAGACCAAACAAAACAACAATAATTTATCATTGTAGTCTTGTCTTTCTCCCGCGTCCGGGAGCCGTATTCTCAACTGCCCCTCATTCTCCCCAAAGGGCTGTCAGGCGGAATATATTCCACTTTGACATTAGTGATCGATCTGCAAATACTCAGGCAACTTCCCTTGCCTCCCATTGTTGCTAATTTAATTAATCTTTGAGATTCGGTGGCGCCTTCTTCCACACACACTTCAGGGTCCTAACCCTCGCATGGGGGATTTCCCCTCTTAACAACCAGTCTAAGGCTGGGTGCTCAAATCAGTCAGACACCTTACTCGTCCGATTAATCAGGCTAATGATATACTTTTTATATTTCACCAATTCCCCATACTGTGCGTACGTCACGACCACCAATGCAATACTTAAAGGTCAGTTTTCTTACCTTGGTCCGTGCACGGAGTTACCTGGTCGTTACAACTCTTTCCCATACTTCCTGTACGTCCCCGCGGCAATACCTGCAGCAAATACCGCTGCTCCCCCGGTCGCCCGGACAGATCTTTAAGACCTTTCCTGACCCGAGTCTTGTGCACAAGAGTTACCCGACCGGTCCCGCCACGTCTACCTGTCTTGTTTCCAGGGTCTCCCAGTCCGGATCGCACTCACCCAAACCGCAAACAACAAACAAGGGAGTTGGAGATCGCCGAATTCGGCAAGGTGCGCCTTCCCCGTCGTCCCACGAGTGTCGAACGGTCGGAGGGTCGGATCCCGGACGAGCCCCCAATTGTGAGAAAACAGTCCCTGCTCACAAATTCAGCCTGAGACAAAACCTTGGAAACAAGACAATTTTATTCTGTACGATCTTGCAAGAAAGGGTGTCTGCTAGACAGGCGCACACGCGCACACACACACACACACACACACACACGCAAAGAATGCCAAACATTCTTATACAAGTCACGCCTCCCTGCTCCCATTGGTCTTATCCCATCATTCCCCGTCCTGTCGGGCCGCCCTTGTTTATTGTTCCCTTTTCTGCCGGCCGAAGGCCCCATTCCCCTTTTTACTCCAATCCTTATTTGGCTATCCTAAAGAGCGCTAGACATGCTGTACGTGCGAATCGTCAGGTTTGCAGAAATAAGCCTCTGCTACAACACCCTCATCTCTACCATGTCCTTGTCTGCAGAAAGAATGTTTCTGGTCATGCTAACTGCCATCTTTGCAGAACCTAGTCTCTGATTAATGATAAACTTCTGCTATAAAATCTTGTGACTATAATGGTCTGCTTTTGCAAGACCCCACCATTCATCCTTACCTGCAGAAACAACATGTTTAATCTCTCACACTATGATTCTATGAAATATGGCAGATTTTAACTAGAACTAAGACAATTAAAGACCGCATAAAAATTGCACAAGGTGCTTCTGATCAAAATATTTATTTTGCAAGTCTGATGATGGTCTATCAACATCACTTTGTAATTTTATGCTAAAGTGAATGCTATGAGGTCACAATCATGATCTCATTGAATGGTGGAACAGGCTCAAAAGGCTGAATGGCCTATTCCTGTTCCTGCTCCTGTTCCTATGTTCCTACATGCTGATTTCCCTCAGGGCATTGGAAGGGTAGGGGTATTTATGGAGCCTACTTTTGCTAGTTGGTAATGTTTCACCACAATTCATAACTGGATGCGGCAGAACTCTGATTAGAGCTCTGATCTAAATGTGTCGGCTGTGTAATTATTAGTACTGCCTACTGCATTCTGTTGCCACTGTTTGCCTTCAAACAAAATTGTTTTGTAATTTCACCAGGTCATCACCTTATTTTTAAGTTTGATTGGAGGTGCTCCTGGCATGTCATCCATGACTCTCCATTGAACCTCCTGCCTGATGGTAAAGGTAGAATGGAGTTTATGCCATACCATGAGATTACAGATTGTGTTGAAGGACAGTTATAAGACCATAAGATCATAAGACATAGGAGCAGAAGTTAGGCCATTCGGCCCACCGAGTCTGCTCTGACATGCAATCATGGCTAATAAGTTCCTCAACCCCATTCTCCCGCTTTCTACCCCTAACCTTTCATCCCCTTGATAATCAAGAACCTATCTATCTCAGTCTTAAATGTACACAATGACCTGGCCTCCACAACCTTCTGTGGCAGTGAATTCCACAGATTCACCACTCTCTGCCTGAAGAAGTTCCTCCTTATCTCCGTTCTAAAAGGTCTTTCCTTCTTTGCTCTAATGCTGTGCCCTCGGGTCCTAGACTCTCCTATCAATGGAAGCTTCTTCCCAGCATCCACTTTGTCCAGACCCTTCTGAATTCTGAAAGTTTCAGTTAGGTTCCCCTCATCCATCTAAACTCAAATGAGTATTGTCCCAGAGTCCTCAAACATACCTCATATGTTAAGATTTCCATTCCTGGGACCATTCTCGTGAACCTCCTCTAAATCCGCTCAAGGGCCACTACATCCTTCCTGTGATATGGGGCCCAAAACTGCAAGCAATACTTCAAATGTGGCCTGATCAGTGCCTTACAAAGCTCAGTAATACATAACTGCTTTTATGTTCATGTCCTCTCAAAATAAATACCAACATTGCATTTTCCTTCCTGACTACTGACTCAACCTGCAAGTTTACCTTGAGAGAATCCTGGACTAGAACTTCCAAGCCTCCTTGCACTTCAGACTTTTGAATTTTCTCCCCATTTAGAAAATAGTCCATGCTTTTATTCTTCTTACCAAAGTGCATGGCCTCACACTTTCCCACATTGTATTCCATCTGCCACTTCTTTGCCCACTCTCCTAAACTGCCGAAATTCTACTGCAGCCTCCCCACCTCCTCAATACTACCTGTCCCTCCACCAATCATCTGCAAACTTAGCCAGAATGCCCACAGTTCCTTCACCTAGATCATTAATTTACAAAGTGAAAAGTTGTGGTCCCACCACTGGCCCTTGCAGAACTCCACTTGTCACTGGCTGCCATCCTGAGAAAGACCTCTTTTCCCTATTCTCTGCTTTCTGCCAGACAGCCAATCTTCTATCCATGCTAGCACCTTGCCTCTAACACCATGGCCCCTTATTTTACTCAGCAGCCTCCCATGTGGCACCTTATCAAAGGCTTTCTTGGAGTACAGATAGATAACATCCATTGGCTCTCCTTGGTCTACCCTGCTCATTACTTACTCAAAGAATTCTAGCAGATTTGTCAGGCATGATCTCCCCTTGACAAAACCATACTGACTTTGCCGTCTGTTACTGTACACATCCAAATATTCAGAAATCTCATCCTTTACAATGGACTCCAGAATCTTGTCCACGAGCGAGGTTGGGCTAATCAGCCTGTAATTTTCCGTCTTTTGCCTTACTCACTTTTTTAACAGTTGAGTCACATTAGCCATTTTCCAGTCCTCTGGGACCTTCCCTTACTCTAGTGATTCCTGAAAGTTCACCACTAACGCTTCCACTATCTCTTCAGCTATCTCCTTTCAAACTCTGATCTGTAGTCCATCTGGTCCAGGTGATTTTTCCACCTTCAGGCCAATCAGTTTTACGAGCACCTTTTCTTTGATGATGGCCATCATACTGAGCTCTGCCCCTGACTCTCTTGAATTTTTGGAGTATTACTTGTGTCTTCCACCATGAAGTCTGATGCGAAGTAATTAATCAGTTCCTCAGCCATTTCCTTGTTTCCCACTATTGTCTCTCCACTGTCATTTTCCAGTAGTCCCATATCTACTTATGCCTCTCTTTTGCCCTTTATGTACCTAAAGAAACTCTTGCAGTCTTCATTTATATTACTAGATAGCTTACCCTCATATTTAATTTTCTCCCTCCTTATGGTCCAACTCTGAAGTACTGTCTCACTTTCTATCTTAATTATCTTAGGTTGGATCCAAAGACAACAAGATTTCTGAAATAATGAGAAACATCATTGACACAAGATAACAGTTGCACAGACTAAGGCACTGATCTTTGATATGTTAGAGAGCCTCTCTGATATGATGAAGATGGTGGAAATAGTCTGAAATCACAAGCCCCTGAACATATAAATTCCCATTTCCACAGAGGTAGAAATCACATTAGTTTAGACTTCATGTATGTGCAGCTTCTGAAGGCAGATTACAATTTATTTAGATTGGATTCCCTACAGTGTGGAAACAGGCCCTTTGGCCCAACAAATCCATACCAGCCCTTGAAGAATCCCACCCAGACCCATCCCCCTATAACCCATACACGCCTGAACACTATGGGCAATTTAGCATGGCCAATACACCTAGCCTGCACATCTTTGGACAGTGGGAGGAAACTGGAGCACCCGGAGGAAACCCACGCAGACACGGGGAGAATGTGCAAACTCTACACAGACAGTCACCCGAGGCTGGAATTGAACCTGGGTCCCTGGTGCTGTGAGGCTGCAGTGCTAACCACTGAGCCACCGTGCCACTCCCATTTAGTCAGCTGTCCCCATTTAAATCCCAGTTTGGGAACCCTACTGAGGTACACAGAGACAGACCAGCTCAGAGCTCCGCCAGAATCTGTTCTTATTGCATGTCCTTTAGATTACTATCGTACTCTTTTTAGGGAAGGGAGGTAACAGAGTTCAGGAGGCTTTTGAGGAGGGTGTCTTGGCCAGCATGGTTAGGTAGTCTTTGGGAATGTTAATTGTAGAGATGATTGTGCAAAAAAGGTGCACAAACCCATCGGAACTGTCAAACCTCTCAAGACCTGTCAAAATGGGCCAAGACCTAGCGAGTTTTGAGAAGATTCTTAGCTCAGGTTGAGGTTCTGGATGTGAGTTTGCTCGCTGAGCGGGAAAGTTAGTTTTCAGATGTTTCGTCACTTTTTTTTAAATTTGAAAAAATATACTTTATTCATAAGATGTACAAAAAAAAAACCATTGATACACCTACCAGTCATGCAAGCCGCTCCGGGTTACCCGGGGGGTATGTACACCAACTAAAAGGAAAAAAACAAAGAAGAAAAAAAAACAAAGCAAAGAAAATACCCCGGCAGTCGTCACCGCGCACAGTCCCAGTTGACCCCCTGACCAGTTGGGGAAGGCGCCAGCTGGGCCCAGGTACCAGATAGGGCCCTTTTTACTATTCTGGACGAGGGGTTTCATACCGTGGTCTTTCCCCACTGCGCCTTGGCGGCGGCTGCCCCAAGCTTTAGCGCGTCCCTCAGCACGTAGTCCTGGACCTTGGAGTGCACCAGTCTGCAACATTACGTTGGGGTCAGTTTTTTCAGCTGGCAGACCAGCAAGTTGCGGGCAGACCAAAGAGTGTCTTTCACCGAATTGGTGGTCCTCCAGGCGCAGTTGATGTTGGTCTCGGTGTGCGTCCCGGGAAACAGCCCATAGAGCACGAAGTCCCAAGTCACAGAGCTGCTCGGGACGAACCTAGACAAATACCACTGCATCCCCCTCCAGACCTCCTGCGCATAGGCACACTCCAGAAGGAGGTGATCGACAGTCTCGTCCCCCCCGCAGCCGCCTCGAGGGCAGCGTGCGGTGGCGCAGAGATTCCGGGCATGCATAAAGGATCTCACTGGCAAAGCCCCTCTCACCGCCAGCCAAGCAACATCCTTGTGCTTGTTTGAAAGTTCTGGCGATGAGGCATTCTGCCAAACGCCTTTGGCAGTCTGTGTGGGGAACCACACGACAGGATCCACCCTCTCCTTTTCCCGAAGGGTCCCGAGGATACTACGTGCTGACTACTGCCTGACGGCCTTGTGGTCAAAGGTGTTTCCCTTCAAAAATTTCTCCACAAAGGACAGGTGGTACGGGACGATCCAACTACTCGGACCGTTCCGCGGCAACGAGGCCAGGCCCATCCTTCGCAACACCGGGGACAGATAGAATCTCAGGAAGTAGTGACACTTGGTGTTTGCGTACTGAGGATCTACGCACAGCTTGATGGAGCCGCACACAAAGGTAGCCATCAGGGCAAGGGTGGCATTCGGTACGCCCTTTCCCCCATTTTCCAGGTCTTTGTACATGGTGTCCCTGTGGACCCAATCCATCCTTGACCCCCAAATTAAGTGGAAGATGGCCCGGGTGACCGCAGGTCCAGGGAATAGGCCAGGCCTGCGCCACATACAACAGTACCGAATGCCCCTCGCACCTGACAACCAGGTTCTTACCCGTGATGGAGAGGGACCGGAGCGTCCACCTGCCCAGCTTCTGCTTCAATTTGGTGATACGCTCCTCCCAAGTCTAAGTGCACGCCCCAGCTCCACCAAGCCAAACACCCAGCACCTTCAGGTAGTCTGTCCTGACGCTGAAGGGGATGAAGGAGCAGTCGTCCCAGTCCCCGAAGAACATGACCTCACTCTTAACCCTATTGACTTTGGCACCCGAGGCCCGTTCAAACTGGCCGCAGATGTCCAATAGTCTACTCACCGACTGACGATCGGTGCAGAAGACAGCGACGTCATCCATGTACAGGGAGGTCTTGACCTGAAGGCCTCCGCTGCCTGGGATAGTCACGCCCTTCAGGCTCACGTCCTTCCTGATGGACGCGGCGAAGGGCTCCACACAGCACACGAACAAGGCAGGAGAGAGTGGGCAGCTGTGCCTGACTCCAGATCTGATGGGAAAACTGTCCAATTCCCACCCGTTGATCGAGACTGCGCTAACGATGTTGGTGTAGAGCAGCCGGATCCAATTGCGGATGCCCTCCCAGAACCCCAGTTTGGAGAGGACGTCCCTCATGTAAGCATGAGAGACCATGTCGAAGGCCTTCTCCTGGTCCAGGCTGACGAGGCAGGTGTCCACCCACCTGTCCTGCATGTAGGCGATCGTATCCCTGATGAGCGAGAGGCTCTCAGCGATCTTCCTGCCCGGCACAGCACAGGTTTGGTCAGGGTGAATCATCGACTCCAGGACAGACCTGACCCGGTTGGCTTTGACCTTGGCCAGGATTTTGTAGTCCACGTTCAATAGTGAAATGGGACGCCAATTCTTAATTTCTTCCCTCTCCCCCTTCCTCTTGTAAATGAGGGTGATGATGCCCTTCCTCATGGACTTGCACATTTCCCCTGCCCGAAGCGCACTATCATACACCTCCAGCAGGTCCTGGCCGACCAGATCCCACAGAGCGGAATACAGCTCGACCGGTAAGCCGTCGCTCCCGGGAGTCTTATTCCTCTCCAAGGACTCGAAGGCTCCGGTCAGCTCGTCCAGGGATATCGGCCGGTCCAACCACTCCCTCGTGCCGTCGTCTAAGACCTCCATGATAGACGACAGGAATGACTCGGAGGCCGTGCTGTCCATGGGCTTCGTGTCGTACAGTCCGGCATAGAAGGATCTGCTGATCCTCAAAATGGTGGGCCGAGACGACGTCACCGAGCCATCATCCTCCTTCAGCCGGCTAAGCACAGAGCTCTCTTTGTGCACCTTCTGAAAGAAGGAATGTGAGCAGGTCTCGTCCTGCTCCACCGAGTGGACCCTGGACCGGAAGATTATCCTGGAGGCCTCCGCGGCGAAGAGCGAGGCTTGCTGGCCCCTCACCTCGCGGGGGTCCTCCCTGACATCGACACCCATCAACTGCAGAAGGAGCAGGTTCTGCTCCCTTTTCTGGAGTCGCGACAGCTTTCCCCGCCTCTCTCTCGCCTTCCGAACACCCTCGAGGACAAAGAACCTCTCCTTCACCGTCTCCCACCAGTCGCCCGGAGACTCAAAGAGGGGTTTCACAGTTCTCCAACCGGCGTACTCCCTCTTAAGCTCCTCGACGTTCTCTGGGGTCAACAGAGTCGTGTTGAGCTTCCATGTCCCCTTGCCGGCCGGCTGGTCGTCCTGTAAGTGACAGTCGGCCAGCAGGAGGCAGTGGTCAGAGAAGAACACCGGCTCGATGCTGGTGGACCTCACCGAGAACATCCGTGACACAAACAGGAAGTCTATCCTTGAGCGGATAGACCCGTCTGGCCGCGACCAGGTGTACCTCTGCTGCGCTCCGTCTGCAGGGGTGCTGAAGACGTCGAGCAGCTTGGCGTCCTTCACCGTGCCCATCAGGAATCTGGACGTGACGTCCAGTTGACTCCCCCCACCCGCTGTCCCCCCGCCGGATCTTCCATCTGCATCGATGATGCAGTTGAAGTCCCCACCAAGGATGACCGGCCTGGACGTAGCTAGCAGGGGTGGAAGCCGCTGCAGGACAGCCAACCGCTCATTCCGTACCGCTGGGACGTACACGTTGATCAGCCTCAGAGGAGCGTTACTGTAGGTGACATCAGCCACTAGGAGGCACACCCCCACCACCTCCTGAACTTGAGAGATGGTGAAGTCGCGCCCCGCAGCAGAATAGCCAGGCCCGAGGAGCGACAGTCGTTACCCCTCGACCAGATCGAAGGCCCACAGGTCCAGGCGCCAGACCATTTCCCGTACCTGCCGAGGTGTGGTATCCCGCACTCCTGCAGAAACAGGAGGTCCGCCTTGATGGTGGTCAGGTAGGCCAACGTGGATACACATCTTGCGGTGGATTTGACACTGCGCACATTAATGCTCGCAACTCGTACCCCCATTGTGGGCAGTGACCGCAGTACCCTCCCCAAGTCCAAGGTCCAGCCCCTCCATCTGTCCCTTCATGCCCATTGCCCAGGCTAACTGCTGGACGCTCTCCGTGCTCAGGAAACCGTCCGTGCTGCCTTCCGGGTGGCATGCCCCCGTCAGGGGTGCGGAGGCAGGAGGGTCCGGCTCCGGGTCAGGCTGAGGACGCGCTGTTTCCTCCTTCCCGCCTGGAAGTCCCAGGGGGCCCTCCAGTGCTCCAGCGGCACTTGACTGGGTGTAGGAGGGAGCCGCAGGACGCCTCCCGTCACCTGGAAGCTGGGTGCTGCTTTCCTTCCCCCTCGAGATCTTTAACTTCTGCTTCGGGTGGGCCCTCTCCGAATCCCCCTCGTCAGAGGAGCTCTTATAGCCCCACCTGTAGCTGCCTCTTCCCGCCTGATGGTTGCGGTTCCTGGACCCGTCGACGCACCTTCCTCCTTGCTTTCCGGACTGTTGTCCACTCCCCTGGGTCACCTGTCGCCGCCTCCATCGACTCCGGGTTGTCGGGGGGGGAAATCGGAGCCTGCAGCGGTGCTTTGCTGGCCTCGGGCCCATCCTGCGGGGCTGGGCCCTCCTGCACGGCCTGGCCCTCCTGCACATTAGTGGGGTCCTTGCTGGGCCCTGGTGCCTTCCTCTCCTCCGGGGGGGCTGGCCCCGCATTGCCCCTGCCGGCGACCTGGGCGTAGGTGGTCCCCCGCCGCGGGCATGCCCTATAGAGGTGGCCCGCTTCCCCACAAAGGTTGCAGCTTTTCTCTTGGGGGCAATCCTTTGCAAGGTGTCCCTGCAGTTCCTGCAGATGGTGGCTTTGCAGTCGGCTGCCACATGACCTGACCTACCACAGGCATGGCAGACTTTAGGTTACCCTGCATAGGTCAGGTAGCCCCTGCTCCCGCCGATCGCGAAGCTGGACGGTGGGTGTATGACATTCCCGTCCGCGCCCATCCTCAGCGTCACCTTGACCTACCTCTTACTCGTCCAGATGCCAAAGGGGTCCATGATGTCAGTTAGGTCCCCTTCCACCTTCTCATACCTTCCGAGGAAGGACAGGACATCAACTGCTGGCACATGTGGGTTGTACATATGTACAGTCACCATACAGCTCCTCTGTGCTGGCATCACAAACAGCGGGACAGCGGTCAATACAGAGAGGGGACCCTCACCTCCTTTCTCCTTGAAAACCTCCAGGAAGCGCTCACAAAGCTTGGCACTCCTGAAGGTCACGTCGTAAAAACCTCCTCCGGGAAATCCTGCAGGCAGTAAATGTCCGCAGCAGCGAACCCACAACAGTCCAACAGGACCCTCTTCACGTAGAAGGTGCGGTCCACAGGTGCACCTTCATCCACCTTCTTTACAGAAACACGGATGGTGTTCCGGACCCCCTGACCTGGGGCACGAGCACTTGCCGCAGCCATCGTTGCAGGTTGGCTGCTCCCCTGAACCAGCGTTAGGCCGAAGCCAGCATTAAGATCCACTGGTCGCAAAGGTGCACAGCCAACCCGACGTCCTCCCTTCACCTCCAAGACAGCACTCTCCTCCTCTCGGTCCACAAGAGAGTGGGTCTTTATTTTGTTCTGGATGTAAGCTGGTTCACTGAGCTGTAAGGTTTGTTCCCAGATGTTTCATCACCATTCTAGGTAACATCAACAGTGAGCCTCCGACAAAGCGCAGGTGTTATGTCCCGCTTTTTATTTATCTGGTTAGGTTTCCTTGGGTTGGTGATGTCATTTCCTGTGTTGGTGATGTCATTTCCTGTTCAGGAAATGATGTCACCTAGAATGGTCATGAAATGACTGAAAACTAACCTTCCAGCTCAGCGAGCACACTCACATCTGGTACCAAGACCTGTCAAGAAGTGTCAAACCAATCAGGACTGTTAAGACATTTCAAAATGTGTTTTCCTGAATTGGAATGTAGTCTGCAATATCAAAGTCATCTGATTTATTTTTTCTCCTAAAAATATTGGTACTTATCGATACTAGATAAGTTGAGTTGGTGGTAGTTAAAGGGAAAGAGAGTGGTGGATAACCAGGCATTAAGTTGGCATGGTGGTATGAGGATGGGGTACAGGGCATAAAGTGAATGGGAAGCTTGGAGAATGGGAAGTGTGTAAGCATGAGTGTACCAAGAGGGTCGAGGTCTGTGGGAATGTTCTATCTTTTATTCTTTTTAAAAAAATATTTGGCCATAGTGCTGGTTTGTCTCAGCCCTATCCCGGCCAACCTTTCAATCCAGCCTGTCCTCTGGACACATAATGGGGCATATAGGCAAAGTCAGGTGATAAAACAAAACTATGGACAGGTCATGTTGACCTCATGACATTGTTCCAGAAAGAGTGTGGTGTTGGAGGGACCTATGTGTGTGTGCACATCAACCTTAAAGGTGACAGCAAATATTGAGAGAATGGTTTGCAAAGTCGATGATACCTTAGAAATAATCAATTGAGATACCCAGGGCAAAAGCACAGATGGTATGCTAAGCCTTTATAAAACTTTAGCGAGGTTATAAGTAGAAAATTGCGTTGAGGCTCTGGTCACCACACTTTAGAAGAATGTGAGGGTCCTTTCAAGGGTGCAGAAGGAAGTTGTAAGAATGGTTTGAGGGATCTTAGCTGCAAGGTTAGATTGGAGGAAGTGGGAATCATTCTCCTTAGAGCAAAGGAAATTGTGGGGAGAATTGAGAGAGTATTACAAAATTATCAGAATAGTAAGAACTGCCAATGCTGGAGTCAGAGATAACACTGTGTGGAGCAGGAGGAACACAGCAGGCCAGGCAACATCAGAGGAGCAGGAAAGATGATGTTTCGGGTTGGGACTTTCCTTCAATTTCTGAAGAAAAGTCCCAACCCAAAATGCCAGCTTTCCTGCTCCTCTGATGGTGCCTGGCCTGCTGTGTTCCTCCAGCTCCACACTGTTATCTTTATAAAATCATGACAAGCTCAGATCAGGTAGACAAGGATAAAGTGTTATTGTTAGTCACAAGTACAATAAATTCAGAGGAGATGTAAAGCAGAGTATTTTGTATGCAGCAAATAGTTATGACTTGGAACTCTTAACATAGGATGGTGACAGAAGTGATGGAAATCTATGATTTTAAAATGAAATTGCATGTACGTTGGAAAGAAATTAATTTGATGTCCATGGGGAAGGCAAGAACATTTCTTAAATTCATTCATGGAGCATGAATGTTGTTAGCTGGGAATTTGTTTTCCATTCCTAGTTGCACTTGAGAAAATAGTGGTGAGCTGCCTTCTTGAACTGCTGCAGTAAAAGTGTTAGGGAGGGAATTCCCAGATTTTGAGCTAGCAACAATGCAGGAAAAGCATTATATTTCCAAGATCAGAATGATGAGTGGTTTGGAGGGATATTTGAGGTGGTGGTGTTCCATGTATCCATTGCTCTTGTCTTCCAAATGGAAGTGGCCATGAGTTTGGAAGTTGCAGTGTAAGGATTTTTGATGAGCTTCTGCACTTTATCTTGTAGATCATACACACTGCTGTTACTGTGTGTCAGTGGTAGAGGGAATGGATGCTTGTGGATATGGTGCCAATCAAGCATGCTGCCTTGTCCTGAATGGTGTCAAGCTCTTGTTGGAGCTGCACGTATCTAATGCAAATGGAGAGTATTCCATCATACTTCTGACTTGTGCCTTGTAGATGATGGACAGGCTTTGGAGAGTCAGGAGGTTAGTTACTGGCTGCAATATTCCTAGCCTCTGACCTCTTCTAGCTGCTGTATTTTAATATATGAAGTGCACCTCTTTGTTCAATGTTTGTAAATAGTTGTTTAGCATTTGATGAAAATGAAGTATGTTGTAAAACATAGCAGTCTAATTTAAAATTTAACTTTTACCTATTTGGTGTTCAAATCTGCATTAAGAAATCACATTGCCAGATGTCAAAGAAAAATTTACTCAAACTATTTGCATTTAATTTTGCAACATGAGAAGATGCAATGTCAACCTTTGGTTGTTACAAAAACAAAATATGTTTCAAATATACTAGATTTCAATAGCGACTTAGATCTAAGTTTTTGTCAGTTTCAGTAAATTAATGAAGACATGAGGTTGATCCTTCAATTTGTTAATTTAGTTTAGAATGCCACAGAAGCTGTCTGATGACAGGAATTTATATGACAAACAACAGTGGTAAAACAATTGTAATGCCATTGTTCTCCATTGTTACCTGGTTCAACTGATAGCAACTTCAGTCATCACCACTTCCACTACAAACACAAACACATTTAATGATGGAAATCTTTAAATTAATGTAAGTGATTCTCCCTGATCCATAAGCTACACTGTTGTAATCTTAGCAGAATGAAATCAAATAAAAATCATTATACCATCGTGAATTTCCACTTTGTAACACTCTTATCCTCAGGACACAGCTAAAACTATTGACAAAGTTACACCAGGTTCAGATCTTGTGGCCAGTCACGATGCAGATGTGTACATGATTTCTGGAAAAACTCAGCAAGTCTGGCAGCATCTGTAAAGAAAAAACAGAGTTAACATTTCGGTCCAGAGACCTTTCCTCAGAACTTCTGAGAAAGGGTCATAGGACCAAAACATTAACTGAGATTTTTCTTAACAGATGCTGCCAGACTTGTTGAGCTTTACTAACAATTTCTGTTTTTGTTCCTGATTTACAATGTCACCGCTCTTTTGGTTTTTGTTTTGTACGTGATTTTTACCTGGTTCCCAGCGGAGTTCCTGCTGAGGCTTGTTGCTTTTGACTTCAGCTGTAGATGTGCCCCTGGAGGGCTACTTTCAACTCAGAGTCAGGTAAGGATCTTCTCTGAGTTAAAATGTTTCCTTTCATCCATTTTTAAATAAAACTCTCCAATATCCTGAGTTCCCCCAAACCTGTTTGCCAAAACTGTTCCCCCATCACCACCGTAGATGAAGGCAGGAGATATTTGGGGGTCAGGATGAGGAGTCTTGGATATCAGGATGGGTGGGATTGAGGTACAAAGACAGGAATATCTAGGCTGTTAGGATTGTTCTCCTGAACAGCCTTGACCTGCTTGGAGACAACCTAGCTTAATCTTCACAAATGCTAAATAGGGGTACATGTAGGACAGCCAGTTCATGCCTAATTGTCAATTATTTTAATTATCTTGGTCAGACATGTTATGGCATACCTCCAAGCCAAATGAAGCTTGAACCCTGACCCAGATGTAGGGACACTACCACTGCATCACAAGAACCTTGGCACCTCAATGTGGAATGTAACACACAGAGAAATTATTTATATTGAACTGTGGGTGATTTTTTCCAGTTGTTTTACCTTCAAGCATGGAACTTATACTGAAAATGATCAGACTATTACAATCATATCCCATGGTAGTTCAGTGTGCACGCAAGTTAAATTTTATTGCAAATACTGTCATATTCAAATTAAAATGTTTTGTACTGTATTATCCAAATTTTATGAATAAGGTAAATTTTGCAAAGAAATGATCACAAAGAGTTTACATTAAGATTTTTAAGTTTGTTATAATATATTTGCTGCTACCTTAAGCCCAAGTTTATAATCCATACATCTGAGCCAGAAGACCTGGGTTCAAGTCCGACCTGCGCCAGAATTGTGTCATGACATCCCTGAACAGAGTGATTAAAGGCATCTATCCCCCAGTCTCAGTTTCCTTTCCTGTAAAACCACTTTGTAATGTGATATTATAAACTTCAGAATTTTCATAACTGTTCATGGACTGAACGAATCAACAAAAGATAATCAAAAGATAAAAGCACAGAGAAAAGCAGCAATAACTCTGTCTGATATAAGCTGTCAAAAGACAAAGACAAGCTGTTACACAGAGACTGCCAGCAATTAGCCATCTCTTGGTGAGATTACATGAACAAAACTGCTTTAATACCTGCTTGACAAATTGAATGACTTATTGCCGCAAAGGACAAGGATCACCATGCAGAAAAATTTAAGGAGTTAATCACAGGAAAGCCGTATCTTCGAGCAGTCAATGCCAAATGTAATAAGGATCAAAGAAGCTACTTCTGATAAGAAGGCAAGCTGCAGACTGGCAGTATTTTGAATGAAAGGACTTTCAAAGAATCATCAATATATCACATCAAAGGTCTGGAGGATGAAACCTGTATAAGAATTGAACATCAGAACTCCACCTTTAGCAAAACTTCAGAGGACAACACTGCTTAAGGATCAAATCCTGGACAGACGTTGTTGGTGAATCCTGGCCAGAATCCTCCATTAATCCAGTAATAGCCAAGCTGCATTGTGAGGCTTACTTGAGGGGTCTTATTTTGGTTGTTACATGCAATAAAGTTTAAATAATTGTCTCAGTACTTGATTCTCTGAGATTTCTTAATAAGTAGCCAAATTAAAGGTATCTTGCCTGAAAACAAGAATATACTAGAAATCACAGCGGGTCAGGCAGCATCCGTGGAGGGAAAGCAAGCTAATTTCGAGTCTAGATGACTCTTCATCAGAGCTGAAATGGTATCTTGTGGTGATTTACCCACAACAGTAACTTCTGGTTTGATCTCATGAGAATTCTTCAAATGATTGGTTGCTATTTCTGCTAAATGATGTCTCTGAAATTAAGCACCCAACTCCCTATAGAAGTGTTTCCCAACTCTTTTCCCAAACCTGTGGCCCTATTTCAAAATTATGAAAAATTATTGTGACCCCTCAAAGAGAACTGAGAGTATTGTGACAGTTGTCTGGGAGCTGTTACAATTGGGAGAATAACGGTTATAACTTGGTCATATCTCATGGGGTTCATTGATGTTTTGGAGCTCATAACCCCAGAGTTTTAGCTTATGGGCCCAGTGGGATTGGTAATCGCACATTGGTAAGTCCTGCATTTTGGATCATCAGAATGAAATTGATGTTGGCCTTCTCCAGAAGACCCTAGCACCATAGGCTATGGGTTCTGAAAACATTCCAGAAATACTGCAGAACATATGAGCTTCAGAACTTGCCATGCCCACTGCCAAGCTGTTTCTGTAAAGCTACAACATGGTCATGGATCCGGCAATGTGAAAAGATCGTCCAGGTATGTCCTACACAGAAAATAGAACAAATCCAACTTTTCCAATTACTACCCCATCTGTCTATTCTCAATCATCAATGGAAGGTGTCATCAATAGTGCTATCAAGCAGCTCTTGCTTAGCAATAACATGCTTGGGGACACTCAATTTTAGTTTTACTAAGGCCACTCAGTTTCTGACCTCAGTACAGCCTTTGTACAAACCCAGGCAAAAGACCTGAATTCCAAAGTTAAGATCAGAATGACAGACCTTGACTGATTGTGGCATCAAGGATCCTTAATAAAACTGAATTCAATGGTAATCAGAGAAAACCCTTCCAATGGTAGGAGTCATACATGGCACAAAGGAAATGGTTGTGTTGTTGGAAGTTAGTTATATAAGCTACCACACATCACTGCATGAGTTCCTCAGTGTTGTGTCATAGTCCCAACAATCTTTACTTTCTGTATGAATGACCTTCCTTCCATCATGGCATCAGAAATTCAGCTGCATAACAAACAGGCTACATTAATCACATAAAGGGCTTTTATTTTATTGGGGTTTGTTGTTTATTTGGTTCATGTATTTTATGGTATTGGAGAGCTTAGACGATTTTCATTGTAACATCTCTGAGATGATCGCTAGTTTTATCTCATAATCTGATGTCCTCTTTTCAGACTGGGCTACCTGAAGATGAAGTTTCTGAGAATGTATCCCTGGTTTCTGAAAAGTCCATGAATTTTTGTCCTCTGTAATCGTATTTCTCAATTGTAGTGTTTATATGCTTATTTATAGCCTAATTTTAAGAAAAAACAAAAGTAGCACAATCAGAAACAAAGGCTGACTTGCATTTGAATAGGACCTGTCATTGGTCATTTTTAGTGTTTTTTTACAGCTGAAGTATTTTTGAATTGTAAAATTTTGTAAGATAGAACATGTAACAGCTGATTTGCCACAACATTCCACAAACCAGATTTTAGGCCACTATATTCTTCTTTGAAGTAGGGATGTGGAATCCTTTAGATCTGACAACTCTCTCAGGTAAAGTTCCATTTGAAAAATGGATCCTTCAAAAATGCAGTATTCTGTCAGTATCACTGTTTGCAGTGAACATGTGTTTATAGTGGTCACCATTGCATACAGTGATACAGAACAGCAGTCTTTCCAACTCATCCATGCCAGCACCTAGCCTCCAGGAACTGAAAGAGATACCACTTCTGCCTCACTGCCACCAGTGCTGGACCCACCAATGTTCGGGTCACCACACTCTTCACTGCTGGGTTCACCTTGCTGATGCCACTAAACCCACACTTGCCATGTAACCAGAAGTCCCTGCTCTGGGCAGAGCACACTGCCACTGCTGTCACACCAGTGCCAGGAGACCCCGCTCCAAGCCGATTGCAACCAGGACTACCTGACTACCCCACCCCGGCTGCGGCACTAAGAGTCCCACTTCAGCTGCAGATGTCACCTTGGTGGCGCCGGCATCTTGAAGAGTCTGCTGCCTCCAATTGCTGGGGTAAGCATTCACCTCCATGCACACAGCCCATTCTTGTTACTGTGCCGATGCTACCGACCAACCCACCACAGGAAAGAATAACAATCAAAGAAGAGACAGAAATGAAACAAAAAGAGCAGAAGTAAAAGGGAAAAAAAAGAAAGCAGCTGGGAACAGATGAGACCCGGGCAAAAGCCCATACGTAGCCTGCTACTCCACCGCCATCTTTGGTTGAAAGTTTTGTGCTCAGTAAAGCTGATCATTTTAGCACAGATGGGAAATCTTTTGCCTGTTTGTCATAACAAAAACCTCACGGATGCCCATCAGTGACACTCTCTCTCAAACACACGCCGAAAACCTTTCCACTTGGAGTTCTGAAATGCAGCATGCCTGTCATTAATGGTGGGCATATTGAATCACAATGTAAAAAAGGAAATTTTGAAGATACAGGAGAGTTTAAGAAGTCAGGCTTCATTACCCATTTGACCTCCTTTTCCTCCCATTTATTACCTAATGTTTCTCTCCATAGGTTTTAAAAAACAAACTAATTTACTTCAGAATAATTGTTCAAAATATTATTAAAGATTTGGCATAATTTCAATAATTTTTATTGCAAAATATACATTATGATTTGAGATGGTGATGTTTTGATTATGCTTCGATAAGGATGGTCATGTACTGGGCCAGTTTGATTTATTTAATATTTGGTGACGGAGTTGCTAGGATTTTTGACATGCATTCCTAATCTTATCAAGGTTGTCAAGGTAATACATTCAGATAGTGGAAGCAGAAGGCAGGAAAAATGATATTTGTTTCTGTGAAAAAAGTGGAAGTTAAACATAGAAATGTGGAAAATTGAAGATGCCTGCCTGTGAATCATGTCTCAAATAATTTGATGTGCCAGTTATGCTGTGACATTGGTTGAGGCAGGGGTTGGAATTATTTAATGCTTCAAGGAAATGCTGTATTTTGATTGTGTTTCTCACAGAGAAGTAAAATTGGCAGATGCAAAGCAGGAGGGAAAAACATTGTAATAAATTAAGACTGAAAGAATTTCAGATGCTGCAAATCAGGAATGATAACAAAGTTGCTGGAAAAGCTCAGCAGGTCTGGCAGCATCTGTGAAGGAGAAAACAGAGTTAACGTTTTGATCCAGTAGCCCTTCCTCAGAACTATTCTGAGGAAGGGTTACTGGACCCGAATCATTAACTGTTTTTTTTCTTCGCAGGTGCTGCCAGACCTGCTGAGCTTTTCCAGCAACTTTGTTATCATTCCTTGGACATTGCTTGTCCAAGAAAAAAGACTGGGATGGACGAGTAACAAAAGAGGGTTTTGAAAATAGAAATATAAGTGGCAAGTTGGAGGATATCTTGAGAGAACATTGTCTTTATGAATAACCGAGCATGGCATCAGACTCTCAAGTGAGTTTAGATCTTTAATATGTCACTAAACCCCTTATAAATAAACTATATATTTTTCTTAATCAAAGTAAAATATAACCATGAAACATTCTTGCCTTTTCCACCATTAATTTTCAATAAAGAACTTTTTAAAGGTAAGGTGAAAGATACCTGGTTCAGTCAAGTGCTTGCATTAATTATTTTCTCATCCAGTCATTGGAGGTGAAAACTGTTGATTTATATTTATTAAACATATGAGACAAACAGCCATTATAGAACAGATAGAGAGAGTCAGAATTACTTTTTCTTAAGGGAAAAAAAACAGAAAATAGTCTGAGTCAAAGATGACCTGGCCAAGATGTTGGAGTACTTTCATTATTGGGGAATCCCAATTAGGGCTGTCAACTCATAATGTTTCATGAACTTTTGAGAGAATGAAATAAAGTGGTAATGTCACTAGATCAGTAATCCAAAACCCAGGTGCATGCTTTTGGAGGCATGGGATCAAATCCCATCATGGCATCTGATAAGATTCAAATTCAATTCATGAAAATTTGGAATTGAAAGCTAGTCTCCGCTATGAAGACGACAAAACTATTAATTGTAAAAAAGAAAAGCCTCATCTGGTTTATCAATATTCTTTTGGGAGGAAATCTGCATATTTACCTCATTTGGCCTACTTGAGTCTAGGCCACCCACAACAATGTGGTTGACTCTTAACTGCCTTCTGAAATGGCAGGTCACTCAGTTCAAAGTCAACTAGTGAAAGACACTTTGACAATAGGAGTTGGGATGTCATGTTAGGTTATATAAAATGTTGGTGAGGCCTCTTCTGGAATACTGTGTGTAGTTCTGGTCGACCAGTGATAGAAAGGATGTTATTGAACTGCAAAGAGTTCAGAAGGGATTTACCAGAATGTTGTTGGGAATGGACAGTTTGAGGTATAAAAATAGACTGGAAAGTCTGGGACTTTTTCACTGGAGCATGGGAGGTTGAGGGGTGACCTTTTTGAGGTTTATAAAATCATGAGGGGCACAGATAAGGTGAATGACAAGGGTCTTTTCCCTAGTGTGGGGGAGTTCAAAACTAGGGAGTATATTTTTAAGATGAGAGGAGAGAGATTTCAAAAAGACTTGATGGGGCAACTCTTTTTTGAAATACAGAGAGTGGCTCGCGTGTGGAATAATTGCCAGAAGAAGTGGTGGTGATGCAGATACAGTAGTGTTTGGACAAGTTCATGAATAGGAAAGATTTGGAGGGATGTGGGCAAAGTGCAGGCAGGTAGGATTAGCTTAGTTTCACAATATGGTCAGCATGGACTGATTAGACTGAAGGGTTTGTTTCCATGCTGTATTACTCTCTGACTCTGTGACTCTAATTATTGCTGATGATTACATAATGTTTATCACTATTTGGGGTCTTCAGAAACTTTTCTTTTATTAATTTCACTGGATATAGGTGTCAGTGGTTAGACCAGCATTTAGTTGCCCAACCCTAATTGCCTACAGGGAAGCTAAGAGTCAATTACATTGCTGTGGGTCTGAAGTCATACATCGGCAAGATGGATGGCAGTGTCCTTCCCTAAAGAACTTAACTGAACCAAGTGAGTCTTTCCAGACAATGGACAACAATTTCGTGGTCATCATTAGACTCCTAATTCCAGACTTTCTTATGAATTCAAATTATCCGATCTGCCATGACAGGATTCAAACTCAGGACCCTAAAACATTATATTGGTCCCTGGATTGATAGTATTTTGACTATACTGTGAGGCTATCACCTCCCCTGAGGCAGTTCATATCCAAATGCAACAAAACCTGGACGATGTCCAAGCTGACAAGTGGCAAGTAATATTCATGCCACACGAATGCCAGGTAATGACCATCTCCTGGATATGAACTAACCATGGAAATATGCTGGCTACAAGAGCAGGTCAGAACCTTGGAATCCTGCTCTGAGTAACTCACCTTTTGACACGCTAAAGCCCATCCGTCATCTGCAAGGCATAACTCAGCAGTGATGGAATATTCTTCACTTGCCTGGATGGGTGCTGCTCCAAAAACACTCAAGAAGCTTGATATCATTCAGACAAAGTAATCCAC
Organism: Stegostoma tigrinum; assembly: GCF_030684315.1. NCBI lineage: Eukaryota > Metazoa > Chordata > Chondrichthyes > Orectolobiformes > Stegostomatidae > Stegostoma > Stegostoma tigrinum. The sequence continues at coordinate 38,910,543 of NC_081354.1, read as the reverse complement.
TTTGGCTCCAGATCTGCAAATATTTATGTTCTTCCCCACCAAAGCTCAGTAGCATCAGTGTCCAGCATTTACATTGTACTCTGCAGAAATTCACCAAGGCTCCTTTGACAGCACCTTCCAAACCCACGAACACTTCCATCTAGAAAAGGGCAGTAAATATAAGGGAACACCACCTCCTGCAAGTTCCCCTCCGAACCACTCACCATCCTGAGTTGGAAATATATCACCTCTCCTACAATGTCACGGGTTCAAAATCCTGAAAATTCTTCCCTAGCATTGTTGATCTAGCTAAACAAAATGAACTGTAACAGTTCAAGAAGGCAGCTCACTCGCACAACCTCCTTGTGGGCAACTAAGCATAGACATTAAACACCAGCTAAATTTGCATGCTCAATTCCTGTGAAAGAAACAATAAAAAGATGAAACCCATAGAAGGAAGTTAATTGGATCTTTGTGGGCAGCTTTCTTTCCAGGTTAGCAGAACACTGGCATTTCATTGCTGACTGCAAATACAATCTTTTAGATCTATAGATATGTACAGCATTAAAAAAGACCATTGAACCCATTGTGCCCACACCCGTCCACAAAGATCTCACTACACAGATCATATTTTCCAGATCTTGGTCCATAGCCCTGGAGGCAATGGCAATGTAAGTGAATATCTAAATACTGCTTAAATATTACAACTGAACCATCCTTGGAGATAGTAAATTTCTGATTGTCACCATCCTCAAGTTGAAAAAGTTCTCCAAAACTGTCCTCTTCACATTCCATCCCTTATCTTAAGTCTATGCCTCCTGGTTATTAATGCCTCTACTAATGTATAAAGTGTCTTCCTGTCCACTCTATCCGTGCTCCTCATAATCTTATATAAGTCTATCAGATCCCCACTCAATTACGACTCCTTGAAAATAACCCTAGCCAACCCAAGCTTTTCTTACAGCTCAGACCCTCAAGCCCAGGCAGCATCCAGGTCAATGTTGTTGCACATTCTCTGATGTAATCAAGTCCTTCCAATAATGCAGGGACCAGAACAGCATGCAATATTCCAGTTGTGGCCTAGCCAGTGCTTCACAAAGTTCCACCATAACCTCCTTGCTCAGACCCTCAGCTAATAAAGGCAAGTACCCCAAATACCTTCTTAACAACATTATCTACCTTCCAGGATCTGGGGATGTGCACAACAAGATCCCTTTGTTCTCCAGCATCTTCCAGCTTCCTTTCATTCATTGGGCAATTCCTTGACTTGTTGAAGCCATTCCCACTTTTCTAGGTGAAATTCCATTTGCTACTGTTCTGCCCATTTTTTGGACACTTTCTGAATTAAAAAGGAACTTTCCCAAAGAAAAAGGGACTTTTTTTTAATGAAAATGTTGTCAACTGTTTAATATGGTCTGCAATCCATCTGCTCTATACAAAAAGTCATGTGACTTTGGAAACTAGCCAAACAAGTTTTTTTCAGGAAAACAGTAGATTGAGTTTATTGTTCTTAATTGATGGAACTGGCTGGCTTTGAAATAGACTATGGTGTACTGTGTTGATGGTTGCCTAGCAATACATTCTGGTCTTGGTTTCTGTTCCAAGGCAGGTAGGGAGTTAGAAGGAAGAAAAACATTCAAAGCTACAAATCTCTCTCTCTCACACTATTAGTTGAAGTAATGTGGCAACTGAGGAGGTTTCTGAATTTCAGTATTATGGCTATCTTATAAACCCTGAGAAGGTGATCTCTGATTACTTTCCAAACACTTGGAAACAACTAGATTTCCATTTATCAAAACATTCTTTGAAAAACTTTCTATCAGTCCAGAGCTGTCAGCAATCTGATTTCATTTATAAGAATCTCAGTGGTCTACTAGAATTTATCAAATTCTATCTTTAAATCTTTAATTTCCATAAATTGGCTAATAAGGGTGTTTTCATTTTGGCCTTTTATATTGTTTCTGTAGAGCATGTGTTGTGTGTGGGTTTGTTTTGGGATTAAATGGGAATATAGTTCTAATTCCAGATAATAGTCTAGTTATTAACCAGTTTTGCCACTTGATTTAAGAACTGAATGGATTACTTTTGCATTTATTAAAGAAACCCAATGAAAGTCTATTTTATTCTGAAAAACAGGATCAGAAGAAAACAAGTGACACTTACCTGATTTAAAAAGCTTTTATATTAATGCTGCAACTTGTGAGTAATGGGGTTGATTATCCATGTATTCTTTCCATCATAGTCATAACATAATTTAAAGCATTAAAATTGCACCTGATCTACAAATTGGCAAAACCGGTCATTCCAGTTTGGGACTGAAGCCACAGTAAAGTAGCTGTCCAACAAGTCACGTGTTATAAAATTGATCACAACTACAAAAGACTCAACATACACAACCAATGCAGAGCTGTAGTCGGCAAAGCCAAAAAATTCCATCAGATCGTTGTTGTCAATTTAATGGCTTTTCGCGTCAACAAACCCATAAACCAATCAGCAGCCTGTGGCTCATCACATCTCACTTTGTACAGAGACTCCCTGAGGCCGGCCATCTTTAAACATGTCACCCACCCCCACTCCCATCCATTGGTTAAACAAAGCATCAGGGTAAACATCACACCCTGTGAGTTTCAGTAAAATGATTTTTAAAAGAACTTCCTCAGTCCCCTCCTCCATCAGTTCTTTTCCCAGTTCAGTCCACAGTCAAAGACAAAATAAAGTAAAATATATGTTTTTTTTTACAGAAGATAGTGTAAAAATAATCAGACATAATGTAGAACAAACTCTGAGGGCTGATCTCAGTCTTCAAAAATGAGTTATGACAGAAGAATGGAGAATGCTGGACTTTAAAGCACAGAAAAGAGTTTTTTGTACAGATCTTAAAAAAGACATATTTCAGATGGGATAAGAGTCAATCTGAAATGCTTATATTTAAATCAAAGATTTTCAAGCAAAATAGTATCTGAATAATGAGTAGCATTTCAAAAAGATATATTCAGGCACAAAGTGTCGTGCATCACTAAGGTAGTGGGCTAAAAATCAAGACTCACTGTTCAACTATAGATAACAAGGTGTAGAGCTGGATGAACACAGCAGGCCAAGCAGCATCAGAGGAGCAGGAAACCTGATGTTTCAGGCTTAGACCCTTCTAAAGAAATGGGGGAGGGGAAGGAGATTCTGAAATAAATAGGGAGAGGGGTGGCGGATAGATGACGGATAAAGAGGAATATAGATGGAGAACAAACAGGCAGGTCAAGGAGGCAGGATTGAAGCCAGTAAAGGTGAGTAAAGGTGGGGAGTTAGGGAGGGGATAGGTCAGTCGAGGGAGGATGGACAGGTCAAGGGGGCGAGATGAGGCTAATAGGTAGGAGATGGGGGTGGGGCTTGAGGTAGGCGGAGGGGATAGGTGGGAGGAAGGACAGGTTAGGGAGGTGGGGACGAGCTGGGTTGGTTTTAGGATGCAGTAGCAGGAGGGGAGATTTTGAAGCTTGTGAAGTCCACATTGATATCATTGGGCTGCAGGGTTCCCAAGCGGAATATGAGGTGCTGTTCCTGCAACCTTTGGTTGGCATTATGGTGGCACTGCAGGAGGCCATCTGTGCAGGTGAACATCTGCTTGATGTGAAAAGTCTTCTTGGGGTGGGATGAGGGTTGGGGGGAGGTGTAGGGGCAGGTGTAGCACTTCCTGCGGTTGCGGAGAAAAGTGCCAGGTACGGTGGGGCTAGAGGGGAGTGTGGAGCGGACAAGTGAGTCACAGAGAGAGTGGTTCCTCCAGAAAGCAGATAAGACCAGGGAGGGAAAAACGTATTTGGTAGTGGGGTCGGACTGCAGATGGCAGAAGTGTTGGAGGATGATGCGTTGGATCCTGAGGTTGGTGGGGTGGTACGTGAGGACAAGGTGGATTCTGCTTTGGTTGTTATTGCCAGGAGGGGGTGTGAGGGATGAGTTGCGGGAAATGCGGGAGGCACGGTCAAGGGCATTCTCAACCACTGAAGGGGGAAGTTGTGGTCCTTGGAAAAATGAGGATATCTGAGATGTTCGGGAGTGGAATGCCTCATCCTCGGAGCAGATCCGGCGGAGCCGAAGGAATTGGGCATAAGGGATGGCAATTTCATAGGAAGATGGGTGGGAGAAGGTGTATTCTAGGCAGCTGTGGGAGTTGATGGGCTTGAAATGGATATCTGTTTCCAGGTGGTTGCCAGGCATGGAAACAGAGAGGCCCAGGAAGAAGCGAGAGGTATCAGAGATGGTCCAGGTGAACTTAAGATTGGGGTGGAAGGTGTTGGTGAAGTGGATGAACTGTTTGAACTCCCCATGGGAGCACGAGGCGGCGCCGATACAGTCATCGCTGTAACAGAGGAAGAGGTGGGGTTTAGGGCCAGTTTAGCTATGGAAGAGGGATTGTTCCACGTAACCTACAAAGAGTCAGGCATAGCTTGTGCCTATGCAGGTACCTATGATCACCCAATTTGTCTGTAGGAAGTGGGAGGAATTGAAAGAGAGTTGTACTGGTGAGGACAAGTTCAGCTAAGCAGCTGAGGGTGTCAGTGGAGGGGGACTGGTCGGGCCTGCGG